>NC_137935.1:12038342-12638342 GCF_963969265.1 Rhamphochromis sp. 'chilingali'
ATCCATTTAAAATTCCCTCGGAACAAGTTGAGGCTTATTTTATTCAACCAAATATATTCGGTGTGCCTCCGTGCATGACAAAGAACACCATGAAATCCTTGTGCTGGAATCTTTATTTTTTTATTTTATTTTATTTTATTTTTTTTGGGGGGGGGAGACATTCAGTCTATAATCAATAGAGCTGCAGATTAATTAACCATCTATCAGAGCTCAACTGATTACACCAAGAAAACCCAGAAGAGAAAGGGAAATGAGCCATTTCTGAACAAAAACATGCTGCCAGATCCTCTGAAGATAAACATCTGATTAAATGGAAAAGAGACTGCTGTGTAAGTGAAGGCAGGAAAACCACCCTGTAATGCTATAATATAACTTGGATGCCAGCATGCACGAATCACAAATTAACTAGTGCCTGATAACAGATAACAATGCTCTGCGCATTTCTAAAGTCATATTTATAAGACTCTGTTAGTACAGTGAATTATGACGAATGTGTGGAGATGAAACCCAAACCGAACGAAGACTGCAGGCCTCTGCAAAAATGAGATAGACAGCTGTATTGCAATATTCTCACAAGGTCTGGGCAGCAAACAGACCACCAATTAGAGCACGAACAATGCTTATGTTGATGCCACACATATTTTCCGCTTGGAGTTACAACACAATAACACTGCACTGTGGACGTGCTCCGCCCCAGACAACAAGACAACCCCCACCCCCCTGTCATCACTGCACCTTATTCACGTCTGGACTTCATTATGAAGTGTAACGGAAATCATCATTGGCAATTTGAAAGAATTTACGAGACAATGATTCAATCCAAGTCATGCCTCGTGGTCACAAAGAACGGTTAGGGTTATACATGGCTAAGCAAGGCACGTCTTTTCTAAAACCAATACGCACTGTTAGGACAAGAAGCAGATTTTAAACATTTTAGACCACCGTGGTTTTACGTACACACCGCCTGACGTGACTGATGCTAAACTAGATTACATCGTTTTTGCTGTATGGTTTTCCTAAAAATATTTCCTCTTATAGGCATCAGGCCTCACCTTTAAAATAATAATATATATTTTTTAAAAACAACAAAAAGAGAAATGGTCACAGACCTCTTTATTTGGACAATCTGTTATCTAGTCTAGCATCTTTCTTTGTGAGCATCATCAGAATTCACTGACACGCCTGACTGATGCCATGCAAATGCAGCTGAGCATGGTGTCTTTGTTTATGCCTCATCTGCAATTACATTTAGATTCAGCAAGGATGAGACCTGTGCTGCGAACTGGACACTGGCATGGCCCTCTGGCATTCTGCAGTGCACACACGACATATGCAACATTGTCCTCAATTCCATTTTTCTAAGACTTGGATTTATTTTTCTGGAGCTGTAGATAGCAAACCTCTACCATGATATATAATCCATAAGACTTTTATTTTTGGAAAGGAAGAATATATTTGAATAAATCATTTTTTCCTGTCAGTTTTTGCAATTAACAAAAAAAAAAAAAAAAAGGATATCTATCCCAAATAATAAAACTCCTTGAAAAAAACAAACAAAAAAAAATAATTAATTTTTTTTTGGCTTAAAGTCATTTACACAGAGAGAAATTAAGCAATTTAATCCACACATCCATCACAAAATACACACCTAAGCCTCTCAATGTACACAAACATTAAAAATATAAAAGTAATTACTAAGTCTGGGAAATCAAAGTAGTCAGAAATCTTCAAAGCACTGCTTTGCTGACATTCTTAGGAAATTAAGGAAAACTAAAGATGAAATGATAGTAAAATGAAAAAACAGGCCTTCTCTGTGTACAGGCCACACCTGGATAATATGATAGAATATAAAATAACAACACTGCTGTGATGCTCAGTGGAACTATGCTTCTGCAATGACTCTCTGGTCAAAATATGAGCCAGTGCAAAGTGAAGAACCAAAAAGAAGTGAAGCCTGTTATCTTTCCTGTTCATAACTCAAAAATGTCTAGACTGGCACTTTTAAGATATATTGATAAAAATCAAGTCAAAGGGCAAGAGTCCATCCTTTTACTCTAAGTGTTTATTTTTGTTTGTTTGCTTTTTTTTTTAATTAAAATGGTTGAAATGTGGTTTTTAAAAGTCACATTTCAGTTAACATTTCTCACATATTTTTGTGGAAAAACTGACAATTCAATAATGTATATGTCAGTTAAAATAAACAGCTGATTTTATAGTTTAAACACACACACGTACGCATACGTTAGTGTGTGATAGCTGTGTGTTATCAATAACGAATCCCAGTTACAAGATTTCTACAGAGAATCTGAAGATGATCCCATTTGTCCCACTTGAATGAATCTGATTAAAATAAGTCGATGTAGGACAAACCCAATTCATGACCCAAATTAAAAACTACACCTGTGCTCCGACAGAAGAAGCAGACATAGCCTAAATGTGTAGGGTTTTTTTAAAAATTATTTTTCCAGGGTCTTTCAACCCATGTACAACACAGAAACCCCCCTTCAGACACTAAGCCCTGCTTCGGCTGCTGCTCTTCATCACCGCTGCCCATCTTACCTTTTTGTGTCTGTCTTTGAAAGGTAACGCAGGCCATGGCATCTCCTGCAAAAAGTCTTGCCAGTGTTTCTGATCCGGATCAGACGAGATGAAGACGATTTCCAATTTGTCCTTATGTTCAGACGTCTTTTTGAACCTGCTGTAAAACTCGCACAGGCTGCCGTTGAACTGCTTGCACGGGGCGTTCAGGCTGCATCCGAAGAAGAGCCCGACCAGGGACAGCTTCGCGCCCAGAGACTGCACGTCCACCTCGGCTTTCTCGCTGTTGACGAGCCGCTCCCCGAGTAGACTCACCAGAAACTCCGACATCGCAGCGTACAGTCCTCGAACACACAACGTTACCCTCAGCCGAAACCGCTGTACATGTAACCGCTATGTTCAAGCGACACCCAGCACTTCCTCCACCTCCAATTTGAGGTTTTAGGTGAGCTCCCAGCCCCGGCGAGGCGTTGCGGTCTCTGTGTTCACCGCTGCTCGTCCTCCGGTGCGAGCGCTGTGCAGGAATGCGCTCCGCTTAAATCGCCCTGACTGCAACAGCGGTTGCGCTCTTTTAAGAGAAAAGCACACAATTTTGTCACAATATTTATCATTCTGTTTGTAAGGAATCCACTTTAATCAATTTATGGATTTCAAATGCAATAAAAGCTGCACTTGCAGCTGAATTGTTTTAATTTCCGAGTTTATGGGTTTCTTTTTTAATTTTGTTAAATTTTCAGAATAATAACAGCGGTTTTCCGGGCTTGACCTCCAGAATCGCATTAGTCTTGTGTTTGCAAACATCATTAAATTTGAGTCGATTAATTTTCTTTAGACAACTGTAAATAAAATTCTACTCATTTCTATTTAGACTGGGAGTGAGACTAAACTCAACTCCTGTGGATGTGCTGCCACCTAGTCCTCACAAAAGAAAACAAGGGTCAGTCACATCACACAGAAAAGTTCCTATCTGATCCCCTCGCAGTCAGCTGATTCGTAATTACAACAGCTTTAAAATAAGTAATTCCAAATTTTACCATTTACGTTTGCTACAGCGAGTGATCAGAAAACACGGAAAACAAAAAAAAGTAGCAATGTTTTCTTCTGTTGCTGACATCAAGTTTGTGTTGAAATATTTAAACGAATAACTACTAACTGATCATCCTGAAACAAAAAAGAGCTTTTGGCTTTAGATCGTGACAAATGGAGTGGGTTTAAATTGAATTTGGTTCCAGTTTCTTAATAGATTAAACATGCTTTTCAGCCTGGAAAGATCTGATGTTGGTAGCTAATGTAACTATTATGTTATGGGTGTTCCAGAGTGACAAAAATAAAATAAAATAAATAAAGGAAAACTAAAAAGATCCAAATTTTAAATCACCCTTGCACTTTGACGAGCTCTATCTCAGACTGTTTTTTGGAGTATGACATATGAACATTCATTATCTTGCAAAAGTTATTGTATGACAAAAATTTACTGATTCTGAGGGTGTGACACTCACTAATTTTCCATAGAATGACTCATAAAAAGTTCTGGCACAGCTTCAGCTATTTCGAAGTTGCATAGAAGATGAAAAACAACTGAAACACATCGTGTATGTGAACTTTACCATGTATATCCATCACCCACAACAGCACAACAAAAACATGGTCAGACATATGTGACAGATCAAAAGAGGAACCCAAAGAATAAGTGTCACTCCATTTAAAGCCACAGCAACAACAAAGTTAAAGAAATCAATAGTCACAATAATAATAAAATAAAAATATTAAGACAGATTCACCACAAACTAGTGTCCACCAGTTCATCACAGAATCCGAGTACTAAGATGGTAGCAAGTAAAGCGTGCATCTCATAGGCATTACCTAAACAAGTCAGTATTGTTTTAGGGGCAAACTTATACAAATTCTGGTTTCTATCAGAATCAAAGTGGGAGATATTTCACTTTTAAATTATATTTAGGGGGGGGGGGGGGGGGGGGGAGTGCTGAAATGTTGAACTTTTGTTGAGTGATGAAAGCAGCGCAGTATTCCTCAGTCCTCGGTGAACATCATCTTCACCAGGTCTGCTTTGAAACATTCCTCCTCCACCAACTTCTGAGGCTAAAACAAAGATTACACAGAAACGACGCTTAACATTACAGAAATATCCAATATTAGCTGCCTTATTAAACAAATAACTAACTAAATAAATACATAAACAAATAAAGGTAGATGCATTCTTACTGTGCCATATCGCAGCAGTGTGGGAACTCCAGTCAACTTCAGTGTCTCCTTGAAATCGTTCTTTGGATCCTTCCAACTGGAGTGAGAAAGACATTATTAGGAAGCTTTTAAAAGTTAACAGTACAACATTTAATAACATAACAAGACTTTGGACTATGCATTGAAACACATTTTTACATTCATGTGAACAAATGGCTCTTGGGAGGCAAAAAAAAAATTATCACAGCAAAAACGGATATTGCATATTTGCACAGCATACTGTTTAAACAGAAACAGTAAACAGTTATCAATAACAACTCTGTCTTTCTCACACTGCAGATAAACTTTGTGCTTCCTTACTGCTTCCAGAAAAATTAAAAGGTTAAGTTAAACTTAATTAACTACTGAAGTGTTTCCATTCCTGGTTCTTCCAGACCGCATGTGAAAGTGTCTTTGAGCAAGATAATAAACCCCCAAAACAGCACTCAGTATATCATTAATGTGCATTAGTGTTTATAAAAGTGGTTTGAGTTGGTTAGAGCGGTCAATAAGACTACAAAAGTGATTTATGTATGCAATACACAATGATAACACTCCATTCACATTAGGGAATAAAACATAAGCAGAAGTAGTATGGTTAGTTAAAGCAAACAAACAAAGAAAATAGCAAAAGTAGCAAAGAGTTAAAGTCTCCTAGTATAAAACACATGTAAAGGTTCAGAATGTGCCTCAGCCCACTCTGAAGGTACACAGTACTAGAAACCAGTCTTCTCTAGTTTAGAAATTGGGTGGGGAACTTTAAAAGCCAGTCTCTCCTGTAAACTGGGCTCGTGATAATGAGAGCTCATCGGAAGATGTTAAATATCACAGCACTTTATACCAAAGAAGAAATGTTTAACTGGCTCTGTGGTCAGCTGAAGAAAATGAAAATATAAATTCTGATCAGAACAATGATCGGTTTCAATTTCAATTAAATTACATCATGTTTCATGTATCTTTTAATTCTATATAACTTTACAACGGAGATTCAGTCAGTTACTATCAAGCTTTTTTGCCACAGTAAAATCCTTTTATTGACAGGCTACCTGCGATTCTCAACAAGTAAACATGAAATAAAGCTTAGTCTGTTAACTGCACCATGATGTGCTATAGTGGTGACAGCGCGTGACATTTGTGTGACTAAAGAGTTAGAAATAATAACAGCTTCTCACAACATGCTGGAAAAAGGAAGCATAAAATACTGACTAGGCTCTTTCTCCAACTTGGCAGTAGATGAAAACAGAGCCCTCCGGAAGGTGACTCAGCTGTCCTCTTACAACTGGCTCGGCTGGAAAGGTAGAAGTCACAGGATGAAGCACAAAATGCTCTTTATGCAATTTTGATAAAGAAATGCTAAGAAAGAACTCGACTTGTTATTTTTCAATAGTTCTAATCTCAACAGCAATAAGCAATGTCGTTACTTTCCTGTTCATTTTAGACAAATTTTCCATCCATAACAATCACATTTGTGAAAAAATTTAATTGTTATATAACATTTAAATAACACTGTCACATTCAAAAAAGACAGAATATATCCAAACTCTTCATTTCACCTGGTTAATTAAAACTTTTGTGTAGAAATGATTTACTAAACCACATACATACATACATACATTCTGTAATTTCAATGCACATACACTGGTCACTTTATTAGGTAGATCTTGCTAGCACAGGGCTGGACCCTCTTTTTGCCTACAGAGCTTCACTATTTTTGTGGCATAGATTCAACAAGGTGCTGAAAACATCCCTCTGAGATTTTGGTCCATATTGACTGCATAACAAAGTTGCTCCAGACTTGCAGGTTGCACATCCATGATGCAAATTTCTCATTTAATCACATTTTATGGTGCTCTGTTGAATTGACATCTGGCGATTGGGGAAGGTGATTTGAGTACAGTGAACTCAGCGTCAAATGCAAGAAACCAGTTCGAGATGATTTAAACTTTGTAACATGGTGTATTGTCCTGCAGGAGGCAGCAACCAGAAGGTGGGTACACTGTGGTCATAAAGGGATGGATGTGCTTACTGATTAAATGATACTCAGCTGGTACTACGGGACCCAAAGTGTACCAAGAAAATATCCTCCACAGCATTACACCACCATCTGCCCGAACCTTTGATACACGACAGGATGGATCCTTGCTTTCATTTTTTATGTCAAATTCTGACCCTAAGATCTGAATGCCACAGAGGAAATTGAGACTCTGACCAGGACACATTTTTCAATCTTCTGTTGCCTGATTTTGGTGAGCCTGCGTGAATTATAGACTCCCTTTCCTGTTCATAGTCTGGTCATCTGCTGCTGTAGCCCATCCCCTTCCAGCTTTGATGTGTTGTGAATTTAGAAATACTCTTCTCCATTCTATAACTGTAGCAAGTGGTTCATTGAGTTACTGCTGTCTTCCTATCAGCTCGAAGCAGTTTGGCCATTCTAAATCATTTTCACCCAGAAATCAGCCCTAATCCTCTGTAAACCTTAAAGTTGGCTGTGCAGCAAAATCCCCAAAGTTCAGCAGTTTCTGAAACACTCAGACCAGCACGTCAGGCAACAGCAAAAACCGTGCAGTATTTCAGTATTTAAATCACCTTGTGTACAAAACAGAGGCAGGTGAGTGTAAAATCCTTAAGTAAACCTAATTTCTTATATGTAAACCTAAACTGCGTTAAATACATAACGACAGATTAATGTCTATGCTTTTACTATATAATATGCCATTAAAAGAGTGCACTATCACTAACACTGTAGCCAAAGCTAAGTCAAGCAGCATTTAAATATCAAAGTCTTTAAGACCAAAAAAGTCACGACAAAACAGTGAGAATAGCAGCTGTGGCTGTAAGTTGCGTAATATATCCAAGTATCAGATTTCTGAGGTTACCTTTGACACAATCTGGACACCAGCTTTTTCCTTGCTTGTCTTTATCCCCTGAAAAGTAAGCAAAAATATCCTTCCCTTTTCTCTCAGACACAGCCCGACAGAATTCATCATACCCGTGTACATTTACTTCTTCGTAATGGGCCATTATTTTAACCAAAGCTAATGTGACAAAGCACAAATTTAAACTGCTAAATTTAACCCGTGCTGCAAGTGTAATAATCAATGCAGCTTCTCTGAACTTTGGTCCTGGTAGCAATACTCTTAAGTCGACGCCTACTTCCGGTCTGTGGAAAAAGTTCTTAAAGTAACCGCTAAAAGAAATCGCATTGTAATATATTCTTTCTTATTTATACACTTAATTATTCTCCAGTATTTAAATATGATATATCATATGTGATATATTTAGTGAGAATGCCTATTCTATCACACGTCATTATAAAGCGTTTGCGTTGATTTTTGGCTTATTTGACAAGCCGTAGTTAAAAAAAAACTACTTCCGTCTTTAGGGTTGTGTTGTTGTCATGGCGCCGTTTCAAACTGTTGAGAAGCTAAATTTAAAATTTAAGAGATTAACGAGGTCCTGTATTTTAATTATGCTTCAATTAGCCACTCGGTGCGTATAGCTGACTTATAATTCATATACAGAAAGTGGAAGAACTGATTATTAACGACGGCGAAGTGCCTGAATTTAGTTTCTGGATTGGATTAATTTTATGTTAGCAAAATTAGCTCCCATTAGCATAACATTTAGTATTGTTTACTACAGTGACAACTGTTTTTCGCTGTAATGACTGCACAATCCCTGCAAAGTGGTCCCGGGATTTTCTCAGGAAAGCAGAGCGAAGAGAGAGACTGGGTTGCTTTAGGATCAACCAGAAATGTTCACAGCCGCAGCGGTTTAACGGCTGGGATCTCCCACACCAAGGTAAACAGCACTGAAAGTCTGATAATATTCATCTATCTTTATTATATGCAGTTCATCTTTGCATATATACAATTTGAAATGGAAAAGCTAAGACCACATACTAGTGATACATACACAGACCTGGAGCTGGTTGATTGAGATCAGCTGGTCCTAGAGTGCAGCACAATGTCAACAATAAATCTGAATATTACAGTCCTGAAAGTCATAATATTTATCGCTACAAGGAGTAGAGGCAGTGAAGGTAGAGACATTTAAATACCCGGGATCAACCATTCAAAGTAATGAAAAAGAGGTGGAGACGCGAGTGAAGCGTTTGTGATAATACCCTTTCTCTCTTCATTTTTAAGATTTTTGTAAGACTTCAGTTTGAAGCATATCACTATGTTCATATCACAATGTTTGTAAATAGCTTGGTGTCAAAGTAAAGCGCCTCAGTGAAGTTTACCAGAGATTCATGTACTGTTTTTAGTTGGATTCAATTTCAATTCAATTCAGTTTTATTTATAGGCGCCAAATCACAACAACAGTCGCCTCAAGGCGCTTTATATTGTAGACCCTACAATAATACATACAGAGAAAAACCCCAACCATCATATGACCCCCTATAAGCAAGTGCTTTGGTGAAAGTGGGAAGGAAAAATTCCATTTTAACAGGACGAAACCTCAGGCAGAACCAGGCTCAGGGAGGGGCGGCCATCTGCTGCAACCGGTTGGGGTGAGAGAAGGAAGACCGGACAAAAGACATGCTCTGTAAGAGAGACAGAAATTTAAAAACAAGTGTGATTCAATGCAGGGAGGTCTGTTGACACATGGTGAGTGAGAAAGGTGACTGAAAGGAAATGCTTAATGCATCATGGGAATCCTCCAGCAGCCTGCACCTATTGCAGAGGGAGGATTCAGGGTCACGTTATCCAGCCCTACCTATATGCTTTAGCAAAAAAGAAAGTTTTAAGCCTAATCTTAAAAGTAGAGATAGTGTTTGTCTTCCGAATCCAAACTGTAAGCTGGTTCCATAGAAGAGGGGCCTGAAAACCGAAGGCTCTCCCTCCCATTTTTCTTTTAAATACTTTTAAATACTCTGGGAAAAACAACTAAGCCTGCAGTGCGAGAGCGAAGTGCTCTAATGGGGTGATATGGTACTATAAAATTCATTCATTCATTTCATTTTAGCATCAAGCTAAGGCTTCATTCATTAGGATTTACAGGAAGGTTTACAAGATGGTAGTGAGACCTGGAGATGGTCGCACTAGAATTAGAATAGAATAGAATAGCCTTTATTGTCATTGTACAGAGTACAACGAAATTGGAGTGCCACTCCCTTGGTGCAAGTTTCAATAATAAATATAAATGTAAAATATAAAAAGTACAAAAAAACAATTGTAAGTACTCAAACAATAGTATGTACAATATATACAGGATAGCAGCATTAATATAATGACATGTGATGGTCGCACTAGAATTAGGCGCATTTTCTGAATATTTGAATGCCATCTAATACACATATTATACATATAGGCTCAAATATATACATACACCCCCAAGCCTCTGGCATTATTCTGTCTAAATAATTGTTCACTCTTCTTGATAAAATTGGTAGAGTTAATTTAAATTGGTTAGTTTCCTGGCATGAGCCTACACAGTCCGCAAATATTCATCAGGGTTAAGGTCACAGCTTTCAGTTCAGTTCAGTTCATTTTTATTTCAAACATTTCAAACATGTGCCTTCACAATCATTACAAAATATCATTCCATTATTTGTTTGTTTTGTTTGTTTGCTTTGGGAAGACCATTCGAAAAGCTTCACGTTAGCCTGTTTTATCATTTGTAAAATCAGGTTTGATGTGTGTTTGAGATCATGGTCCTGTTCAACATCCAGTTGTATCCAAGTTTCAACAATCTAGCTTTCGCACAAAGAGGATGTTATTATTATTCCATCTGCTCATCTGTTGAAAGAAATCATTAAAAGCCCCAAATTACTACGACATTTATATGATATGGTATACTTTATCATATGAATCTCTTGGTAATTCTGGTTCCATGTTCCCTAATGATTGTATGTATCCTTCTGACCACAACTATATGCAATGACACCATTTCCTAAATACCTGTTATTGATAAATATATCTGATTGTGTCTAATCATAATGACTGATTATACCAGATAAAACTGACTTCTGTCTTGCACACCACAGCTGCTGTTCAATGACGCCGTCCCTGCAAGTACTAGAAACCGTGCCACACATGTCGGCCTGCCTGCCCCCATTGTGATAGAGCGACTGCTGCCTGTATCAGAAGTTAAGGAAAATGTGGATAGCACCAGAAGCTCTTTCAGCTTCACCACACTCTCTGAGGAGAGGCTTCAGGCAGCTGTTAAGCAGGCCAAGCGAGATCTAAGACGAAGGCGCCTTGAATCGCTGACAAAATTATCGGCCAAACCTTCTCAGGAGGCCTCACTCTTTGAAACAAGTGATGTAGAACTCCGTCAGGTAATTTAATTACTTTTTGTCTATAATAACATTCTTGTTTATATAATATGAAATTAATTGTTTGTGCCTGTTTAGCAAATGAAGTTTATTTCCTCTCTTTATAGGAGTTTGCAGCAAGTCCAAGTAAGATGATGTCAAAAGCATCCAGTCCAAAAGAGAAGGTGACTGTAGCTGGAGCCAAACGACACACATCCCAGAAACATCCTATTTCATCCATGCCTCGAATGAGCCGCTCACCCCCAACCAGAGACCCTGGCCTTAGGCAGGTAGAAGGAGACAAAGAGGCACCTTTAAGCCACGAGATCCACAGGCTGCAAAATGAACTGGAACTGTATATTCAGAAAGTGGAAGAGCTGGCTAACAGAGGTAGCCCACAAGACACCTATAACTTGAAATGCATGGAGTGTAATCATAATTTTGGAACCCATTGCAATGATCACACTTTTCCTATGATTTCACTACTAATGCATGATGCTGATAAATAATGCACAATGTTTTTTAAACAACAGGGGAGAAAATACAGGAGTCATTAGAACCTGAAGAGGAAAACAAGTTGGAGATACGCAGACAGAAACAGGCAGCTCGCTCAGCTCGTATTATTTATGTTCTGCAGCAACAGGTACTTAAATTTCTATTGAATGCCATTAAATGTTTGTCACTGGATTTCCTTTTGCTCTGCTCCTCTAGACAATGTTCTCTCACATTATTTAACAGGTAAAAGAGATACAAGAGGATATAGAAAAACTACGAAGCCAGAAAATGTGGGATGCTAAAAAGGTGAGAAGAAAGTCACATTTTGGACTTCATGGCTCTCCCCTCTGCCTCAGCCACTCTTGGCAGATGGCCACCCCTCCTGAGCTCGGTTCTGCCGAAGGTTTCTTATTGTTAAGAGGGAGTTTTTCCTTCCCACTGTCACCAAGTGCTTACTCGAGGGAGGGGGCGGCATCTGATTGTTCTATCTTTATAATTTTTTAAAATTTGTTTTATTTATTTGTTATTGTAGGGTCTTTACCTTACATTATGAGGGCCCTGAGGCGACTGTTGTAATTTGGCACTATATAAATAAAATTGAATTAAATGAGTAAAATCAGTCGTGTCTGATTTTTTTTTTTTTTTTTTTTTTTTTTTTTATGAAGGAGTTTTGTTTAAAAAAAAAAAGTTGACATTTCTGTTCTTAATTTATTTGCATTCTCTTTTACTTTCAGTCCATGGCGATAAACAGGCTTGCAGCTGCACATCGTGGGGCACTGAGGGCTTTACAGGTTTTTATCCATCAACTCTCTGATCTGTCTCACAGCAAAGTGCCTCCTTATTCCAAAGAACTGGGGCAGCTGATTCGCCAGCTCTCTTTGTGCTCAGCTAAAGTTGAAGTGGCCCAGGGCTCAGCTGTGCCTGAGACTGCCCTTGACATCCTGCAGAAACTAGAGGTAAGGATCACGATGTAACCGCTGTATTCACAGAGTGATGTGTGTTTTCCTAGTGTAGACTTGGCTCCTGGACAATGCAAAAACAATCAGCGGAAAGAAGCTCAATGTGGCAAACCAGTGCAGTATTGTATTGGTCCCGACTTTAAACCTACTTTCTTATTTTACTTAATAAAGGCAAATATTCATGCATGAATTCCAACTAACTGCAGTGCAGGTTTAGCAGAGCATTACAAGAACAGATTCTGTATCTGCTACTGTTTCTAGGTCACAGATCGAAGTAGTAATACGATTTTAATATGCCTAAATGATATGATTTTTCCAGATGCATCATATATTTTTATTACATGTTATTTTCTTTGTTACATTGTTTATTTGTGATATTACTGTAAACATAGATGACTTGTGCTGCAGGATTAATCAATATTTAGTGGAATTTATTTTAGGAAAATATATATTTTTTGAATTGAGTGAATAATCTCAGGCTTTGCTGTCACTTCATTTTTAATAGACTTTGGATTCTGCTCTCAGTAAACAAGAGATGCTCATAAAGATGCAGGCTCAAGCATGCCTTCCGCAAAGGAAATCTCCTCATCGCAGCAAGTCTCCTACGACTGCACCCAGGCGTCCCAAACTGCAAGGAATTGCTCGAGGTCCTTGCAAAGCAAAAAATCCCAGAAGAGGCCTCCATGGTGAGCACTGTTTACTAGCTTTGTGTATTTATTAATGCAGACTTCCTGGGTGTTGTTTAATGATTATCATTTCAACTTAAGACCTACTTGTTGATAGAGGCCTGCTGACGAAGGACAAACCATTTGCTCTCCTATGTATATAAAAGCCCTCCAAGGGCTTCTGTGCGGTTCTCTTGGGGCCTCCCACTGTGCGTAAATTGCTGTACCCAGGCTTAAAATTGATCAGGGAGCCAGGAAGTGATAGGAAAACAAGATTTAAAGTGCAGAACTCTGGCATTTGGTCCCCTGCTGTTTAGTATATGAGCAGTTAAGTCCTGCTGGGTATTATTGGGCTGAGAGGCAGTGATGATATAAACACCTAGAGTGAGCCTCATCTGCAATCTAGATCTCCCTAGAAACCTGAACCTAAACCACACATCCACCTGGCTGTCAAGAGTGCAGGCAAATTCTGTAATCGGTGGTGTTGTCTGCTCCCATCAGGGTTCAACTTAATTGAATTGTACTGAAAGGGATAAATAATCTTGTTTGGTTTTGACTTTTATTTAGTTTGAACTTAAGATCAAAACAAATAAATTGTTTAACTTTTTATTTTTGTCAGCAGATAAGAGAATGGCCTCCCAGAAACCCAAAACTACTCAACAGCCCCTCAATCGAAGAGAGGTGCTGCGGTCTGGCCTGGAGAGCCTCGTCCAGCAGAGGGAGCTGCAGAGACGATCCCATACCAATACTAACAGCAGAAAAGAGCTGCCCTCTCAGAGAAAAACGGCTGAAACAATAAAGGTGCTGGGCTTGTACTGAACTCAGTATTTCACAAGACACAGAGAACGCTTAATAACATGTTATTAGCAACATGATTTGTTGTTTGATATCATACCCTGTGGAAAAAAAAAAAAAAAAAATAATAATAAAAAAAAACACCCAGCACGCCCCTGCGGGCGGTTTATCCTTCAAGCTCGGGTCCTCTACCAGAGGCCTGGGAGCTTGAGGGTCCTGCGCAGTATCTTAGCTGTTCCCAGGACTGCGCTCTTCTGGACAGAGATCTCCGATGTTGTTCCCGGGATCTGCTGGAGCCACTCGCCTAGCTTGGGAGTCACCGCACCTAGTGTTCCGATTACCACGGGGACCACCGTTACCTTCACCCTCCACATCCTCTCGAGCTCTTCTCTGAGCCCTTGGTATTTCTCCAGCTTCTCGTGTTCCTTCTTCCTGATATTGCTGTCATTCGGAACCGCTACATCGATCACTACGGCCGTCTTCTTCTGTTTGTCTACCACCACTATGTCCGGTTGGTTAGCCACCACCATTTTGTCCGTCTGTATCTGGAAGTCCCACAGGATCTTAGCTCGGTCATTCTCCACCACCCTTGGGGGCATCTCCCATTTTGACCTCGGGACTTCCAGGTTATACTCCGCACAGATGTTCCTGTACACTATGCCGGCCACTTGGTTATGGCGTTCCATGTATGCCTTGCCTGCTAGCATCTTGCACCCTGCTGTTATGTGCTGGATTGTCTCTGGGGCATCTTTACACAGCCTGCACCTGGGGTCTTGCCTGGTGTGATAGACCCCAGCCTCTATGGATCTTGTGCTCAGAGCTTGTTCTTGTGCTGCCATGATTAGTGCCTCTGTGCTGTCTTTCAGTCCAGCTTTGTCCAGCCACTGGTAGGATTTCTGGATATCAGCCACCTCCTCTATCTGCCGGTGGTACATACCGTGCAGGGCTCTGTCCTTCCATGATGGTTCCTCGTCTCCCTCCTCTTTCTTGGGTTTCTGCTGCCTGAGGTATTCACTGAGCACTCTGTCAGTTGGGGCCATCTTCCCAATGTATTCTTGGATGTTCGTTGTCTCATCCTGGACTGTGGTGCTGACACTCACCAGTCCCCGGCCCCCTTCCTTCCGCTTAGCGTACAGCCTCAGGGTGCTGGACTTGGGGTGAAACCCTCCATGCATGGTAAGGAGCTTTCTTGTCTTTATGTCAGTGGCTTCTATCTCCTCCTTTGGCCAGCCTATTACCCCAGCAGGGTACCTGATCACGGGCAGGGCGTACGTGTTGATGGCCCGGATCTTGTTCTTACCATTCAGCTGACTCCTCAGGACTTGCCTGACCCTCTGCAGGTACTTGGTGGTTGCAGCTTTTCTAGCGGCCTCTTCATGGTTCCCATTCGCCTGCGGGATCCCCAAGTACTTGTAACTGTCCTCTATGTCTGCAATGTTGCCTTCTGGTAGTTCAATCCCCTCAGTTCTGACTACCTTCCCTCTCTTTGTTACCATCCGACTACACTTCTCCAGTCCGAACGACATTCCAATGTCATTGCTGTATAGCCTGGTAGTGTGGATCAGTGAATCGATGTCTCGTTCACTCTTGGCATACAGCTTGATGTCATCCATGTACAGGAGGTGGCTGACAACTGCTCCGTTCCGTAGTCGGTATCCGTAGCCAGTCTTGTTAATGATCTCACTGAGGGGGTTCAGGCCTATGCAGAACAGCAGTGGGGACAGAGCATCTCCTTGGTAGATCCCGCACTTGATGGTGACTTGTGCTATGGGCTTGGAGTTGGCCTCTAGTGTTGTACGCCACATCCCCATTGAGTTCCTGATGAAGGCACTTAGGGTCCCATTGATCTTGTACAATTCTAGGCATTCCAGTATCCAGCTGTGGGGCATTGAGTCATAGGCCTTCTTGTAATCAATCCAGGCAGTGCACAGGTTGGTCAGTCTGGTCTTGCAGTCTCGGCTGATTGTTCTGTCTACCAGTAGCTGGTGTTTTGCGCCTCTGGTATTCTTGCCAATTCCTTTCTGTGTCCCGCTCATGTATTGACCCATGTGCCTGTTCATCTTAGCCGATATGATGCCTGACAGGAGCTTCCATGTAGTACTGAGGCAGGTTATTGGTCGGTAGTTGGAGGGGACCGGTCCCTTCTTGGGGTCCTTGGGGATCAGGACCGTCCGGCCTTCAGTTAGCCATTCCGGGTGTCTCTCGTTAACACGCCTACTGGCTGAAGAAGCTAATATATATATATATATATATATATATATATATATATATATATATATATATATATATATATATATATATAAATTTTTTTTTTTTTTTTTTTTTTTTAAACCAATGATCAGACGTAACCAATGTGAGGTTAATGTAAACTAATAATTAAATATTTATTTTCTATTTTTATTATAGCATAATCAGATGCAAGATACAGGCTTCCAGCAGCCTACAGTCTCCTCTCGGCTCAGAGTGAGCCAGCTCCCTCAAAAAGAGCACTCTGTGCCCTGGATACCTACATCTCCTCACTCTCCTCCTCCACAACGGTGAGTCTGTTATCTCTCTGTGCAGTCCTCGGCTCACTCGATGATTAATGTCATTATGTAAGTACTGCTTTAATGTCCGAAACGCTGATCTCCAGGTAACAGTTTACATTTAGTATGAAATAATATGTGTGGACAACCCCCCCCCCCAAAAAAAAGACCATTTTACACAATTATCTCTTTATGAATTTCAATCAAATTGTGGATGCAGGTAGGCATAATCAGATTATCTGATGGACTAAGAGGTTGTATACATTATAGGATTGTAGATTGTATTCAATGTTACTGGTAAAGTGCAGCACATACCATATGCACCAAATTTTTCATTTTTCATTGATGACAGTTGCTTATAAGGAAAATCCGAAGAAAAAAAAAGTAATTTGGTAAATATAGTATAAGAGATGTAAGTGTCAAAATAAAAATTGCTCTTTCGCTTTCCATTGAGTTGTGTAATATAGCATCTTTCTGTTTACATTTTTTAACCCATTCATCATTCTCTGCTATCAGCAGATCCCCACAAAGGGGAAGACCAGAGCCTCGTTGTCTCTTTTCTCCAGTGAAATCCTCACCAGACCCTCCAAAGCAGAGGCCTGGAGGTAGTTTGGCAACTGAGCCAGGCCTAAGCTCACAAAGGAAGAAAGAAGCTCAGAATGAAGCATTAAGGTGAACCTTACCTCCCAAAGTTTTTTTTTTTTTTTAACCTTATTTTAAATACACGGGTTGGCAGTAATTGGGAACAATAGGGAAATAAAATGTGAAAGTTAATCTCTCTTCCATCAGCTCTCCTCTGTCCTAAGCTCGCTCCCTGCAGATGATCACAGTCTTGTGCCCATTGCAGAAGCTATGTGTAAGCTGGTTGGTTTAGTTTAGAAAAAGGCCTAATTACTCTTGCTTTCATGATAACAGTCTGAGATGTTACATATAAAATCAAAGCTTTGAACCATAAATTACACATCCTTCATGGCTGTTCTTACAGTGATAGTGGAAAAAAGGCAAAAACTTGGCTCCCGTATGAGCAGGACCTGTGACCATAATATTAGATATAAATGTGTTTTGATAAGTCTGTTTTCCTGTTACTGTGGTGCGTTGCAGGCCAGAGGCAGCTGTTGCTAGTGAGGGACCGTCAACTTTTCCTGCAATATTTTCCAACACTGGCTCAGGCTTTCTTCTCTCTAGGGATGTAACTTCGGTCGTTGCTGTGCTTTTTGGAAGTCGAATTTCCCAGAGGAACCCACCCGAGGGATTAATAAAGTTCTATCTTATCTCTTATCTCTTATCTTATGCACTAGTGATCTGCATGTGCATCTGCACTTTTTGACTCTCTGAAAGGACCTCTGATTGGCCAGAATCTAATATAATTGGCTAGGTTTTCTTAAAACCTGATAATGGAGCCCAACTAATATGCAGAAGTTTAGTTAGGAATTTTTGCCTGATGGCGAAAAATCTGCCTGTCCCAGCTTTTATCGCTTCTACTTATTATAAATATCTTTTTTCAGATTACCTTGTAATCTGTGTCATTTCTGCTTCTCACATTAGATTATCTGTCATAGCAAAATGCCACATGGGTGGAATCTAGGAAAAAGGAACATTAATGAGAACATTCAGAGAGCCATTTCTAACCTTTATGTCAGACCCCACTTGCTGAGAGCCAGAGGCAATACTCTGATTCTAATTCAAAGTTAATTCTTTCCAATAAATTAATCTAGGTGCCAGCTAGATTGAGGCCATTTCTCTTTTTGAGTGATTAATAGTTTGCCTGTTTTATAAGCACCTCATTGATTGAGTGTTCCACATATGTCTCCGTTTAATCAAATCTTAATTACTGCAGTTGTGCTTTCTTATTAATCAGTGGCTATCAGCGTGATTAAAGATGAGGATTATAAATTATTTATGTGCAAAGCTTCTTTGAGCTTACATTTTGCTTCATTTGATGATTGCCTGGGTGATGCAGGAAAGCTTGGCTAGATAAGATGACTGCGCAGAGACTGCAAGAGCTGAACCAGCTGAGTAAAGAAGAGGCTGAACGCATTCAGAGATTAAGGTACAGTACTAATAAAATTATTGTTTTAGCAGATTTGGATCCAAGGTAATGAAGGCTTAAAGTCATGGTGAATATTAATATAGCCAAAAAACTTTTTTATTTCATGTGCCCCCTAATTGCAACCTCTGCAGACACTATGGGATAATAACAAACTCCCTCTGACCGAAATAAAAGGGATTAATTAATGACATAAAAAAGTAAGTACAGTGTGTGTGTGTATATATAGCGATATATGCACTTGCCCTTTAACCTTTGTAAATACTTATGCTGTTTAAGAAGAAAAACATTTCCCACTCGGTTCATTGTGCTCACAATCAAAGGAGCATTTACTCTGGGAATTACAACATGGGCAACATTATCTACTGACAACAGAACAAAACAATGAGTGGAAAATAATGCAGACTGTGATTGCAGCGCATCCATTCAGCACCAAGGAGAGCATATGTTCCTATAGACCGTTGTGTATTTGTTAATTAGTCACTGGAGAGCCCAACTTTAAAAGGCTGGCAACAAAACGCAATGTGCACAGAGCAAAGTCAACACTTAATTACACTACTGTGAATGTGTGGGTTAACGCTACTGTGTTCTCTGTCACAAAGACGTGTAGGCCTGCTCTTTATTTACTCACCTTGTCAAGAGGGGAATACCACTGCAGGAAACATGTAATGTTAATTAAGAACACATGCAGCCTCTATAGTTTTATGGGTTACGTAACATTAACAAATTTGCACATAGTGTGTTACATGGAAAATTGAATGAAAATTCACCATTATTACAGATCTGTTTTGCCTGTGTGTTATACCCATGGCAGGTTCTTTTTGTTTGTTTGTTTGTTTGTTTCTGTTTTAAAGCTAAAGAAAGCTGCAGAAAAGTGTTAAAGTGTTTAAATTAGATGTATAAAGAGTCACTATATCTGATTTTTTTTTTCCTCCTGCCACTGTGACAAGTAAAAGCACTAAACTGCTTCACTTGTTTACAGGTGATAAGTTGGACACAATAGACATCAATACAATCAACAGGCTGCATTTTGAATAAAATGCTTATGTCAGACTTAGTGATTCTTTTATGCTTCCAGCTGCTCTCAGCTGGTGAAACTCTTAACTGGCATGTCAGCCTTTATGGCTTTTTTTTAAATTGGTTTCAACAGTGAACGTAACCATTCAATATAATGCCAGCAAAGAGTTTGACAGTTTTGACCTTATATGCCTATTATAATTACAGATTAATGTGAATAATTTAAAAAACACTGAGCCTGATGACTATTTCTATTGTGTGTGAATACATTTAGCCATCAATGATAATGATTGATAGTGATGATTAATTAATTCTCTCATGCATTTCCAGTAATGAGAATGTTTTATTCGACTCAAACGGATAGTTATTTTAAAAGCTTGGCAGAAAGTTTTTTGTTTCTTAATCAGAGAAATTCAATCTTTTAATTAATTCTGAACCCAAGGTGGGCTAAAATTCCAAATATATTTTTAACTATACTTTATGTAAATACTTTTTTTTTTTTTTTAATTTTGTGTCTTTAAGTTAAAGCAGCTCAGCTTCAGAACTTCTGTGACAGCTTGCAGTGTGGGTGTGTTTTGGTTCACAGGTCTGAAGTTGTCTCGCCAACTCAGTGGGCTGAGAGAGCTGAGCAGAAGGCCAGAGAGAGAATTCAGCCCCTTCTGGATGAAGCCCAGGTAGGAGGACTTATCTGCTGTCCAGCTAGTGCCAGAATTTCTTCCTTTTATAAACCTCCTAAAGACAAGGGTGACAGTTGTTGCATGTGAATGATTAAATAAATCTAAGTTTGTGTGTATGCGTGTGTTTGGCTTCAGATTTGCCTCGTAAAATAAACTGAGATTTTTATTGTGCCTTCAGCAAATTGGTGAGTCCAGGAACAACAGAATGAACTCTCCACTGAGGAGTCGAGTGCCTGAACAGGCTGCAGAGAGGGTGAGCTTCACTACAGGAGATTTGACATTTAAGTTTATCATGGCAATGATTTAAAAACTGTGCAGCTAAACTCACAACACTTGTATTTATTTTTTTTTGTAATTATTGCCATTTACAGGCAGAAGAAAGTGCTGAGCAGCTGAGTGAAGAGCTGCTGGACGATTTGTTAGAGGACACCGCCCGGGTGGCGTGGACAGTTAGGACAGACAGACAGCTGCAGGGCATGGCCCAGGACATGCTGCAGGCCCCAACCCTGGAGAGTATGCTGCTTCGTATGGAGGAGATACAGGTGAGAGGGACCCACCAGTGAAAGGTCACTATGGAATTTGAAAGGTCACTGGTTACTGGTTTAGTGTTTATAATGAGCTGTTATGACAGCTGTGGTCTGCGTCTGAATACTGATGCATTTTCCAGACTTGATTACACCGTTCAATTTGTTTGACAAGGCTCTTTGTCAGTAGGATGCTGTGTTTATAGAATCTGGTTCTCTGTGTCTCTGACAGCGGGATCAGGAAGAAGTGAGGAGACGGTTTGCTTCTATCACCTATTCAGACCCTCTTTACTTGAAACAACCAGGACCAGCAGGTAAAAAAAAAAGAAAAAAAAAAGCCAAAAACAGACGATTTCTGCACTTAAACAAAAAATGTTATCTGCAAGTGCAAAACCTAGAAAGTTATTTCACAGACCTTTCCTGTAGGTGGAGACAGTGCTACAACTGAAAAGGCCAGATGTATGCTGTTGTCCTTTTGTCTTTCTATCTGTCTGCTCCTTTCTCCACCCATCCCTCTTAACATTTCTCCCTTCTTTTGCTTTCTCTCTCTTCTTCTCAGGATCCCAGTCCCATGCCCCCAGCTCCAGGCCAGCCTCTCCTCAGCCAATTAGGCTCACAAATCCAGTGCTGAAGCAGACCTCTGCAGCGGATATTGTCCTTGAGAAACCTGTCATGACTGGGTGGGTTTCTCTGTCTTTTCCCCTTTACTGCACAAGTCATTTCTATGTCTCATCTTTAGCTGATGGCTTCCATTCATTGCTGTTTAATTCGTCTTGAAAAGTCAGCAGGGAAATTTTGGAGTGTTCTCAGAATATTAACTGGAGCCCAGTATTAAGGTTTGACCTATTTAACTCCCTTTCCAATCATTTGAGCTGAAATTATAGGTCTTAGCCTCAATTATTGGTCATCATAGCTCAGCTCAATGCTCCTGATTGCACAAAATTATGATATACTCCCTTTTTTTAACAAATGCAAATATGTAAATGGTGGATTTTTAATTACTTGGAAAGTATCAGGTGACTTTTAATGAAATCTTATGAGACAAATTACATATCAAATTACCTTTAATGACTTGCTTTAGTTGCTGATGCTGTAATGAAGAGAAACAAACGGCATCTTCCACAGGAAGTAATTCAGTGCTGGTTTAATTGCACCTCTAGACTCAATGACAAGGAAGTGGTTAATGTTCTTTTTTTCCCAGCTATACACATTTAGTCTTTTTCCACATGACGTGTGTGCCCTGTAATCACTGTTCCACTGGGAGTCCTTACTCATCCTGCAAAACTCACTTGGGTGGCTACTGTACCCAGGGCAGACTCTATTCCTGACTCTGGCAGCAGACTCCACAGGGAGACCCTCCACTGCCCAGGGCTTTAGCTGCAGCTGCTATACTGCTTAAATTAACGAGGAACTTGGAAGGAAAGAGAAAAGAGACTGGAAGGGACTAGAAGTTGTTGACACAGACAAGCCAGCAGGATACTTTTAACAAATTCAAGCTGCAAACATTAGCAAATTAAAGTCTGTCAGTCTTCATCTGCCTCGGGTTCACTTCACTTGATGGAAACTTTGCCTTAAGAGCCACTTTGCTTAACTGTTCTTAATGCATCTATCAAGCAATAACTCTGTTCTCTGGCAAACATAACACAGGTGCTTTTTTAAGAGGTGTCTTTTTTTTTAATTAGCTGTTCATTTTAGAGGCATCAAGCCTTCCAGCTTCTTAACGGGGACAGTCATTTGATAACTGCTAGCTCATTTGTTCTGAAACACCTTGAATCACTGTAGCTCAGAACAGACCCGTCTGCAGCACTTTCATCCTCAGTCTGAATTACAGCTCCTCTAACAAGTGCTGGCAGCCCACTGGACCTTTATGTGTTTTGTTTTGGTTGACACATTAAATCACAGTGGATGTGATTGGTGTTTGTTTTTTTGTTTTTGATTTTTTTTTTGACATGGATCAATAGAAAAACACTTTGATTTGAAAGCAAGTACTAATCTTAGTAAACAAGTTGACTAGAATGCTTATGAATAAAAGAACACACAAGGTGATTGTGTGTATTAAGCCCCTTGAGTTATTATCACAAGATAAATAGTAATTCGGTTGTGCTGTGTATTCAGAAAAAGGGACGATTGTACCATAACAAAACAGTTGGTGATAATTGAATTAAATTTAAATTCACATAGATATCAGTGAATAATTAATCGGCTCAGTATTTCAGCTTTTTGCAAGGCATGTTTTATCTGTATTTACTTGTTTTTTTTGTTTGAAAGCATTTGAAATTTCTTGGTCATGCTTAGAGAAAAATGCAGCTGGTTTCTGTTGGTACACAGATCGATTTAGTCTCTTAGTGAAATCAGTGAGGTTGACAGAGAAATTCAGCAGCACAGAGGGTGGGTAGCTTCGCTGTCTGCTGAGTCACACATGCCATCACAGAATCCTTTTTCTTTCTTTCTTTTTTTTTTTTTTTTTAACCATAAGATGCTCGTCAACTTATCTAGTCCAATAAAGGCAGTAAGACGAGACTGATGGTGGTCGTGCCATTAGCTCTTGTATGCGTAGTATTTTTAGGCTCTGAGGTTGCTTGTAATGTAGTAATTGTACTCATTTGCATATGAAAAAAGGATTCTATATATTGTCCCCATTCTCTATTCTCTAAATGAAGCATGACCCAGCCTGTTCAGCACTTACTCCATGACTACTGCACTATCTAACTTGCGAAAGAATAAACCTCCCTGCAAGACACTGACAGATTGTTTGTTTGGTTTCTTTCTAAAGTGCAAGAAGGAACTTGTTGTCCACCTACAGTGTCTCTTTTTTCACAGTGCTTTGTCCCCCTTAGAAGTAATAAAGTTGGAAGTAGGGAGTCGTTTGGAGTGAGATGGGGAGAGAAATTGTGTTTATTAGGCACATTGTTTTACAGAGCTGTCTTTGGGGGACACAGAGTTGCTTCGTAAAATGAACTGAGCTGTAAGGGAGATGCTTTGGCTACCTGTGCTGAAGGATAAAGAGGCCCAGGTGTCACATAGTGCAACACATACCAGCGCAGATGAAGGGATGAAAAGCTAATGCGGAAGCAAACCACCAAGGATGCTCTGTAAGTTAAAAAGCCTCGCCTTATGTTGTTGCAGTCTATACGCTAAATTTAACTGTTGTTGCTTTATAACTTTAGGTTATGTCAGATTGTGTGCGCAGCAGCCCTTTGTATAATAATCACAACTACAACTGCCAAATAGTTCACCTCTCTCACCCAAATGATCAGGTCTTGAGAAATAATGGTAATTCTAAAACTGATGCCAGAGAGCAGCAGGTCATCCCACTGGTTGCTCTCTAAGGAGCATCATTTTCCAGACATTTAGGAAAGTTATTTTGATAAGCAGCTTTTCACAACTGCAGCTCTTTCCTGTTGCTTCCGCAGCCCTCGGATCGAAACCTGTGGTTAAAAATGTGGTTTGTTTTTCGTGCTGATGTGGGATTGTGTTAATCCTCTGTCAGTGTTGACTGTCCTGGTGTTCAGTGTAGCAGAATGGTGAGGTTTAATTTGGGAACGGGAAAATGAGCAAAGAGCTCATCATGTGTGTTGTCTCAGCCCTGAGTTGTTGTTTACAGCCCACATTTTTCAGTCCTGAGAGACACATCAGGCGACATGCTCGTCATTTTGTGCCTCACACACATATTTATACACACCATGGGGGAAAAAAACATGCCACGGAAATAAAGCTGCATAATTTTCTCAGTGTGACTATCAATGGAGGCTTCTTAGGTGCTACTGTTTTATAGCTAAGAGGGACATTGTCACATGGTATCGGTTATCGGTTTCCTGATTTTTGTATTAAGTAAGCTGGTTTTCTGTAAGCACTGAGCCAAGGAAGGTGAGAATTGATCGGGAGTTTTCAAAAGAATACTAACTGAAAGAATAAAATAGTTTTATATTTAGTGAGTGCTGCTACTCTGTTCTTTTCTTTTAATCTATGCTGACTATAGTCGGGGTTACTTAGTAATGACAGGAGAGCCCAGAGGGTTTTAACACTTCCACTGACTCTAACCAGGCGTAACGCTGCCTTTGTCACGCTAAATACTCTTTCCAAAACAGCACGGCTTCTTACCTTGGGTGTCTTTGTTCAGGTGCCTGTGCGAGCGCTGTCAAACAACCACGGAGACAATCTTTTAACACATCAGCAGAGCAGCAGATAAGATTTATGTATCCATGGTGAGGAGCCCAAACCTCAGTCTCCCCCATCCCCCCTACAGCTCCATCAGCTAGTCAAGCAAATCAATAAAAAGATAAGAAGCTCACTCAGAAAAATTAAAAAACGTGCATTTATTTTATTTATTTATTTCACACTGCTCTCTCCCACCTTTTTCCTCTGTGGCTACAGTTGTCCCCTCCTGTATGTCGTCACTTTGTAACCTGGTGGATTTTTAGTTGTGATGTCTTCTAAGTTCTGCACCCACATTTAAATCAGTCCAGTGCAATATTATAAAAGAGGATTTTCTTTTTGGAATATTGAGGGTTTCTGTTGTTTTGTTTTTTTTTTTCCCCCCCAGTATCCTCCACCTGTTTCTTTCCACACTGATCTTCCCCGCTGTCACTGAGGCTTCATTGAGCCTCGCTTGAATCACCCCCTTACTATCTCTCAGCCACTTGTGGTTTTATCTGACTCAGCTTCAGCCCAGCTTGCATCCCTTTTGATATATCACATATGGCACCGTCCTGTGCCAGGTCCCATCTTTGCCAGGCTCTGCGTGGCTTTAGCTTTTGTTGAGAAATGAGAAGACAAACCTGAGGTGATCGCGCTAATGGCTAATGCTGCTTGCTTGTTTGGGTTTGTGTAAATCCGGTGTGCAGGCCAAGTTGCAGGTGCTACAACGTGATGGATAGAGGATGTTTTGTTAGTGTTTCAGCATTTTGGTACTTGTATGCACTAGCCAAACAGAAAGGTACACAGAGTTGTGAAAGCACAGATTAATGAAATGAAGGTTCATCATGGATGTCTCATTCAGTTTCGAGTGAATTTCATACGGCACAATAGAGTAACAAACTATTACTAAGAATTTGTCGTGATATTTAATTTGCAAATCTTTTTCTCAGCACTCATATCACCTTTTCACAGATTGTTATGCAAGACCAATCTTGCTTTGCAGATGGTCTTTTGTGCCAAAGTATCTGAATGGTTTTCATTCACAGAAAACACAGGCTAGTCTATTTTCTTTTCAGAAGCGTGGGAGCCATTGCGACTTTAAAAATAAGCGAGTTTGCAGGGTACAGAATTGTTGTTTTTCCTGTCAAACAGTAAATCGACCCATTTCAGACTGGAAGCATGGTTCGCTGTGCTGGCACTTTGATATTTATGGCCACCCCATGGGTTGCAGCCCCAATAGTCAACACTGAAACAAGTTTAGCTGAGGCCCAGGGAGCACAATAGAGAGGCACTTTGCTTTGGAGCTGCTGCAACACTAAATATAGCACAGTGAGCGCCATTGCAAGAGCCAGGCTGATTTGTCAAAGCAGAGAGGATTATAAAGCCAGACCACGGCGATGCCCAGCTGAGCCCCTGCTCATTCTGAGCAAGGGGCAAGCAAGAGAGCTGCTTGCACTCTGACACCTCTCCTAAATTCATCATCTACACCCTCAGTTTGTGTTCTACTGCAGTTACCTTTTCTCCACATAAACATCTCTTAGAGGTCATCTTCTCATCGTGTTGCTTTCTCAATGGGATTCTCACTCTTTCTATAATATTATGAGCTTTTTACCTGCCCTAAAGTGCCTTTAAAATGATATAAAACTGAATTGAACTGAAAATACAATTTTGAGATATTGAAAAAATATGTTTCTTGGTCTCACCTTCTGAGCATCGTCTTGTTTTTCCACATTCGCAGCTTCCTGTGTGAGAACAGCCTGACAGAGGAGGCATCCCAAGATGAGCAGCATCCTGCAAACAACACCATGTTCCCTGGCCCTCTGGAGGGAAGCAAGGCGCCTGTTATCTCAGTGCCAGGCAGCATGCTGAGAGGCATTCGGCAGTACCGGGAAGACTATGAGGCTTACCTGCGCGCTGTGGCTCATGAGGCTGTGGGCAGCTTCGACCCCTGGGCCGTTGCAGACGGGTAGAAAACTGATTGTTTTAATAATGACTTAAGCTAATGAGACATGTGCATAAACATGATCAGGGAATTTTGTTTGCACTGGCTGATTGCCACCAGTGTTTGAAGTATGCATTGCAGTTATGATCGGTCTCAGTCATCGTGATAGTCTAAAGTGCTTGAGTTTAAGACAACTGCAGTTGTATTTTTAGATTTTTAAAGATGTTTCACCTTTCATCCAAGAGGCTTTTTCAGTTATAAAAGCTGATAGGGAGTCTCAGGAATTTACCTCTTAGTGGGGTTGTCCCACTGAAGGTGAGAGTCACTGACCCACCTTGTCATTATGTGAGTGATTAGAGTCACGTGAGCCAAGGTGTCAATTCGCTGCTCCATCCTAACATCACATGAGTCATTATGGTCACATGGGTCAAGGTGTGAGTGGGGCTTGTATGGTCTGGGGAGGGATCTCAATACAGTGCTATAGATAAAGATTTTTATAAGCTCCCTCAACCGCTCGAGCCTTCTTGTTTTGTGTTTAGCTTAAGCTTAAAGGTAAATATGTAACATGGCAGTATAGGAGAAAAACAGCTTGAAACATTTACATTTAACACCTGTGACATTACATGTGTGCATAGATCTCCACTAGTGCTACCTTTGCTTTGTATATTGGATGGCACAGTGCAGTGGTTAGCCTTGTTTTTTCACAGCAAGAGAGTCCAGAGTTCAAATTCACTGACCATCTGGGTCCTTTCTGTGTGGGTATTCCCTGTGCCTGCTTGGGTTATTTCTAGATACTCCGTTTGCTGCCCAAAGACATGCATGTTAGGTTAATTAGTGATTGATTAATTGGTTGTAAAATACTGCATGCTCACATCTACAGCTATGTTTGTGTTTCTCTCTGTGTTAGCCCTGCAGTAGACTAGCAAACTGTCTAGGGTGTACCCCAGCATTTGTACTGTGACAGCCGGGATAGCCTCCAGCCCTCCCGCGACCCTGAACTGGACATGCTGTTAAGAAAATAGATAGCTGGACATTATGTCTTGTGTTGCACTCATCTCCTTCTGTGTTAGCATGCTAATCTGCTATTGCTGGCCCTTCTGCTATGTCACTTTGTACCATAGGATGTGAGAGTAAGTCAGTCTGTGCTCGGTCCAACATGAGAGACAAAGTAGCAGTGCTGCCCAGTTAGATTTTTCTTTGCCATGGCCTAACATTCTGACCTCTTTACAGTCATTTCCAACACAATCAGTGAATTGAAATTGTGAACGCAGCGATGGCTGATTCATTTGCTATAAGACTGATGGAGAGCAGGAGATCCTGTTGTGCGTGCTTTACTGTGTTTCTGCTTCCTTTGACACAAATTATGAAGTTACCTTCCTTGGCCACCACACAGGCAACAACAAGGATTGCATTATGGATGTTGGTTGATTTCTGTCCTGCACCAGTGTCCGATGATGACAGACATAAACACTGGTTGTGAAGTTACAGCTTCCTCTCTCAGAATAAGTTATCCTTCTAAATGCACATTAAGTGTTCATGTATATCTTTATTAAGGGGCATTAGCTCTCAGCAGGACCTTTTTCAGTGTTCAGTTTCATCTAGAACGCCCTCAAACAATGACATTTTCCACCTAATATAACTATTTGCTATGAATGAGTCTCTTCAACGCTGCAGCAGTTTCAGAGTGAAATATGAGTTTTTTTAAGTTGTCCTACACATTAATGATATGACATGCTTAGTGTTTGTAACTAGAACCACGCTGAAGCAGATCTGTCCTTTCTGTTATTTATTTTGTCCCTGGATGCGATTGACGGACACTGTGCACAGCAGGAGGCGCTCACTCAGAGAGGATCATGCAGAGTTTATGGTTTGCATAGTGCGCCTCTGTTGTTCGCCGCCGGTCTTCTCTCCCACTCACAAACTTAGATACTTGACAGGCCGCTGCTGGTGCAACGCTGGCTTCGTGCCATCATTGTGAACATATTGAACTTATGCGTTTAATATATGAGTTCTAAACTTCTGAAAGCTGTTTGGGATACCAAACAGCTCGATAAACTGTCTTTCTTAAGTTTAGATCTGAAAAACTGTCCAGTCCCACCCATGGCATCTGGCTGACTGTGTCACTGGCTCATTATCAGTTTCACATCAAAAAGCCAAAGTTTTTAAGACATGAATCTGTACTTAGAAAAAACAACAACAAGATATTGCGTGAGAAACCATCCAATTATCTCAGTGTTTTTGGAGACGGAGAAGGCATACGTATAGACTAGTATGACCCCTGCTGCTCTGACACAGCGCAGAAAGCTTTCTGTGTGATGAGATGGTAATGAGCAGCCCTGTGCTGCTGTGGAGCCTTACCACCTGGAGGATCTCATTCATTCTGTCTGCTAACAGACTGATTGCAAGATAGAAAGACGTCAGCACTGCCAAAACAGCTATTTGAATTTCTTTATGCATGTAAATAAAACTTAGTGGTAGGGTCCTAGGATCCTAGTTCACTTTGTATAAATCTGCTTTTTTATTTTGATTTTCATACATTAGCATAAACGGTACACTGTGCAGTCACTGGTGTGTTAAATATAAAGATAACTTGGAGTAATTCAGAAGGGCAAGCACGGTTCCTTGTATATTGATGTTAATGATATTTTATAATGCCTGTTCCCAAACCACAGCGGCACATTCTTCTCTGGATTTCTCTCGCTATATGGTGCTGTGAGCAAAGTGTTCTTGTCATGACCCTTTAGAGGAACAGGGAGTTCAAAAACGCACAATTACTCTGATAGTTTTGTTGCACTGACGTTTCAGTGGATATGTGAAAGTGTTTCCCATTTTCCCTCATCCTCTATGTCCCTGCCTCAGTCTCTGCCTGTGTGTGTGCGTGTGTGTGTGTGTGTGTGTGCTGACCCAGATAATGATCAAACACTGAAATTTAGCTTGGTGCTGCACACAGTTCACGAGGCTTCAGAGTTATTTTGCTCTGTTTTATGTTTTTAAACTAAGTTTTGCATGTGCACCTCTTAAAAAAACAGATACCACATTTGTTCAGAGAAATCAGCTTTAATTTGACCTTCTGCATTTTTGAAGATAATGACGCAAGACTGATGATTTACATTTACTTTGAAATTATAACCACTGCGCACAAAGGACATGTTTCAAGTGATTTGCATTTGCCATTGTTTTCAGGCCCACTGACCTTTTTATTTTGCATGTCTTTCAAAATTTCTAGCCTAAAATCTTGTGAGAAGACCGAAAATAGCAGGAGCAGCAGCAACATAAATACCATTGTCATATGTGATTTGTTTTGATGCCACAAATGAATTCTACCAAATTGAAGCGTATACATTTTCAAATTTTAGAAGACTTTTTTTTTATTTTTTATACAGGTTATATATGATTTAAGGAAAATAACCATGTTTTCTAACATCTGCACCTCTTATCCTCTCACAGCTTGGCTGACGAGTTGCTGTCGGAGGCTCTGGCTGACGTGGCAGCAGAGTTTCAGGATGTCGTGGAGGAGTATGCTGAGGCCGTCTTCACCTCTGAGTTCCTGCAGCCGCTCCGGTCACCACCCGCTTCAGCTGCAGCGTTTTCCGGACAATAGGATGCTGCAGCATGATGGATGCAGCATTATCTTTAAAACCTTTGATATTATGTTTGCTGTGGATGGAAATTTTTACCTTGTCAAACCCTGGACTACTATTATTTATTATTTTTATATAGAGTATTGTATGTTTTACAATCAGATATTTTATTTTTGATCTATTTATTTGATCTTAGACAAAGGTCTAAAAACACGTTCATAGGTAACTTCTGCAATGACACAATATGATTTTATTTTACTGGGATCACAGATTTTATTATAAAGCTCGGCAGAAGAGATTGTTGAGTTACACAGGGAGCATTAGTCACATTACTTCTTTTGGTCCATCTGTATCTGTGTTTGCATACCTCTGGGAAAGTTAGTTTAGTGTAGATAAGCTTAGAGAGACCATTAGAACATTACAGAGGATTATAAGATTACAGCCGTCCCCTTGCACTTGGTCTAAATCTCCCTGAGGATTACTCACACTTATTATTTTCACATTGGCATATGGAAATAAATTAATTGCATACGGTTTCCACCAAACTGATGTAGAAAGCCAAGGACATGGTGCGCTTAAGGTCTTGTAAATTGATTTCTCAGTCATTTTAATGTCCAAATAAAGCGTCTCAGCACAGAAAAAATACTTCCCTCTAAATTTAATGTGTTATCCCTGTAATCTCTGTCCACTCTGAGGGTTGGACCACATGAAAGGAAAGTGATAAGGGTATGGTTAGGGATTCTTTTTTCCTTTTTCAGGCTTTTGAACTTGGTTGAGAACTATTTTAATAATTCTCTTTTCTGTGCTTTTCTTTCTTAATTGTGGTAAAATGTGTAGCACAAATTAAACAGGACAAACTTGACAGGCTGAGAAAATGTCTGAGTCCCTTGAGAGCAACATGAAAGCCAGGCAGATAGAGCAATGGGGGCACATGCAGATGCTGCACTGGCCTGTGGGGACCAGCCTTTGATTGGGGACATACAGTGACTGAATGAATTAGCTCACACGGAATCAGCTGCCCCGTATTTCCTCTCAGGCTGTGTTGTGTGTTTTTGTGTGTGTGTGTTTGTGTGTATGAGGGCGTCAGAATGCATGCAAGCTTTAACAGTCTCATGCACAGTGCACATTTCCCCTTTGTGATCTCTGATAAATACAAACTGGTACGTTCAATGTGAGGGAGGTGTTGCTGTCTTTACATAGGTATAAGGAAGGCAGGTAGCTCTGACATGCGACTGGGAAACATCAAAGACCATAAAATAATGAGTTGATTTATGATTATTTTTAGCTTTTATAGTTCAGGGGACGTTTAAAAGACAAATCAGTGTATATTTGCTTTGTCAGCACTACTTAACATCAGGGAGCAGCTTAGCAAATCTTACAGTAAGACCAAACTGTTTTGATCTTTGAGGCTTTACTGTGGTCGACTTGGATGTCCTTGATTTTTCAGCGTTAATGCTGTAACCACCATGCACAAACATATTACTGTGGAAAGACCAGAATTAGAACAGTTTTGCTCATCATTATAATTTCAAATGATCACAGAGATTCGACCTTGCCAACGGTCAGCGCTGACTCATTATCAGAACACTGACTGCAATATATTCACGTTCGCAGGGGCACTTTGGCATGTAGGTGCGTTAAAGTTGCTTTGTGGCAGTCGGGTCTGTTTTGCTCAGTGTTTACAACAGATGGATCCTTGCTTGTTAGTCATGTTTGCTCCTCTCGGGGGATGTTCTGTCGAAGATGAAGTATCTGAGGGATGATTTCTGCTGAGATGCTGGCCATCACTGAGCAGTCTGTCGCGCAGACACCACCATCGTTTGCATTCTCATATTTTCCCCTTCTTTTTCAGACAGTTTTGAGACGCAATTAGCCATCTGAGATCTCATTAAATACATGACTGAAGGGAAGCATCTGTCACGGCTTTACCTCTCAGATTGAATTGTTTGTTATGTAGTTATTATATGAATCGAGTCCTTGCAGATAGCCAACTATACTCACAATGATGGATCATGAGATAGAAATGATTATCTGTCAAGCTCAATACACGTGCGTACAAGGCAGAGTGAACACGTTGGAGTTATTTAGAAAAACTAGATATTCTTCGTTTATTTTTTATTAATGTAAGATACAGTTGAGTATAGGCCGACATACAGAATAGCTCACTTCAGCAGGAGGAGCAGCATGACCTTTATTTGATACCGTGGTTGATCAAAGGGTGGGAGAAGTAGTAATGCTCTCCACTTGAAGTCGCAATACCACAGCGTAAAAATGTTCCATTATTAAGTAAAAGTCCTTCTTTCAAATGTGCAAAATATATTCAGGAGAAACTACGGATAAACAAAGCGTAGCCTGTAGAACAAATTAAAAGTGAAAGCATTCAATGCATAATGATTTTACAGAAACTGGTGTTTTCAATTTTCATGGTTGATGCATGAATATGTTAGCAGCATGTTGCTGTAGGTGGTTAAAGTGTAATAATACTATAGCAACAACTACATTTGATAAGAATTTAATATCATTTGCAAAGGTTAAATAATAAGCTAGCCTTAAATGTACTTACAGGAAGTAGACGTAAGTCAGTTTGCACCCCAGTGTAATTTACTCTGGTTACAATTATAAATATGTTCACTACATTAAAAATCAATTCGTAATACCTATAATAGTTGTGTTTTTTATGAATAATGAACAATGAAACTGCGGAGTGTTTTTACTGTTATACCTGAACTCCAGAAGAAGAAAATATGAATTGGATGATTAATTGGAAAGCTTGTTTCCTTGAGATTTCACAGCAAATGAAGCAGACATGATATCGGAAGCGGATTAAAAGTGTTGAATTTATATTTAATAGCTTTTTACTCTCATTACAGTTATGTTGCTTATTTTGACTGCCATTCCTTTTTTTTCTCCAGTGCATACCTCCACTTCTCCAGGATTTCTTTCACTGACTCCCTACAGATCACATTGTCATCTGTGAACCATGGACACTCCTGCATCCTCATCAGTCAACCTGTCCATCAACATTGCATGGAAGAATATAAGTCTCTTATTTAAAACAAAAAAACAACCAAGGAGTAAAAATACTATTCCTAAGCTTGAAATGTATTTTGTTCCTTTCCTATTTTAAGTCATTTTCTTTTTTTCTTTGTATGTTTTAATTATGTCTTAATTTATTATTTTCATAACTTTATAGTGGTGTGCCCTGTAGGCCATGTCTCCTTTAAAATATAGATTTTAATGACAAGAGACTTGCTGGTTAAACAACAGTTCAGTTCTCTTCTAAACCTCCAATTCATTCCTATTGGATCACAGTACTTCTCTAAAGCTGCTAATATGATAAAGAGGACAAAAGGGTCACAGCAACAGTGAATTGTAGGGTTAAACAGTAGAATAGTAAGTATATCTGCATGTGTGTGAAACAGCAAGCCACATCATCAAACAGCACATTAGGATAAAAACAGCCAGCTGACAACTTCACCTTGCGTGAGAGTGCTGTGACATACAGCACGGTGTCTTTCCTTCCATAAGGTTGCTGGATTATTTTTTAAAGACAGAAAAGAACAACAAATCTGCACCTTGGGTGCTAAATTCAGTTTGCTGACTGCCTGCACTGTAGTTTGTGAGTCTTTTAATGGCTCCCAGAAAGCTTAATGCTGCTGAAACAGTTCTTTCATCCATTTTTCAAAACCCCTGCAGTGTTTATACCAACAAAAACATTTAGTGTTATTGAGTTTCTTTCTGACTTTACTTTGTAAGACTTTAGTCATGTTTACAATGAATTTTCAGTGCCTAGACTGGCTCTGAATTGCCACAGAGATCTGTTTTTTTTTTTATATATAATTGTATGGTTCAGTAAAATATTTCTTACTGAATACTGACATCAAATAACATCAAAAGCCACTGTTGAGAAGCAAAGTGCTGCTTTGAGTTGTGTCTCCAATGGCATGAAGAGAAGTCTTCTTACAAAAGAAATTCACATAATTCAATTAGCCTTTCTTTTCCTCTTGGATTCAGGCAGTGCTGCCATTTGGTGTAATCAGAGCTATCTGTCTTCCTGTCTTCCTGGCCTTAAGGCTTTTCCCTATTAGTTTTCCTTAGTAGGGATTGCAACTCACTGTTCTACACCAGAAGTGTATTGGTATTGGCTTCCATGATAAATACAAATTGGCTGTGTGTATTCCTAATAGAGTCTGGTAATGTAGAATGTCTGGCTGTCTTATTCTAGGGTGATGGTTCGGCCATCACCATTTCCCCCATCAATATTCATTTGTGTGGACGTGACTGCCGATTAATGCCACAACCAGACCATCCTTAAGGGACTGTGTAAGCTCATGTGTGGTCACATATGTGGATGCCAGTGTTGAAAACAGCAGGTGTTACTGTGACCACTTGACACACTGCTGCTTAATGTGCACCATAAAGAAACGTGAGGGAAGCTATTCTGCAGCTATTTGGGTCAAGTATCGCAGGACTGGAGGTTGAAATAAGCGTAGAAATGAATTAGAGGAATCCATTAGGTGAAGCATCTGTGAGATTAAGCCAGATCTCACAACTGGATTTAAAGGATTTAAAGCTGCTGAGAGAAACGTGGTTCATGTGCTTCACCCATGTGCTTTGTTTTGATGGTTGGTTGTATTTTGAAGCACTTCTCAAAGCCCAAAAGATTTGCTTCTCTGCCTGAGTGACTGCCCAAGCTGACCGACCAATCTGGCATCTGCTGCTTTGTGATGGATGGTTTAAAGGGGTGCTCGCTCTTCCCCTCCATCCTGTTTCACTGCGCCCCCATGCTCTTCTTCTTTATGCCACATGTTTTCTATATCAAAATTTCTATTTTAATTTATTTATTTTTGCTTACAGCCAAACTCTATACAGCAAAACCAGATTGTATGACACTTTTTCTACTCTTTCATTAAAGCTGTGCCTTGTTCTTTTTTAAACCGGACTTTTGGGACCCCAGCACACAAATGCAGCAACCTTTCTTACAGAGTATGTGTAATTTCTGCAAAGGCTTCTGGCATGATAGATTAAATAAAACTGATTTAAACTGCCTTGGCTAATTAAATGTGTCGTCCCAGTGACAATATAGCTGGTAAACTGCTTTTTCATTACGGCTCCAGGCATGAGAAAAGCAATGGACCAGCTGCTTTATAGGTCTCCACTTAGGGTCCTCCTTGAGTGTTTTGCACAGACAGAAAACGGACACAGGAAGAGGAAGACGGACGCCCTTCAGCAGCCGCGGACGTGCGCGCACCGCTGGAGGCAGTCAAGCTGCAGACCGGAGCTTTGGCACAACTCTGGCTGCTGTTAGCGGCGGAGAGGAGAAAGGAACGGGAGCTGGGTGGGCATGACATGTGAGCCAAGTCTGCACAGATACACCACATAGCCAAAGTATGTCTGCGGAGGGGCGGGTCGATGCTCCGAGGGTCTTGACTCAGGTGAATGAGAACACAGCTGCAGATTTCTCCTGTTTTTGGCTATTTTGTTTAATTTTCTCATCTCATCGCTGAGAGGAGACCGATGAGGCAGCTGTAGACCTCCCCGTGCCCCACTTCACCCTGATTCAGCCTGGCAAGCGTCAAGGTGCAGCAGCCAGGAGAGAGGGGACAGAGGAAGAGCCGATGTTCAATTAACTATCCGACGAAACGGTGTATAAACGGAGAATAACGTGACAGCATTGCTGAGTGGCCGCAGACTGACAGAAACACAAGGGAGAGGACACTATGTCAAAGGAGACGAGAGTAAAAGGTAAGGAGACACTACATGCCTGGTCTGTGCTAACAGGTTGAAACCTGCGTCTCGTGCTGCTGCTGGATGTTGGCGCGCACAGCCGTGTGCTGCGTGGATGAAGGCTATCCGTAGGAATGCGCTACGGTCAATACAGACCTCTGTGTGAGAAGCGGTCCGGTGGACTGTCCAGCCAAGTCCGTCTTTATATCAGTCAGACGGTTTTGTCTGACTTGCCTGTCTCCGTGTGTCCGTAAAGGTGTCACAGCAGGTCTGCGTCAGATTCTGTGACGCCGCTGCAGGGTCAAATCTGGACAGGTGAGGTGCGAGTGACCTACAGACAGACCCGTGTTACTAAAGGTGAATGGTCACAACATGTATCACATTTTGCATTCGTTACTCTGTCTATAAAGAAACCGTAAATCACAATATAAACATCAAGGACAAAGTGCAAAAGAAAGGAAATAATGCAAAGGAGTTCAGCATTGCTAAAAATAGCTCATGCAGCTCATTTGATTGTTAAATTGGATATGTGGAATGTGAAAGAGTGTTGACAGGACAGTATCAGCAAAAGCCTTTGAAGTCCTGACATTTCTGTGGCATAAAAGGTTTATTGTTCACTGGAAAGATGGGTTTGCTGCTCACACTTGCCACCTGTTTGCGTTTGCGCTCTTTCTGCTAATCTGTTAGAAATGAAGTGCTTAAAAGGGCTGCTATTATTCTCTTTCTATGCACCTGCTGCAGTTTTATAGCTGTAGTGAAAGACCAGGATTTATTTATTTATTTATTTGGTTTTGCTGTGCAAATAAGCCAGACTCCAGTGATATAGTGTCAAACATTAATAAGTGGGTTCACAACCTGGACGCATGATACCATCAGTCCGGGTTGTGATGTTGTGAGTAGTGATACTTTTCTTCTTTCATGCATCTGCTCTGCTGAAAAGCCTGTGAGCGTGTCACCAAATCTCCGGCAGCTTCAGGCTCACAGTGGCCTCTGCGCTCTGACCTTTTACATCAACTGAGAGTGGACGGAAAATTTCCCCGCAGGGATCAATGAAATATCAAATCATTATTACTACAGGTGGTGGCAGAAAGTGTCACAACACAGAGGGGATAATATTTGGCGTGGCTTGGTCTTTAAAGTAGCGATTCCTCTGATTCAAAGTAAAACACCATAAAAGTCACAGGGTGCAGTGACATCCAATGGCGAACATCTCTGAAATAACACAAAGCAGATCCCTATTGTCAGCAAGCTGATTCAGACAAAAATGACCAAACCATTTTAAAATTGTGCACAAAATTCCCACTTCAGTACTTTCCTTACTTTATTTAACTTATTCTGTCTTGTTTTCAGGAAGTGTGCAAAGACACTTTTTATGTGTTTACCATTAGAAAACAGTAGAAATATTTTGGTTTTTCCAGAATGCTCCACAAACAATCAACTGCCACTTCATTACTAATGAACACACACACATTACATCACTATCAACACCATCCTGAACTATTGATACAAGGCAGGATGGATCCATACTGTCATATTGCTTGCCAAATTCTGACCCTATAATCTGAATATCACAGCAGATATTAAACCAGGCAAAGTTTTTCCAGTCTTCTATTGTCTATAGTGTGGTATTCTGCTGCTGTGTCTGCTGCCCATCTGGTTCAGAGAGATGCTCTTCTGCATACCTTTGTTCTAACGAGTGGCTGTTTGAGTTACTCTTACCTTTTTATCAGATGAAAGCAGACTGGCCTTTGTCCTCTGACCTCTGCCATCATTGAGGTATTTTAACCCAGAGAACTGCAGCTTCACTGGATAATTTCAGACCCCACTCTATATACTCTATAAAATCTAGCAACGATAGTGTGAAAAAATCCCAGCACATTATCAGTTTCTAAAATACTCAGACCAGTCTGTCTGGGAATAACAACCATGCCACGTTCAAAGTCATTTAAATCATCTTTCTTCCTTGTTCTGATGTTTGTTTTTGAACTTCAGCAAGTCATCCTGGACAAGTCTACATGCCTAAATGTTGGGGCTTGTGGCTGTGTGATTGGCAGATTGAATATTTGCCTTAACAAGCTGGTGAACTGGCACGCGAAATGAAGTGGCATGCAAGTGTGTATGAAGTGAAGTCTTGTAACTTGTATGACGATTTACAAGACACAAACTTCTGCGTATAGGTAAAGAAATGTTTGTGACTGAAGAGTCATTGGTCCTTTAAAAATCTGATAATCTGCCCTAAATGATGTCACTTGAAATAAAAATATAGCTTTTATATTTGTGACCCTTAAAAACCTTAGCCACACAATTCTGATGTGAGTTCAATGTTACAGAAAAGCCTGAACCTAGAGAGTAATGATGATCTGAACAAAGACTGACAGCACAGTATATTTAGCATGAAGCATGAGCCAGTAATATCCTGACAGAAATCTGAAACTGAACCAACAAAATAAAAATCCAGTTTATTCTGAAACCCAGGCAAAAGGTACGTGGATTACAATTTGTGTGTTTCTCATTCACTCACCAGTGGCAGAAGAGCTGCCATGCAAGGTGTTCACCTGCCACTGGAAACAAATTTGGGTTCACTATCTCGCCCAAGGATACTTCAACACACGGAAGGGCTGGGGATCAAACCATCAAGGCTGCAGCACAGCCTGCCCCTGAGAGTGAGGTGCAGCCTCTATGGGAAGGAGTTTGTTTTTCACAGAAATCAAGAGAGTAGTCTTATTTTTAGTAAACAGTCTCAGAAGACAAATTAGCTTCTCTGGATGCACGGAAAGCCATTTTTTTTTTCTCACCAGCTGTAGCTGGATGTCTTCTCCAGTTAATCTTAATTATATTTCTTTGAGTCTCGCTGTAAAACTCACTAGCTAATGGAAACTACACTGTGCTGCGTTATATTACTTCAGCCTTCTTTATAAAATCATGCAAACCCTGCGATGCTCTGGCAGGCTGGTGGCAGATTAATGGCGATGCGCAGTTTATGTGGGGTTATTGTTAGTACAGCCATATATCAAGCATGCTGTGTATCTGTTTTTATTAAATATCACTTGACCTCAGTTCCCAGTATAACTTGTGAAGTAGAACAGGTCCTATCAAAACATTACTCTTCAAAGCCCCAGCAACATGGACAATGCAGATGTTTTAATTTCATATCTTTCACGTATGTATGCTGATCTTAACTTTGTCATTTTCAATTATAGGAGCCCTGCAGGGGATGAACTTCTCATTTAAAATCATCTCTTGACACACTTGGGAGAAAAATCTTCATTATAATCGAGTGTAGGGTCTATGAAATGTAAGGCAAAGATAATATGGATATGCTCTGTATTCCATCATTAAAGTGTAACAGCAAGTGTGTGTGATCTAAGCTTTCGGTTTGTACTCCCCTTTTCGGCTTTTGCAGAAATATGGCCTCGTGCCCAGATTCACTGACTGTCTAGCAAAACAGATGAGAGCCTCAGTTTTAATCATCCAAACACTGAAAGATAATTAGAGCAGAGTAATAAGGATTTAGGAATTATAAGAGCTGTGTGGAGTAAAGCTTTGGTCCTTAAAATAAAGCAGGTGTGACTCAGAGTGTAAGAAATATTAATGGATTTTTCATTGTGTAGCCATGCTAGCAGAAGGTCTCGATTATTTGACGATATTTATTTAACAATAACAATGTATTGAACAATGACTTTAAAAAATAATATAAAATAGTGTGCAAATACTGATAACAGTGCAAATGTTTGCAATATAAGTAATAAATGAAAAATGTAAACATCTATGTTTAGTGAACTTTGCAGTGTTGTTCTGTGGTGCAGCTACGTACAAACTGTGTCTACTTGATCCACGTCTGACTCCGCGAACCCATAATGTTTCCACACCACTGAAGTTTTTTTTTTTTTTACCTCTCTTTTCAACCAACGGCAGTCACTCTCCTCTCCAAATAACTTCTGCTTAGCTTTCCGAGCTTCCCCCGGGTCCTCTTAATTGTTGTGACGCGTGTTCGAAATGCAGAGAGGTGCGCTCGATTTGCCCCACGGAGCAGCGCGAGAGTAAAGCACGAGGGAGGTGCTAATAATCAGCTCAGTCATTTTTAATGATCGTTGAAAGCCCAGATCGTAATCGAGATTAAAATTCGATTAATTGAGCAGCCCTAACCCTTTGTGGTTTTTATATGATCATAATAGTGCTACCCTGAAATACAAATGTGTAATGTTTATTTCTGCAAGCAGCTCAACATTACATTTGATAGTTTATTATCTTTTAATGAGACCAGTAATTCAACCAGCTGCCACGGGAATTCACACTTCAGTTTTACACTTGATTGTGCATCCCTGTTTCTGCTTCCACTATAAGCTGAACCTTGGAGCCAGACAGGTACTGTGGTGCCATACCTCTATTAAGAATTTTTTTCGAATCACCGTCGGTCATCTTCGTCACCTCCTCCCTCCCCACAGAGTACAGGCTTACAGATTCCACTGTTTGTCCTCTGTTTGACTTCACTCACTATTCCAAAGCTCAGTGTAAGATTGCACCTTTGAGTTTTTGTATTTCTCAGAGCTGATGAATCTAGATCAGCCAGAAAGCCTTTTCTTTCAGTTGCTGTCCAAATAAAATAAATGGGTAGGCTACCTGGTGTTTTGCTGAGATTTACCGTCAAGCTAAAAATAGAACTGGATGATGCTGGTGAACAGTCTCTCCCCTTTCTTTCTTTCTTTCTTTCTTTCTTTCTGCTCCTACTTTTCACTCTCTGCAAAAGGGAATAGGGGGGATGGCAGTATTTTTATGTTAAAATAATTTGTTTTGTGATGTTTCTTCACGGAGAATAGACTGGTGGCACATTTTCTGAAAAAAATTGATTCTGCACTGTCAGTGATTCCCCAAACCCAATTCTTATCACTCACTTTAAGACACGATGAATACTTTATATACTGCATTATACTGCCAGCACCAGCTGTGTATAGTGTTGTCAAACTGGTAAAACGGTCCCCAGACAGCTTGTTTATCAAACAGCAACACAATGTTCTCTGAATTCTACAGAGGCGTGCGCTAATGCATTCAGCCTGTGACCTCTGTTATTTTATTTGATCATACAAAACAGTGTTAATTTGAATTTAATAGCTGTTTGTCATGGGGAGGCACAGTGGGCTTGTGTCCGGGAGCAGCGATTCACAACGCACAGAGCAGCTAGGCTGCTGCTGCTGTTTGAGGTCACAGAAGAGGCAGTGGCAGGGGACCAGCTCAACTGGAGCACGGCAATAGTTCACTTGTCATCTGTCACAGCCAAAAGTCTTGATGTGGTGTGGAAGGCACAACCTGTGTTTTCTATTTTTCGCTTTGCTGAATCATATTCACAGACTCCAGAAAAGGTTTTTTTAAAGGCACAATTACTCAGCATTATAATGCTGAGCTATTAGCAGAAGCACTTAGTTTAACATCTATCCCGTGTCCTGCCAGTAGGGAACAAAATGTTGCGAGGAAGATGACACCATTCTGGGTTTCTGGTAATTTCCATTGCTCAGGGCTTTAAACACACGGGCCTGAGTTAAATCGCCATTCACGTTGATGAATTGTTTGGCAGCTTTTAAAAGCTGCACTTGATAGTAGAGATGCAGCAATTGCAGTTTTCTTGACTGATTCTGATTTCAGATTTCTTTTCTAAATGTCAGTTGGCAAAGTCAAAACATTCATTGGTTCCTGCATCTCAAAAAGATTTCTCCATTTTTTTTTGTTTGTTTTGTTTTTTTTTTGTCACAAACTGAATATTTTTGTGATTTCAAGGCGCAATTGTGACACAGTTTTAGTTTACTTTAGTTTAGCCTTCAGTAAATAAACGTACTGATAAAGCTGCTGCACAGCATCTATCCGATACCAAAAATGTTGGCTTATAAAAACCTTAGCTGCTAAAAAAATTTAGCAGCTAATGAGCTAAACAATATCCGGTGGGAGGTAGAACAGTGTATTTACTAATTGGAAGGTTGGTGGTTCGATCCCCTCCAGTCTACATGCCAAAAGACCCTCCTTGTGCATTCATTGGAGTGCGTCTGCACGTGTGCGAGAATGTAGATAGAAAGCACTTAGATGAAGAAAAAAGTGTTTGGGTGAATGAGAAATGTTTAAAACATGCTGAGTGAGCAGGTAGAGTAGAAAAGTGCTTACCATCATTGTCTCAGGAGATGGTGGTGATCAAAAACTCAGTAAATATGGGTTTACATAAAAATAATGTAACCATAAACAGGCATTTCTTTGCTAACAGGTTTGTCGCATCAACTTAAAAGGTTGAAAAACTATATTACTTTTGGTTTTACATCTTGTTTCTGCTTCTGCACGTGAGCCAAATTATAAAATATTTTAAACACAACCTAGACAGAACATAATTTATCTTTCGGTCATTTCATTTAATGGTTTGTGTTCTTTGAATTCTGTGTAGAATTTTATTATTGCTTAGTGGTAGTGCAGTGACTGCTTTGCTGTCAGGTACTAAAATTCTGATTTATGCCACATCTCTATTTATAACCAATCCAGTATTAGATTATATTACCATAAACTGTAGACTTCACAATGTAAACCAGCAAGAAGTCTTCTTCAAGCAAGACAAACAGTACAGCAATATGTGGCCATCACTGCACAGACAGACAGGGATGCAGAACACGGTCAGCAATGATAATCATTATCTAATCGTAGTGTAGCAGTCCATTAACAGTCAATTGGAAGTGCTGATCTGTGCAGCTAAAGTTTAGGTAATGGCATACACGAAGGTGATCTGTGTCTCTCGTTGACTGTACTGATTGATTTAAGCTTTGCATGCAGGCTTAATTGCATTACAAAAACTACGACTAATAGTTATTTGCATTGCAGGGCTGGGTATATTGTTGTTTATTGTTTACCATGAGACGATTGCTGAGGCACGACATAAAAAGACTGAGCCGACAAAGAATCTGCTCAGTGCTACATCTAGTCAGCTTCATCTTTACTGGGACATGTTTCGTGTTGTAATATCAGCAGTTTCCTCCTTCTTGTTCATTCACAAAAGAAAAGCTAAATTGGTTTTCCCTTTGACAATGCAGATATCACACTCTGATGCTGTGGCTTGTCCAATAATCACTCAGAAGTGGTTTGCACCACCAGAGAGCTCTTCTGCTCTTCCTGCCTGCCACTGCAGCCCATTGCTCTTTTAGGGGCTGTTAGTTGTTTAGACTTCCTTGAGTATTAAATTCTGGTAATTATAAAATGAGCAGATTGGCACAAGTGTAGCTTACAGGCCAACTGGGCTTAAGAGGGCAGTGAGAGATAAAGCTCTGACTGGAAGAAATTTCTTTAGGTAGCAGCTGATCAAAAGCAGATGAGGTCTCTGATGGAGAGTGATCCTCGGTATGGGGCCATCTTCAATGCTGAGGGCTTGCTCCTTATTTTCAAAACCCACAGCACTTTTAACCTTCTGCAGGCTCACACTGAAGCAATTTTCACATTCAAAACTGCAATACTTTTATCTTGCCTACACAAATGATCGTTATTACATGTCTAGTTCAATAAGACGTGGCAGTAAGAATGATTTCTTAACAGTGGACTGCTTTACTGGCAGATTTTTGTTCTGTTGAAAGATGAATATAAAGGTTGTGGTTAGATAAAAAAACCATCCATCCATCCATCCATCCATCCATCCATCCTCTGCTTGTCCAAGTCAGGGTTGCATGGTGAGCTGCAGCCTATCCCAGCTGGCAAAAACTATATAACCATGAAAATTTTAGTCAGTTTTGAGATCACAATTATTTAACATGATTAGTTTTCCCGAGCTTAAAACATGAGTCAATTGAAAAACAAAGGCTTTCTTTTTGTCATTTCACCTAGAGTACTAGTAGAGATGCCACAATATCCCTCCAAATTACACACAAAGTTTCCTTTCTTGTCTGAGGTGTAGACGCTATACAAATATAGGCCATTTTAGGTGACAGTAAGGCAGGTCTGTCATACTCAACTCAGCGTATATAGACACTGATAAAGTGTCTATATGTGTTACTGGGTAAGCTTAATTTTTCGGTATCCAAGCTTAATGCTATGAAACCACAATCTTATCTTAAACATAACCAGTAAAAGCAAAACTAAAAAGCATCTCCCAAACAGGACAAACTATGGTCTCCTTGCTTGCAAACTTCTGACTTCCTCCAGTTCCACAGCACAACCTCCTCTTTAAAAATGAACTCTTATCTCTAGGCTTCCAATAAGTCTTGGACGACAGTCAAGGCACAGAAACTGAAGGACACCTTGTGCGTAATTTGAAGACGTCAGCAGCTCTTCTTTCAGAAGAGCAGTGTTTGATTCTCCGGGACGAGAACTCGCCGAGCAGGAAATGAGTTTGGTGTTTTTAGAGATACAGGAAAGTGGTGCACTGGATTTTATAACGCAGGACAAAATGAGAATGTCATGTTTTATGTTAAGCTTTTCTTTTTGTGAATATTGGAAGCCAAACAATTTAGCTCATGGTTAAATTTAACGCAGGAGTTTACACAAGAGTCATTCTCTGCATAGCTGGAGTCAGCTGTGCAGTCGGAGGTGAGATGTTATCTTCTTAGTAAAGTATTTGACAGAGATGTTGAGGCATGTTATGTAATAGGGAAGTCAGGAAGACAAATGAGTTCAATTATAAATCTTTCAGGAGCTGCACCAAAACTATTTCTTATTTCTCTCCTGGAGTTACTATCCTGAATCTCTAATTTCAAAACTTCAAAAGCTGCTGCTATCCAGTAGAAAAGATTGGTCCTGTGTTAATGCTCTGCAGATTAATGTGTGTCTATTAAGTTTCACTTAATGTAGCCTGTGAACCATGTGGGCCAAAAAGCCGAAATGTGACGCCAATAAATCCAGGCATATCAGCCAAGTGTTATTGCTGTGCAGTCAGGTTGTAAATCTTACAGGATCCATTTGCATATATTTTTAAGTTATTATAATGTATGCAATAGTATCTCATTTTATGCCAAATACATGTATAATTGTGACATAAACTGAAGAATGTGACATTTACACATCTATAATAATCCTAAGTAACTTTGTCATTTTAATGACAATAGCACACCTTTATACCACCAAACTCGAGAAACAAATAACAGCTCAGTGTCATGACAAACCCTGAAATTGTTAACTGTTAATAAAATATAAATTAATTCTTTCTGTCACTCACTGACCACTTCATTAGGTACACTTTTTTAGTTACACTGCAATACTAAGCAAAGTGTACCACATCATCACACCACCAGAAACAGCATGAACTTTGATATGAGGCACGATGGATCCGTGCTTTTGTTCATACTGAACAACACTGGTGAGTGTATATTATTTGTGTTCTTGCACACAAAAAATGGAAGAATGATGTTGATCTACAAATTTCCATTAGTGTACTTAAAATAGATGCCTCATCTATCTGTGCACGTGTACAAAAGGTAATAATAACTTCATTCTCATAAAATTTAAGGTTTATTCTCTTAATTCCTGAAGCAGTCCCTCTCAAGTGGAAGTAAACAACTTTTTGTGGCAAATTTAGTTTATGACCAATGTGATGGTCCTGTCCACTACACGAGACACGCTTTCCTTCTTTTATTTCTTGCTGGCTGTTGCTATTAAGAAGGAGATCAGGTGCAGTCTTGACTAATGCACATATGTAACTTCTCTGTGAGGGTAAGCACTTCATAACTACCAGAGAAGATGGATAAAGCTTTCAGTGTAATTAAGTGCCTACTCGTCTGTGAAGGTTCTCAGTCATCCAGGTCATCGTAGTCAAAGGAGCTTGCAAAGAAAAGCACCTGGACTTCTTTAAGTTGCTTGAAGACGTTTCACCTCTCATCCGAGAAGCTTCTTCAGTTCTAAGGTCAAATGGTGGGGAGTCCCAGATTTAAACCTAGTGGGAGTTTCCCCCCACAGAGGGACAAAAGGACCCCCTGATGATCCTCTAATCGCCTGAGCCAAGGTGTGAAACTGGGTGTGGGTCCCAATCAGCCAGGGTTTTGGGTGAGCTCATTGTGAAACCTGGCCCCACCTTATCATGCGAATTCCTGAGGTCAGATTGCCCAGGATGTGAGTGGGCGTTAAGGCGTCTGGGGAGGGAACTCAAAACTGGATTATAGATGGCAGAGAGTTGGTGTCGTAAACCCCCGCCTCTGTTCAAAGATGGTCGCTCACAGTGGACATAGAGGGCTTCTTTCACTCCTCTTTCAAACCATCTATCCTCTCTGTCCAAAATGTGAACATTGGCATCCTCGAAAGAGTGTCCTTTATCCTTAAGATGCAGATGAACTTCTGAGTCTTGTCCTGTGGAGGTGGCTCTTCTATGTTGTGCCATGCGCTTGTGAAGTCGCTGTGGATAAAAACATCAAGTTCACCAGGGAAGACACAAAGGATAACTGTTTGCCTTCCCTGGACTGCGCTGTGCACATTGAAGAGAATGGCAACCTCAACATCGAAGTTTACCGGAAGCCCACACACACGGACCAGTACTTCCTCTTTGACTCCCATCAATGGAGGATGCCAATGTTCACATTTTGGACAGAGAGGACAGATGGTTTGAAAGAGGAGTGAAAGAAGCCATCTATGTCCACTGTGAGCGACCATCTTTGAACAGAGGCGGGGGTTTACGACACCAACTCTCTGCCATCTATAATCCAGTTTTGAGTTCCCTCCCCAGACGCCTTAACGCCCACTCACATCCTGGGCAATCTGACCTCAGGAATTCGCATGATAAGGTGGGGCCAGGTTTCACAATGAGCTCACCCGAAACCCTGGCTGATTGGGACCCACACCCATTTTCACACCTTGGCTCAGGCGATTAGAGGATCATCAGGGGGTCCTTTTGTCCCTCTGTGGGGGGAAACTCCCACTAGGTTTAAATCTGGGACTCTCCACCATTTGACCTTAGAACTGAAGAAGCTTCTCGGACGAGAGGTGAAACATCTTCAAGCAACTTAAAGAAGTCCAGACGCTTTTCTTTGCAAGCTCCTTTGACTAAGTGCCTACTCAGTCACCAGAATAAGAACAGTGCTTTGAATCTTGCATGTGGGACAATGTAGGATATTGCAGAATAAGAGGTACTTGTTAGTTCATATAACCTCTTTGTTCATTGTATTTACAACTTTTACATGTTAGAAGTGTGAATCCTATAATACATAAAACCTAAACAACACTTGCAAGTGTGAACACACTCTTGTTAAACATGTGAAAACCTGTAGAGCATAACTATCTGAGAAGAACAGTGCGTTATAAAGAGGTGTTTTCTCTGCAGTAGTTACTGCATTACATTGAAAATAACACAGCATGCTCTCTTAGCAACCTTTTTGCACCACTGTGTATCAGCAAGTTTTTAAGGCGGTTTAATGTCTGCATTCTGCTGAATTTATAATTCACTTTGTTCCTTTTGTTAGCACTCCTTTTGTTCCACTTTGTAAAAAAAACAAAACCCTCCAAAAAACACAAAACACACATGAATAGATGCTGCGTGATTTTGAGAAATGGTGACTTCCTGCAAAGCCACCTGCTTGGCTATTTCACTGCAATTAAAGCCAGGTGCATGATCAACTTGCAGATGATATAGATGAATTACCACAACCTCTGGATACGTTACCAGCTAATGAACCACAGATTTAGTACTCTTTGTGGGCTTGATACCACCAAATGTTGTCGTGTTTATAACCTCATTATGTGCTGAAGCTTTTATGTACTATGTGTTTATTATGTGTATTCATTACTTGATTTTTTTTTACAAATAGTTTAACAAAATTATTGAGGTTATATAAGCGTCAGCCTGAGGTGAGATATTATCTTAGTAGAGTTTTTGGCAGACTTGTATTTTATGTATTAGGGAAGCTAGAAAGATAAATGAGTTCAATTATAAATCTTTCAGGAGGTGCATCAGAACTGTTTCCTGTTTCTCTCCCTGAATCTCTAGTTTCACAGTCTCTTCAACAGCTGCAGCTACTGAGTAGTGAAGACTTGCCCTTATTACAGTGCTACAGATAACGGTTAGGGGGGAAAAATTGCATTGCGATATTTGTATTGTGATATTGTGTTGATACAAGAAACACCAGGTATAGATAGTTTATTAAATAAATTATAATACTCTGGGAATATTACGAACAAGAGGGCTCATCTCATGCACCACCATCCTGAAGTAATATTAGCTGAGCAAACTTAAGTTAAATCAACTCAACCGAAAAACCATCCAACACTGGGCACACTTAGCTGGACAAAGCTACCTACTAATTTAGAGCAAAGCAATGGCTCAGTCACAGTAGTCTACTAAAAAGAATGTTTCACATTGTGAAATCGAGCCTGGTAATTCCCACCTCAAATTAATGTATTTCTACTGAATTTTACTTAAATATAGCAAACAGGCTGAAAATCAATGGGAAATAGCATATAGATTAATAAATTGTAGGGTTTGTTTAAATAGAATAGCCTGAGTCAGAGAGAGGTTTTTCTCCCACTGTGAATGTCCTATAACATATGAGTCATGCAGGATGAGAGATGTTCTTTGCTCACTTATTATACTGTTGATGTTGCTTTTGATTTATAAGTACAGACTAGTCACACATACAGCAACTTATCACCTTAAGTACAGCTGGATATTGATTTAATTTTTTAATTTCCATTCCAGTCCTGTTTATTGATTGAACTCTTTACACATTTTTGTGTGTCTTTTTTCGTAACAGAGTTAAAGCCCATTTGCTTTTAACACCTTCACAAATGAAAATACTCTATTAGAACTCTGACTTCAGATTTTTAAATATTCACTCTTGCCTGTAATGTTGTAAAAATCTGAATTCTTAATATTTTTTGGTTGCTGTAAAGCAGAAATTCCTCTAAGAGATTTTTCAAGCAACCATGCAGCGTATGCTTTTCTTTGGCTCAACTAACTGAAAGCAGCTAAACACCATTTGCATTGACAGATAAACATCCTTAAAGGAAAACCAAGTAGCTTCTGTTGGCGGAGAGTCAGCTGGAGCTTGAAAGATGCAGTCCAGTAGTTGGTCAGTGCCTAATCCAGGGAAGTTTCTTTAAGTAGATAAATCCTACTTAATGTGTTTATACTGCCTGAAGATGAAGGAGTTTGCTTTTTTTTTTTGTTACAGTCTCTTTGTCTTCACTCGTTTTGCTGTGTTTGGAAACCTGCAGCAGAGTTTTTGGCCCATCATAACTGTACAACAATGACACAACCATGTTATACACTAAACTTACCAGATGCTGAATTATCTATCCATCTAAAATGTCTTATTGATACTAGAGGTCACAGGCTGCTTTGAGCTGATAGAAAGGCAGCAGTAACTCTAATAGCCACTTGTTACAATCAAGGTTGGCAGAAGAGCACAATACAATAGCAGATTGGGAAAAACACTGCTAGGTCTGATCTTCATGTCTGCTGTGACATTTGGACAGTGGGGTCAGAATCTGGCCAGTTGTGCCAAGGGTTCAGGCTGGTGTTGGTGTAATATGTGTGGGATATTTTCTCTAACACATTTTACCCAACTACCAATCAGCTTACTTGAGTACCTTTGGGGTATGGTGACCGAAGATTTGTATATGTGTAGCTGACAAATCTGCAGCAACTGTGTGATGCTGTCACCTCAACATGGACCAAAATCTCCTAATACCTAATAAAGTGGCTTGTGAGTGTATAATTGCATATTTGTATAAATTATTTATTTATAAACATGGAAATAATAACATATTGAACACTGGACAGTTAATAATAGCATAACATTAATATATAGAGCATTTATTAGTTATATTACTTAGTGTCACTTTTGTCCCATTCAGGTGTCTGTGAAAATTTAAACCCCTCCACACCAACATTTCATATATTCTGGTTTGAATTCATGCTGAAGCTGAAATTGTGACACAATTTGGAGGTGTTTGCTCACCATGAACAACTAGGATTGTACTAAGCATTCAGCAGAAATTGCTGGAGCAGTATTTATTTACCCCCACGTGATGCATGTCCAGCATTCATTCTTCTTTTTGCTTTATTGTTGGTTTCTAAATATGTGGCTGCTGAACTGCTGAATACAGTGCTATTTTTCACCTATTTTGTGGTGAGAAAATTACATACATCGCCCTTGATAGTTTTTTTTTTTTCTTTTATAGCTGGCTTCTGTAGCTGAAAAATAGGGTAGGAGCAGTTTTAAAGGGGTGAGAGGCGTATGATGTATGTCAAAATGCTTGAAATTCACCTGTTATTTTGAGCTAATCATCCTCCGCTTACTTTGAAAGTCAAAACATTTGATGCATAAAAATTCCTGCGGCAAATTGTTCACACATGCAACACTGCCACAACATGTGTGCAGCAAAGCTCTTGATTCATTGCTGTATGCAAGTGGCAGATAGAGGGTGATTGCAGTGGAGGTGCTTTGGTAACAGATACTGTCAGCTCACCATTTCAGCTGGCGGCAGGCTTCTGTTTAAACGCTGTTGCAAGTAAATAAAGGAAAGAAAGAGATGAAAGAAGGATGAATCACGAGCAGCCTCGTGTTGCTGTGTTGCTGCTCTGAAGGAAAGCTTTTTAGATATTTAGACATGGGCTTTCTTTGAACATTGTCCAGTGAAGTGCTGAGCTTCTCTCCCTCGGTCTTTGTTAGTTTCCATAAGTTGCACATTCAATTTCAAAGAGCAGCTGTTTGGATTTTGTCTTTGATTTTTGCAGACAAAGGCAGTATGATCAGAGTAACTGATGAATTATCAATTTTGTTTGAACAGTTTTAGCATATCTGAGTCATCCCTCAGAAAACAAACCCATTTGTTTGTTAAAGCTGTTATTATTATTATTATTGCACCATAAAAGTGCAAAATAAAATAAATGTGCACCGTGCATCCACAGCCGCTGCTGAATTTAAAACCAGACCACAGTCTTTCTCTAATCTTAACTAAGCACTGTAGGCGCTTCAACATACATACTGCAAATGAATATTGTAAGATCAAGATCAGATATTGATAAACACAAACATGTTAGGAGTTCCCTGAGAGTAGCCTTCATTTAAAAGCACTGGCAAATGGGAGAAGTTTGCCTTGAGGGCTTACTGCAAAAATATTGCTATAACAGAAAATGTGCATAAATATATATGTGTGTACAAATGTATTAAATGTATATATGCATGTATTAATAAATGTAAATAAACTGTGATTAAGTCAACCATATTCAAAATAGTCCAGAAGAACTTCTGATTTCATATAGGACATGGACTTTAACTCCAGGATGACAGTCCTGTGTCTGACCTGTTTATTTGTTATGATTCGTTCAGTTCACTCTCACTAAGCTGACTTTCTGAATCTTTATCTTCCCGAAAGCGTTTCTCCTGTAAAGCATCACTGTCGAAAGAACAGTAAGAGGCGAGGGGTAGTTAATGACACAGTATGCTGTCATGACTTCCAATACTTCTTTCCTCCAATTTGTTTTTAAAAACACAGCACTTTTGTGTTTTAGAGCTTTCAGTGTTAAGTGGTGTTAATAATTAAACACAACTGGGACTTGGAACTACAACCCGATTACATCAACAGTCGTGTTCCTGTGCAAATGCATCACAAAAAATGTGTGTGCACTGGGAGTGGCAAGGGTACAGAAAACAACACTCTTCACAGCATACTTAGTAGAGCTAAGTGGTGACAAGATGTTGTTGTGAAGCAAGCTGCACTAAATGGATGGATTAAAAAGTGTCCGTTAATCTAAGGCAGTTTTACAAGGCGAAGAAGATTATGAACCCAGGCCATTAAACCTGTAGGACAGGTACCTACTCACCCCATAGAGTATGTATAATAATTTCTGGAGTCTACGTTGTGAAGCCTGTTAGGGTTTTATCTGCTGCCGTGTTGATTTTGTTTTGTTTTGGATTTGGAGTTGCCATATTTGAATGAGAAGTTAGAGCTTAAGCAACCAAATTGTATTCGTTAACTGTATGGGTGCAAATCATAGACATAGGTACCTACTAATTAGTGCTAAGTAAGAGACTATAGAAATATTATAATGTCACTTTTCAAAACTGGAGCTCAAACTTCTAGGACAGTCTTACCCTGCAGCAAACCGTTCTACTTTTAGATAACAAGTTTGAGAGGTCAGGTTCAGTCACTCGAGTTGATGGTTACCAGACATCTACTGGCTACAGGTTTTTGTGACTTTATGCCTAATCCAAATGGGTGTGTTTTTAAATAAATAAATAAACACAGGTGTGGATAAAAAGAGGAAATTAGCGATAGAAACCTAAACAGTATTTTGTGGTTGGCTGCAACCATGTTGCTGTTGGACATTTTAACATGGGACTGACTCTATTTTAGAGCTAAGTGAATACTGGGGTAACTGCAATTCACATATGCATTGAAAGTAGATAGAAGAGGACTATTAGTCTCAGCAGTCTGACTCAAAATATTAATTTTCAGTTACTAATAGGGCTTACTAAAGCCTGTTGGTTTCCATAAACCAGCAAGATGCTGAAATTTATACTGTTTGCAGTTTGCTTGATCATAGTCTGTACTTCTTTCAAGCTGTCACCAGTATCTGTTGGGGTATAGTGTAGGATGAATGCCCTGTGGGGACTTACAGCAATCATTTCCATTACCCAGTGGGGAAGGCACTGCGTGGTGATATAGGCACTCTGGTGTGAGGTTTCAGCCACCCAAGCAATTGGTTAGATTTCCTAAACCTAATAATGCATTCAGAGTGCATGCGCAGCTCCAAAAGTAAACTGAATGTAGTAGCATCCACAGAATATTCATTAGATTGGTATCGGTGCCAGCTGTAGGTCCACTGAATAAAAAAGTAGCACTTTAAAAACACTTGGATCTCATAAGGTGACTGACAGTGTATGCAGGGCACTCGACAAATCAAATCCCACAATGGAGCGCCCTGCTTGGCTGTTTTTTAAGGCAGCAGCTGACTTGGTATATGTGGAAAGTACCGGTAAGAGTTTTTATTTTTAAAGTAGTTAGGATGCTGTGAACCCCATGGGCTTCTCTTCACACTCAGCATGTGCTTTCCTTGCCCACCATCCTTTTCAACTCTGTGGCATGCAGGAACGCCTCCTCCCATCAGTACGCTTTCACATCACGGCTCTTTCAAACAGCTGACAGTAAAATGGATAGCACAGTGGAGAGTGACGGCTCAGATATTACATACAGGTAGAGACTTGTAACCATACAAGCCTGAAAGTTTGTGTTTTGCCCTTTGAGAGTGTTTGCCTGCTTTCATGTAGAATGCAAACATGACCAAGTCTTCCAAGCTCACTATGTACAGTAGAATCACAGCTTTATTCCCAACATTAACTGCTATACTCTACCATTGTTGAATGTCACCATTCATACATACTACAGTGGGGCAAAAAAGTATTTAGTCAGCCACCGATTGTGCAAGTTCCCCCACTTAAAATGATGACAGAGGTCAGTAATTTGCACCAGAGGTACACTTCAACTGTGAGAGACAGAATGTGAAAAAAAAATCCATGAATTCACATGGTAGGATTTGTAAAGAATTTATTCGTAAATTAGGGTGGAAAATAAGTATTTGGTCACCTCAAACAAGGAAAATCTCTGGCTCTCACAGACCTGTAACGTCTTCTGTAAGAAGCTTTTCTGTCCCCCACTCGTTACCTGTATGAATGGCACCTGTTTGAACTCATCATCTGTATAAAAGACACCTGTCCACAGCCTCAAACAGTCAGACTCCAAACTCCGCCATGGCCAAGACCAAAGAGCTTTCGAAGGACACCAGGAAAAGTATTGTAGACCTGCACCAGACTGGGAAGAGTGAATCTACAATAGGCAAGCAGCTTGGTGTGAAAAAATCAACTGTGGGAGCAATCATCAGAAAATGGAAGACATACAAGACCACTGATAATCTCCCTCGATCTGGGGCTCCACGCAAGATCTCATCCCGTGGGGTCAAAATGATCATGAGAACGGTGAGCAAAGATCCCAGAACCACACGGGGGGACCTGGTGAATGACCTGCAGAGAGCTGGGACCAAAGTAACAAAGGTCACCATCAGTAACACACTACAACGGCAGGGAATCAAATCCCGCAGTGCCAGACGTGTTCCGCTGCTGAAGCCAGTGCATGTCCAGGCCCGTCTGAAGTTTGCCAGAGAGCACATGGATGATACAGCAGAGGATTGGGAGAATGTCATGTGGTCAGATGAAGCCAAAGTAGAACTTTTTGGTATAAACTCAACTCGTCGTGTTTGGAGGAAGAAGAATACTGAGTTGCATCCCAAGAACACCATACCTACTGTGAAGCATGGCGGTGGAAACATCATGCTATGGGGCTGTTTTTCTGCCAAGGGGACAGGACGACTGATCCGTGTTAAGGACAGAATGAATGGGGCCATGTATCGAGAGATTTTGAGCCAAAACCACCTTCCATCAGTGAGAACTTTGAAGATGAAACGAGGCTGGGTCTTCCAACATGACAATGATCCAAAACACACCGCCCAGGCAACAAAGGAGTGGCTCCGTAAGAAGCATTTGAAAGTCCTGGAGTGGCCTAGCCAGTCTCCAGACCTCAACCCCATAGAAAATCTGTGGCGGGAGTTGAAAGTTCGTGTTGCTCGGCGACAGCCCCAAGATCTGCATGGAGGAATGGGCCAAAATACCAGCTACTGTGTGTGCAAACCTGGTAAAGACCTATAGTAAACGTTTGACCTCTGTTATTGCCAACAAAGGGGAGAGAGAGAGAGAGAGAGGCGATGGTGTTACTGTCGTTGTTGCTAACCACAACAGTTTATTTTGAAAATGAAAATGAAACGATAGACGTTTTTATATCGTCATCCGATATATATCGTCATCGAACAGCCCTATCAACAATACAGTAACGTACAATAAGAATACACAGTAAATAAATCCAGAGCATCCATCCCATACTTGCCCTGACACCACATGAACGTCACAGACAAATATCAAACACTGCAGAAAAGGATAAATATACCAATCTTCCCCATCATCTTTTATAACTGCAGATGGCAGGGAATGCAGGGGTTGCAGGGATTGTTGAAAGAAAAAGCACCTTTCAAAGGTACTGCTTGTGTGATTGTGCATTATTTCCCCTTTTTGAATCAGAACCACGGGCTACAATGTGAATGCCAGCATTAGTAGTTCTGCTCTCATAATCATTTAGGCATAAATCTATAATCTCTTGTCCAGGATGTAAGCCAAACACCTAAATTAGGTGGATAAAATCGTTCTAATACATCCTTTTTGCACACAAATAAAAATAATGTTTTCATTATTATTTCTTCCATTAAGTGTGACCCTGTTGATATAGTTAGAACTAATGCAGCTCAAATGAACAACCAAATGCATTCCAAATCTTGTACCAGGCAAAGATGAATACACCAGAGATTGTCCTCCATCTCATCTTGTATTTCGTGCTGTGTTTTGATGTCTGTGCCACTGCCAGAAGTCAGTCTGACACAATACATAAAATATAAATGAGAGGGTAGGCAAGTGGGCTACCACAAGCAGGCATGCCAGCTGTCTGTCGTTTCATAGCATTGTACTGCTGACTCACTTACAGAATAATAGAATAATGTGCGCTTTGTCTGCTGTACTTACCTGTCTTCTGGTCAAGGCTTTGCTGAGCATTTTAAATGTATTTATAGCTCCTGTTTCCATTTTGTTAAAGTGGGTGGAGGAATATTTCCAATTTCAAGTGTTTTCCTGGAAATAGCAATCATCTTGGTGTTTGGTGCAGTAATTGCTTATTTGTCTGTGAGCAGAGAATTATATTTTGGCTAGATTGCCTTGCTCTGTGTACGTTGGGCTCCCTGACCGGTTGTTGACACAAATTAGTGCTCAGGGATGGTATATAAGGGATTCCTGTGTAATGTGCTGGAAAAATGCAGTTTTGGCTAGGGGTGCTGCTGCTGGTCTGAATGTTGATGCACAATAAATGCTCACTCAAGGACTGGACTAATCCACGCTTGAGCCTGCTCAATCATTCTCCATTGCAGAGAAAAGGGAAAAGGCTGCGTTGTGGTTCAGGGATCCCATAGTCCCTTGAGGACAATTTGCTGATAGAGAAAGTTGCTGCTAAGTCAAAGGTTGAAGAGCAAACTTCACCCTAATCCTTATTTATTAGGCCTGTTGATTATTTATGTCATCATCCTTTATGGGAGAAAAGCAAGGTTACTGAGTCATCTATCCATGTTATTCCTTATGCCATAATCATAGAGCTACCTCACAGCAGTCCAGTGTGAGTAAAGATCCAGCCTAGATGTGACGTAATATGAAGCTATACGATCCGAGCCTGTGTGGCTTCATATTACAACAAGAAAAAATAAGTTCTTCCTAGCCAGGCTTATACTATAGTCACACTATGCAAAACAGTGGTTTGAGACCAACGCATAATCAAAACGATTGCAATGGTGCAATAAATTGCAGTCTTGTTGCCTTTGAAATCATTGCTTGAAAGATCCTGTGACTGCTCACATTCAGGAGCCGTCTTCATTTTTGCTACGTCAAAACAACAATTAAATGGCATCAAGATGAAGTCAGTCTACTATCAGTCTGCTGTTACTTTGCAATTGGGGTCAAGCTGGTAAATAAATTTGTGATAATGGAGCAATTAACTGTGATAAATTAGCGAAAATTGCAATTCTGTTGCTGTCTGTTATAAATCTTTTGTTGAACCTGAACCTCATAGATTTGAAACAGAAATTCAGAAATTACTCAGTGATGTAGTAGCTGGAGGATGATAATTTAAAAGCTAAATGGCTAAATAGGTGTTTGCTGGAATATAACTAGGTTACAACCAGCTGGCAACCAGCTTGGTTGCTTGTTTGCATTTATAATAGATGGTGGTTGTTTGCAAACCTTCACCAATCGCTCTGAGAGTGATTGCAGTCAATCAGATACAGACTGCAATGTTTTGGAGACAGATTCCATCAGAGGGCCTGTTCAGCTGCCTTGCAATCTTGCACAACTACTTGAAATTGGTTGCTGAATGCCAAAAACTTCCATGCAATCATTGGGCAAATGATGCCTTCCTGTTTTTTACCCTAGTGTGACTGAGCCATTATACACCTCTGAGGTTTTTAATATATACATTAGCTAACTATTAAGTTAGCTAATGCTGTGTTAGCATTGCATTGCATTCTGCAGATTTACACATATGGAAAGAGCCGGAACAGTCAAATGCTATAACTTAATACAATTTTAGCTTTTCAGTAGGTATCTGTAAACTTATGTTTAGTCATTACATCTATGAATTACAATAGATTAGATCATTTTTATCGTACTATTCGGTTCTTCCTCCCTGGTATCGGCTATAAATTGTAAATAAACTCTCTCGTCACCTATTGTGTGAACAGACATGCACCTGTGCCAGCATGCCTCTGCTCTTTGCCTGTTCCAGGCAAGTAGATTGATACATTACAGTAGATCGATATCATTAAATATCCTCAGTGCACAATTGAATTGGCAGAACTTGTTGTATGGAAATGTAGTCAGATTCAGTCTTTCTGTCTTTGCTAAATATTTAGGATTTGCATGATTTCTATGATTGGTGGTATAATTTAGCAATTTTCATCACATATGCTGCTGTGCAACAAGTCTTTTTGCTTTCAAGGTGCAAGACCTAAAGTGTTCTTAAGCAATAGCTCTCTAGGCTTGCTAAAGGCTGGCTGGTTGGCTGTTTTTTATTTTTTTTAATTAATTAATTTGTTTTCACTCGTTTTCAGTCAAGTGTAGATACCTAACCATTTTTTTAGATAAAATATTTTTTGTTTGTTAAGCCACTTAACCTTGATTTGTGAATCATTCAAACATAAATGTTCTGTCTACACATAACAGACAGCTTGACAAAGAATCAGTTTTAGTTACCTTTAAGCACTGTTACTAGGTCCCATCTTAAAACATATAATTTGTTCTGATTTTGTTAGCTGAATCTATGAAAACTGCCAAAGATAGCATCATTTAACAGACATAAATAGTATTTTTGCACTAGCTAACACCTGAAAACCTGGCATATCTCAGCATGCTGTGCCAGTGTGTCCTTAAAGAATTTGAAGAACTTGGACAAGTGGAGGATAGAAGAAGTGGTAGGCTTTTAAAAAAACAGTTGAGTAACAGTATCTGAAAGTCATGCACAAAGTCATGCAAAAAAAAGAAAGATAAAACTGAAAATCCAGCAACGACCTGACACACAATCTGAGACATGCAATCTTGCAATCTCAATCTGTAGTTGACTCTTCACTGAAGCCTCAATAGAAATGGTCTCAGTGAAAGAGTCACTGTGAAGAAGCCGTTCTTAAGTAAGAGAAACAGGGAGAAAAAGCTAAGGTATGCCAAATTACACAAAAACTGGAGCAAAAATCAATGGCAATATAGTGATGAGTCCAATTCTGGAATATCTGATTCAAACAATCATCAATATTTATGAAGGAAATCAAGAGAGAGGTACAACAGTGAGTGTTCACAGCCACCTGTAAAACACGGTGGAGGCCCTGTCATGGTTTGGTGCTGCATTTCTGACAGTGGTGTTGGGGATGATGCGAAGATTGATGAAATTATGAACGCAGAAAATAAAGTAAAATTTTGATCCACGATGCAATACCATTTGGAAAGCATTTGATTATCAATGGCTTTATTTTTCCACGGGTCAATGATGGTAAACGCAGTGCTAATGAGGTAAAAGCCTCTATGGGGAAAAACACAGAGTGGAGCACTGACAGTCATGGACTGGCCCTCCTAGAGCACTAACCACAATATTATTGAAGCAGTGTGAGACTATCTTGAGAGAGAATGGAGCAAAAGGCAGGCAAGAAGAGTGTTGAATGTCCTTGAGAACTGCTCCTAAGGACTACTTAAAGAAATTACAGGAAAGCTTGCTAGAGAGAGTTCAGAGTGTGTTGAAGAGTAAAGGTGGTCATACAGAATATTGACTTTCAATTAATATTGTGCAAACTCTTCCTGTTGCCTTATAAGCTGTATTTTTACACATCGCTTTAAACAATTACAAATTTGTAGTGTAAACTTACACGTGTAGGTTTGCAATGAAGGACATAATTCACAATAATTCCTAAATAATTCATAATTTCCCTGAAGGGACCTCCCCAAGGGATTAATAAAGTTCTATTCTATTCTGTTCTATTCTAAAAGTTATACTGCCCAGTGAATTCTTGCACATTGAAGGAGATGCGAAAATGTTGCTTTAAGATTAAACCAGGAGGAGTCAAGAAGGAAATGTGGTTCATTACCAGTACATCATCACAATGCAGCAGAGGTCAGAGGAATCTTTCTTTGAGCTTTATCACATTGCTGTCCCAAGGAGAAAAACAGTAAATAAACATCATCTGAACTTTGGTACAGGCCTTTTGAACTTCACTTGAGATCCAGCACATTCAGTGGAGTTGACATTGTGTTTTCTCAGTTTTGACCCACTGTGTTTCAGACTACTGCTACTTCAGTGAATTTTAAGAAATCATTTTGCTGTTCTTGGCTGTTTGCCGTGGTTTTATGTGTGGATACTTGAGAGTAAACACTGTGAACAAATGGAAAAAGGCTTAAATTTTTTTGTTGTTGTCCCTGTTCTTGTATCAGAAGGTCATGAAAAACACTGCCTGGCTGTCTTGCTGAGACACTTGTGGGCTGCGACAGTGCTCAAAGGAAAGTCCAATTGGGTCTTTTCACCTGCTGTGACACTTGAAAGGCCAAGCACTCCCACCTGGGGCTTTCACACTTGTTTTTCTCTCCAAATCTTTAGAGGTGTCAACCAACGTAAAGAAAAGGAAAAAATACAAAAATGTTTGAGTTGTCTGTCCTTGTCTTTCTTCATTTACTGCATTACGTTGACCGACTCTAAAAGCAGAATTTTCACCCTTTTTTTTTTTTGGATTCACAGGTTCGTCAAGAAAACACAGCGCCACTCATTGGTGCCTGCAGAATATTGCACAAGAATCAGTCGACAGCTCCGATGAGGAGTTCTTTGACGCCAGAGGTTAGTAAGAAATTGCATGTCCTCATCTCCTCGTGCCTTCATCTTGTAGTTTTTGGACTTTCCAACATTATTAGTGAACGAAATAACCCAAACTTATTATCAGCATTTCAAAAAACCTCTATACTTGTTTTCCTTGCTGCCCTTTTCACTGAAGGAGCTGAAGAAAATGTATCCTGTAGGCATTATGATAGATAAATTATTCATTACTGAAAGGTTCCAGGTGTGTTTAGGCTTCAAGGAAGCATTAAAAATAGCAGTAACACTATTTTAAAAAGGCATCTGTGCTGGCAAGGACAAGTAACAAAAAACCGCAACTCTTGCTGGACAAAATGACACATCCTTGTTTAGTATTTAGGGAAAAGAGGCCAAAAGGAGCTGGGTGCAGCTGCTAGCAACGAATACAAGATGATTTGTCAGCATAATGTGGGTGCAAGGCAGACAAACAAAGTAAGGAACAAATATGAAAAACATACGGAATTATACAAAGAACCACGAATAACAATGAATAACAAATTTCAAATGATTGCAGAGTTGTCTGTTTCTGTTTCATCAAACAAACACTACACAGACAGCTTCGATTGGTGGTGCAGGTATTTTTCAGTGTCTTCTCTCAATGATGAAAACTTGCTTAAAAGAGCCAATAATCGCTAATCTCAACAATTAAGAATCTGGGATATCATACAAGATTGAATTCCAACTACAGAATAATAAATCAAATAATAAAACTAGACAAATGTAACAGGTTGTGACAAAGGTTAATTAGCTCCTTGTATTTCAAAGCAGAAGGTCCGTATTGTGTATTTATGATTGCTGTAGTGACCGGACTTGATATAGATGACAAATGAAGTCTGTCACTCTTAATTGTTGTCCACTTTCCTGCTGAAGATCCTTTTAAATTCATTTAGATGTCAGCTTGACCATAAATAGACACACTTGAGAACATGCCGGACTGCTAGCCTTTTCACGGTCCCAGTGGGAGTTAATCAGCGAATAAGTACAACACTTATCGCTCCAATTATCCACTCCAAGTGCTTATCCCCAAAGAGTCTGATGGTAGAGATACTTCTGAATTATGGTTTTAGTAGTGTAACATGTTCTTATTTTACATTAGGTCGGTGAATATCCAGCAGTGTGTTTAGAGTTTCGGGTGTTTAGTGTTCTTTTGTATGAGATGAAAACATGATAAAAATGTGCCTCTGGGGTATCAGATAAAAAGTGCTGCACTCATTTCTATTTTTGCATTTAAGGGAAAATGTAAGTCACATGTTCGGTGTGGAGGAACTTTATATAACAGTCTTGTCCTTAACTTTTGCTTTTATCGATGCCATTTTCCCTACCATTTTCATTCAGTTTTGTTTGATTTTCCTTGCCTCCCCTCTCCCGCGTAGTCTCTTTGCCAAAAAAAGGCACGTTTACAACTCATAGTCTTAGAAAACACTAAATATTTATCCTTATCACAGCTGTTGCAGAGCAGAGCTGTGCATTGCACTGCATTTTATGAGGCCGGCATCGAGGCGCCTATCAGTGGCGAGGAATCACTGGGGGAAAAGATAGCACACATGCCTTATATGTGAGCCGATGTACCTCATCACCCTCACACTATCTGCAGCATGGAATTCCACTCTCAGCCAAGAAATATCCCACGTGGCTGTGAAGCAGAGAGAAACGGAGATGTCCCTTATGTCCTTTGATTAAATATTGGTGGTTAATGGGGAAAGAAGCTGCAATTATCTTGACGATATTTTCTTTGTGTTTATGTATTTCTTGTTAATTAGTTCAAATGAACATTTTGGCACTGTTGGAAAATGTGCTTATTTGCCTACTAGCTGTGAAGCTTCATAGTTAGAGTATGATATTGGAATCTGTCATGGTCCTGGGCCATGTTGGCCCAGTATTCTTAGTTTTCATGTATTTTTGTATTTTGTTCCTTATTTAGGCCATGCTTCCTGGGTTGCTCTGTTACGTTGTTCCTTATGTGTTTTCCTCTTGTGACTCTTACCCCCTGTGTGCCCCTCTGTGTATCTGTGAGCCCTCGTCTCTCCTTGTGTTTTATTCCATGTTTTCCCCAGCCCGTTATGTCTGTGTTCTCCCCGTGCTCTCTCTCCTCCTGTCTGAACCTCTGTGTACTTCCTGTTTTACTTTGACAGTCTCCCGTCAGTGTTGCGTTTACTCCTGCCGTGTCTTGTTATGATTATCAGTGTCACCTGTGTTCCCCGTGTGTTCCCACTTCCCTCGTTAACCCTCTGTGTATTTATGTCTGCGTCTCCCTCAGTTCGGTGTCGCGTTCTCCCTTCATCCATGGCCGTGCGTTTCTCTGTGTGTTACGTTATAGTTTCCCGGTTTAATTTGTATGGTTCTGCTCTCCAGCAATAAAGCTGTGAATTTTGAGTTCATTCCTGCCTCTGTGAGTTTGCGATTGGGTCCTCATCCAGCCTGCACACAGCCGAATCATGACAGAATCAGTCTTTACACCTTAAATAGGATTGGCGGACCTCTAGTATGATTGCAGAGGTCATCTATCATCCTAATTCTGTGAGAACCTGCCATGCCTCTAATTTGTAAAGTAAAAATTCTACTATAGGTTTCCAACCAGAGAAGTCCTATGTTGTTGGGAGATGCAAAGAGAGACTGCTGAGAATATTCAAAAATGATGATCCGCTGAGGCAACGCCTGAAGGGAGCAGCTGAAAAAGAAGACTCCCTGTGTTACCGTTAGTCCCCTGTGATTTCAGCTTTTTTTTAAAGCACACTTTTTTCTGCCTCTTTGCTGCACGATGAATAAGTTGTATGCTGTCTATTAAAAATTAAAAGTTATACAGTGCAGTTTCAAGAGGATATATATTGCTACATAACCTAGAGACCAATTTACAGAGAGAGCTCAGTGCATGGTAGCATGCGTTTCAACAGGCTCAGCAGTCATTGTGTGCAGCCTATTGATGGTTATGCAAATAGCAACCAGAGATGTCAGTTATTACATTGTTTGGTAATAACTGACATGTTTCACAGTTAGAGGGTAATTTCTAAATGACACGATGTCCCCCCTTGTAATAATCCCATGTCAAGATTATTTAGGTTGTTAATTAACCTTTTTCCTAATTTCCTGCCTGTATACCCACCAAAGCTAACTGGCTATAATCTGTAGCTTCAGACATAAACTGCTGTGGAACATCTGTCTCCTCAAAGCAGTCAAGATAGCTGAAACACTGATCAAGGAGGATGCTATTGTTTTCCAGTCATGAATTTTGCATTTTATAGAGAATCTGTAACATCAAAGTTTCCATATCCATCTGTTGTGAGGTGAAAACCCTGTTGCTTCTTTGTAGAGTGGCCTGAATTTGTATTCAAGACGCTTTTCACCAAGCACCATTCGGTTTTGGTCCTGTCTTTTATTTCAGGCCATTTCGTCCATCTCTAGTTGGATTATTGCTTGTTTGTTTGGTCTGTGGAGAGCAAACATATCACATCTCATTTTGTCATCTCTCACCGAGCACACTATCGGAAGGACTTGGGGCAGGCCAGTGTTTTTGAAGTATTAGGTTGTGAAAACCCTGGATTATCCTTTCAAGTTGTATGAAAGCAAGACTGTTTCATTCTGCAAAGAAGGCTCTTAAGAATGAGCACAAGTGAAAGAGGATATACAGCGTAGCACAGAGAGGGGAGCATATTCTAACTGAATTTATTTTTTCCTTGTGGTCTGTCTGTGACTTTATAGCCTGAGCTCGGGGGAGAAGTGGAGCTGTGTCCTGCAGCAAAGACAACAGAGCAAGTTATTCTAAACATAAACATGTGCTTAGAATGAAAGATGCCTTCCTTAAAAGGGAAACCAGACCAAGGTCATAAAAGGTTGTTGAAGTTATGACCCACTACAGCTGCTTGCTAACTGAAGGCCTCTGAGTGTTGGTTGTGTATAACTCGTCTCTTCTTTTCCTGCAGGCAGAGGGGATATATGGTTTTCTCATGAAAAGTAATTTAAAAGTTAGAAAAGGTGAGAGAGAAACTGAAAGAATTGGATTCCGAATGAAAGCATGATTGAGTGGTTAGTTTGTCATATTATAGGCCCACCACTCAAACCATCACAATAAGCTTGGGGGAGTTTTATTTAGGCTGTTATGATGAATGCCTTCATCTGCACTGCGTTACCCAGTGGACAGAGGAAAAAAAACATGAAAATGTATGAAGACTGTCAGAGCATTTCCCCAGATTTCTGCTAAAAAGATGAGCCCAGGCTGCCTCTATTATCACTTTGGGTTTTTTTTTTTGTGTGTGTGTGTGTGTGTGTGTGGGGGGGGGGGGGGTGGTATTGTTTTAAACAGTAGTTTAAACCATTTCCTTGATTATGAGCTGTATCTATACAGATGGTTGTGTATATACAATACATTCTCTGGATCTTCCTGGAAAGGAAATGATGCATCTCTAGGGCTCTTGCCCACACTGCACATGGCATTTTAAGCTGAGTATTCAGAAGTGGCTACACTGTATTCCAGAGCTTTCACTTCATCTAAGCTTTTGAGACCCATCAATATAATTGGTTGGTCACAGCATGCATCTATTACAAGTTGATCAAAGACTGCTTGTAAAGAGTTTGCGAAAAAGAAAAGATGAAAATGCATACATAAGCGGAGGAAACAAGGGTTTGACATTTGTGAGGTTTTTCATCTGTCATCCAGGAGATTGGTTTTGCAGCATTAGTTTAGGGCATCACTTTTGTCCTTTTGGGGGTTCACAATAATATGGTGACAGTATACTGTATAGGAAATATGACTTTATGTATTGGCCCCTCATTTCTAGCATAATGTAGCAGGTTAAGATTCCTGTAGTGCCCCTTTAAATGAGACTTGAGAGGCCGGTTGCAGCATTCCTATTAAATAATGTGCTTGTATTTTCTGTTCTGCCTGATGAATGAAAACAGGACGGTATTCTATCAGTAGTACAAACAGTAGCTTATTTGAACAAATTGACAACTTCCATGTTTCATCTCAAGTATGAGTGTTTTATAGTTAGTTATCAGAACAAAGCAAATAAATAAAGCTATATTATTCTGATGTTCAAATTCATTCTAAAAGATCTTTAAATATTACAGCTTTCACTAGACTAGAATTCTCTAACCAGATATTAACCAATAATAAATACCAGCCAAATAATTACCATATAATTATCATACAATTTCTAATTAGCATATAATTTCTAATTAACAGAGCATTTCATACATATTACTGAAGCTGGGTCTCATCTGTTACTGCTAATCACATATGTGCTTTGTACAGCAAAAAAGACATGTTTTTAGCCACAGCGCCTCACATTCTTTGCCTCAAATCTCATCCTGCTGATGTGCCTCTTTTCACACAATCCTCTTCTTTGTCATTTCTCTGATTTTCATTGCTGCTCTTTCACAGATTTTTCATTTTTTCAGAAACCGATTCTTCCCTAAAAATCCATCAAAATTTAATATTTGCAAAAAAATTCAAATAAAACCTAAGGCATATTTGTGATTCATTGTTTAGTGTGATGAAAATTACTTTAACTGCAGCATTAGAGTACAAATCTGAGCAAGCACTAGACTCCAGATTATTTTTCTTGATAGTTTTTTGCAAGAAAAAAAAACTTGAATAAGACGTAACAAATGACAGTGTAAATCATATTGTTAAACAGGGAAGCAGACATGAAATTCATCAACGTCTGTGATGAGAACCGAGGCTGTGAGCTTTATTTTTTTGTTACTGATGTTGTTGCGTGTCAGCCAGTGTTTGTATGACATGGTGTAGAGGCAACACAGCTGTTTGCTGGATGTTTGATGCTGTCATCTCTGTTGATTAACTCCCCTGACTCCTTTGTGCACAGCTGCCCCTTAGCAAAGCCCCCACGCACCCCAGCACGCAAACACAAAATCAGTTTGTCACATCGTCAGAAGCTTCTGGAGCTGGCCTACAGTGATGACAAAAACAGAAGTGAAGCACACACTGGGGGTCACAGAGTTTCCCAGGCTGACGTGCAGACACCCACAAAGATCCGGTGAAGATGCTGAGCGGATTCATGAACGTCCACCTCATGCTCTGGAGTCTGCTTCATCGATGAGCATAAAATATTAATTTTCCACCAGAGGCAGGTAAACCTCAAGTTTACCTCCAATTCAAATCCAGAAAGCTCTCCAGTGAAAGGAGATTACAAGACATTCGAAGCTTATCCTCAGAGAAGACAAGGAAAATCCAAACCACTCTGCTTAGGAGGAGTTTTACCGATTCATTTCAAGAGGATACTTTCAAATTGTTAAATTATTTGAAGCTCTGCCTGCAGTGAAGAAACCACATGCAGAAACATGATGGGACATCATCAGTTTGAGCAAGCCAATAGAATAAAGGCTTTTTCTTTGAGTTATTACTCTTAGAAAAAGATTGCGTTGCTGAATAAGTTGTGCAAACCTAAACATTGCAATTCTAATTAAAATTGCTTAGTAAGACTAAACCTAGTCCAGTTTTATTCGATAACTGGTCTGTTTTGGGTTGAGGGTAACAGTTTAAGAGACAATGCTGCGATTCTTCTTGGCTCTTTTGTTTCCAAATGAAAATGCAGTGCAGAAAAGCTGCAGTTAATGGCATTTCTCATCACCAATCCCCAACAATAAAATACATTTGGGGTGTTAAATGGAATGAAACATGATTAAGATTTCCTGCATCACAGAGTGGTTTGTGCTGTCATGCTGTAGACGTAAATGTAGAAATGCAGTCTGTTTCTCTGCAACGTGAAGTGTTGTTTTTGTATTACCAACAACAGCAGTGTGTGTAAATGTGTGAGAATTGCTTTCATTTCCTCTTTTTACACCATCTGTAGTAGTAAAATTGAAAAATTTTGTCTCTCTCAATTAGAGCTGGGCGATAGAACGATAACGATATGTATCGCGATATAACTTTTACTCGATAGAGAAATTAAGCTATCGCGATAGACCTCGCCGCTCTTGTCCTCTTAAAAAAAAAAAAAAAAAAAAAAAAAAGGTCAGCCGATCCAAATTCAGTAGCGCAGAGCTGAACCAATCACAGCCGCAGTCACGTCGCGTGACTTGCTAAGTACAGCACAAGTACCAAGCCGCACGTGTGTTTGTTTGGGAAGCAGCCAGCGGGTAATGGAGCCAGCGCATAATGGAGGAAATGAGTGTGCCGACTAGAAAAATCAACCGAGCGTGACCGAAGAGAAAACCGATGATGGTTCCAATGCCGGAGAGATTGTCGAACGGAAGAGCCATAGAAGTTCCGTAGTGTGAAGGTATTTCGGCTATTTCAAGTCTGACAAAAAACAGAGTAGCGTGCACTGTAAATTGTGCCGAAAGCAAGTCTGGAAATACAATAAACTGGTGCATGCGTCACACTGTGCGCCACGTTATTGTTTCGGTGAAATGAATTTCTACAATACTGTTAATTCTACTCTCTGCAGTGTTTAAATGCTTACATATACACACAGTTACTGTCCCTCCACACATACGACTCGGTTCTGCTTCTATGCCGCAGCTTTGTTTACTTTTTCCCACCGAGGCTTCTAGACTTCTGATTGGCCAACATTTCTGCACGGTTAGGAATCTAGCGCCACCTGCTGCTTTGGCATGTTCATAGCAGCGTTTTCCTTCATTTCTGCCTTTACGTGTGAACGGGATTATTTTTTAAAACGAAAACGGAAAATCTCCGTTTTCAAAAATACCCGTGTACGTGTGGACGTAGCCTCAGTCTCTGACTGGAAGCGCTAATTCGTCATTCGGCTTTTGTCAGACTAAAGTAACTGTTAAAACTGTTTGAAAAGCTAAGCTATACAACAAGGAGAGATTGAGAATTTCCTTTTAGTTCTCAGTTTATTTGATACTGACAAAAGTTAGTCAGTTTTGTCTGTTCTTCTGTAAAACAAACTAAGATTTATTTTTAGAATTAATACTTTGTTTCTAAGTGGAATTGACAATTTAGTCTGTTTCATTTGTTCTATTTTGAAACTTAAACGCTTTAGCGGCTGCCTTTTGTGTAGTTTGCAATATTTGCCTTTATTTATCTGAAAAAGTCTCATGTTCCTTAAGTACATCTACCCTGTTGAACTTATTATGGGAAATAAATATTTAAAAACAAGCTGCTGATTATTTCACATTTTACTTGTGAGCAACGGCACATTTAAATCTTACAAATATAGTTATTTGGCTTATATCGTGATAGATATCGTTATCGCCTGAAATGAAAAAAACATATCGTGATATGAAAAAATCTCATATCGCCCAGCTCTACTCTCAATCCTACACCTCCACTTCAGCCTCTCACCCCTTCAGCACCACATCATTAGTATTTTAAAAATGAATGCAAGCAGACAAAAAAAATGAAAACAATTTATAAGTAAAAGAAAAATTTCTATTGCGGTTAATGACCGGAAGTGTCAGCTGTGGTACCGTTAAATTCCTGATGAGCTATAACAGTTCTTTAGGTCAAAACAGTTTGATTTCCTCCTCCTTGTCCTCCTCGCTGTGAGACATGCCGGGCTATTTTGATTTAGATGATATCACAATTACCACATTTACATTTTATCACATTTATATTTTCTTGTTAGAATGCATAATACAGACCTTGGCATATAAATACATCTCGACTTTTGTTTAAGGATCTTGCATTCAAAAGCAATTGAGTTGCATACACAATGAGGAGAAGTCAGTTATTTTTTAGTTTATTTAGTTTTCCTTTTTTACATCAGGACTATTTTTGCTGTCTGGCTGCTTAGGCGAATGCCAACTCGATTGTTTATTGATGTGAGCTGTTAACAAATTTGCTGTGTGTTAATCCTGATTTGTTATTTGCGACATTAATTTAAATAGCGAGAGGACTGAGCCTGACAGGATATTAAAACATATGACTGTTTTGGTTGTAAATTGGGTTTTAATGCAAGTCAGACTTGCATTACTATGTTGTTGTGTACTCCCTGAACTATATTTGGTTAGAATCTAATTTGATTGTGAGTGGATATGCTTCAAACCAGGGCTCTTTTGCACAGTCTTTGTACATTTGTAGTGGCATTTAATAACATCTGGTCAAAGTCTGGCTCAAGCAGACTGTTTGGAGTGCGGAGGACCCGAATGCAGACACGCAAAAACAAAACTTGATTCTAACAGAAAACGCGTAGTTTATTATGGCTGATTGAGCAGTACAAAAATAAAAGGGTGGAAATAATTTTGAGCAAAAACAATAACCTAAACTGGGGAAAACTAGAAAGAAAACATAAAACATCTTAACCATGGAAAAACATGGTGAGGAGAAAATAAACATGAAAAAACCTTAAGCGTGACTACTTGGCTTGAATACATTAAGACCTGGAAACATGGCATGACATGGCAGGATAGCAAACGATTGGATGAGGAATGAATGAAAACACACAAACTAAATGCACACAGGAGGTGATCAGGGGAAGTGGAAACACATGGGGAAACAGGTGATTAGAATAAACATAATGCCGCCACAGGGGAAGTGAAACTACACACATGGGACACCAGACCTTTTCAAAATAAAACAGAAAACATAATAGAAGGCAGACATGGCACGAGCTTGACAACATAGGACACGAAGACAAGAAACATGACAGGTTAAGACAAGCAGACTCAACATGATGAACCGACAAAGGAGACTTAAACATAGGGGGTGACGACACAGAGGGAGTCTAATAAACAAAGAACTATAACTGAGCGACCGAGGAGATTAAGATGACTAAATGAATTTAAAAAATAAACCATAAACATGAGAATATATTAAAACTCAAAGCGCTGGGTCAAACATCCCAGGATCGTGACACATCCTCTATTAATAGAGATAATAAACAGTGTAGTAATCGAGTAGTTATCTTTAGTTTGGTTTAGGGCCCTCCAGGGCTTATGTGATGATTACTTGTCCAAAGAAAAAGACAAAGTAATATTAAAAAACTGTAAGTTTTGGACATTTGCTTATATGCAGCAACCAACATAGAATGTCAGTCACTAAAAATTACAGGGCCCCTGCAGGAGCTACACCTACTTCCTCCTCTTATACTGCCCCCCCTCCCCCAACCCCCAGTTTGTGATGTGAAGAAGAAGAACAGATTCATCATCAAAGTAATGGTGAGTGCTTATATTGATCATGCAGCTTCAGGGTCACTGCAGTCAGCAGTTTGGGGCAGCAGTGACAAGGCTGCTAAATTCTGAAAAGGTTATATCACATAATTAATCAAAATTGATTTCTAAAGTCAGATTAAATGTCCACCGCTGGCGACCCCTGTTGCTATGGTGAAGGGCTGAATGGTGATATGGCTGCATGGGAGAGATGTTTTCATGTATTGCCAAGCTCTACACTTCGCTAGTTGTGAACAAGCTGAGTAGCTCAGCTAGTGTAGCTGATTGTACAATTGCAGTCAGGTCCATTGAAATTTGGACATTTTCTTTTGTAATTTTGCTTCTGTACATCACCACAAGGGATTTTAAACCCAGCAATCAAGATGTGATTGAAGTGCAGACTTTCAGCTGTAATTCAATGGTTTTAACAAAATTATTGCAGGAATTACAGCTATTTTTGTAGAATAGCTCCACATGTTCAGAGGGGCTTGACGAACAATTCAAGAACATCCGGCTTCTTTGCTTTCAGAAACTCTGGAGTTGCTTTTGCCGCATGCTTGGGTCGTTATGCATTTGTACTTTGAAACGCTGTCCAATCGGTTTTCCAGCATTTAGCTGAATCTGAGCAGAGAATCTGTACATGTCACAATTCATTCTGCTACTTCTATCAGGAGACCGATCATCAATAAACATTAATGACCCAGTTCCACTGGCAGCTGTACATGCCATAGCTATGCCACCATTCTTTTTTTCAGCTTTATTTAAAAAGGTACAGTGACAGGAAAGCAGAGGGAGAGAAAGAGGGGAAGATATGTGGTAAAAGGTCGTGGGTCAGATTCGAACCCAGGCCAGCTGCTCTCAGCTATGCAAGATATGATTACCTGCTTATCCCATCGAGCTAAACTGGCACCCTGCTGGCCCCATGTTATCAGATAATGCAGCATGCTTCTCTCTTTCTCTATACTTTATTCTTCTTGTCTTTCTGATACAAGTTAAAAAGTTAATCTTGGTTTCATTTGCGTGAGGAATTTCTCCAGCGTCGTGCAGGCTCTTTTAGGTGTTCTCTGGCAAATTCAAATCCGTTCTTCCTGTTCATTAATCTAACCAGGGGTTTGCAGCTTGTCATAAACCGTCTGTATTCATGCAGGTGTCTCTTGATTGTAGACCTTAGTACCGGTAATGATACCTCTACGAGATTGATCTTGACTTGGTTAGATGTTGTTTTTTTTTTTCTTAATCACAGAAATGGTTATCAGCCACTTTATTTGTCCTCTGTGGATTTGCTGTCTCTCTCAACTCTCTAATCATCTTCACTCTCATCAGCCACTCGTTGGACCTCATACTGAGAGTTCCAGAGAAAAGAATCAAGTTTAATATTTGGAATCGATACTTAGGGACTTTTGATAAAATCAGTTGTTCAAATCACGCAATACTTTTGTCAAACTGTTTGAATTCAAGAAAATCATGTGTAAAGAGGAGGTCACACTGACAGAGCAGATAATTCACACATTAAAAGACTTGATTTAAATATTTCTAATATGCCTTCAACAACAAAAAGTCAGATGGCTGATATAACTTTGAAGTACACGATGAAAAACTAAAACCTTCCTCTTCAGGCATAAACTTGTGTCTACACATCCTTTATACACTTTTTGGCTTTTGTATAATTGATCACATATTTATTGTCTGGATGTGACCTGCGCGTGATACTTCAGTGCCATCCATCTTCAGCAGCCTACTTACCCGACTCATCCTTTTTATACCATTTTGTTGGATAATCCCCGAAGCAATCTCATTTTCATAGCAAGTCATCGGAAGTTGAATGGACCTAAAATAAAGCCCGAAGTAGTATTTTGGTATTCCTTTCCTGCAACCAACTCATTCTGATGAGACGAAGAAATTGAGAATTGTTAAAACACCGGCGTGGTCAGGGTCAATCGAGGCAGCTTCCACTCTGACAACAACTGACTGCGAGCTGACAGGTTGAGAGATGTTTTTAAATCTCTTTTTTCCCTCCCTCAGGGCTGTCAGCTGCAGTCAAATCTCACACTTCCATTCCTCTTTATACCTGTTCTTCAAATCCGATTTAGCTGTTCCTTCGTATACTCCAGAAGCCAGAGATGCGGTGGACATAAATGGCTTTACTACCCTCTTGCTTATCAGCACATTTCATTGTGCGCCACCTGATTTCCTGAGCTGGTGTTACTATTTTACTCATTTGCAGATGAAATTGTGTGCAGCTTATTTCTGTGCCATGCTGATTTTAGCTTAAGTGGAGGTTTTTTTGTTCATTGTGAATACATTTTGCTTCTCAGAGGAGCCTCTTGGATGAGTATTGTTGCTCTGCTCTCCCTTCCACAGATATTCAGTAACCTGTGTTTTCATGGTTTTGTGTAAAACCCACTTTACATTCTCCCCCTGTCCAAAAACCTGGCCTCTTACATCCTGAAACGCTTTGCTTGGATCAAATATGCGTCTCCTCCTTAGTGCTTTCCCTTTTCTTAGTGCTTGTCTGTGTGTCTGAAACTGCGAGTGTGTTTGTGTGTGTCTGTGTGTGTCTGTGTGTGTTTCTGCATCATTATATTCATCCCAGTACTGTGTAATTGAAGTGGAAAGAGGGGGCACAGAGGGTGAAAGAATCAGAGCAGATAGCAAAAGACAAACTGTGACCAGCACTCTGGCTGCTGTGTGATCCAGATAGACGGAGCTTGTAGCTCTACGTCAGAGTCTCTCAGGGCTGCCAGCCAAGATGTTAGGGAGAAAAGTCTGTCAGGTAGAGATGTTTCTTCATGCATGACAGGGCCCATCTCAAACAGTCCTGGATGACAATCTGTGATGAGTAGAGCCTGTCATTTACTATGACAGTGTGGTGAGTTATGTTTTAAAGAAAGCATACCTAATATAAAACTGATATAATATACCCTATACATTGCTAACTAGGCAAGAAGCATGATAGAATGCCTGTTTCTCCTAGAATGCCATTAATAAGCTGTTACGCAGGCTACAAGCATCGTTGGTGAAACAGGAAGCTGGATCTGGTAGAACTGTTTTACCATCACATGCAATTTCTTTTTAAATAAATGTTTGAGCTCAGGTTAGTGGGCCCAAGAGCCCAACGCAAGAATCGGGTCTTAATGGCAAAAAATTGAGATTTACTTTCAACTGGCAGGTTTAAGGTTACAAATGACTCCACAGTGTGCTGGAAGCATATGCAAGCCAGGTCCACAGCAGGCAAGTTGGCTCCCCGCACACCAAAAATAAAACAATCTCGTGACTCATTTTGACTTAACAAATGTTATTGGATCTCGTGGATCACATTTATTTTGCATGAAAAACAGCATTTGAAAAATATTTTGCATTTTACAGATGCTTATTTTCCAGTTATTGTGTTGATAGTACACATCCCAGTAACATTTTTGTGCTTGGTCTTCCATTCAATAAACAATATCTTATTTTTAAGCATGTAATTGCCAAGTTCTCAATAATAAGATAACCTTTTTAAAGCTTAACACCACAGAATATTGTCTTGGGTTTGGTCCAGTGGTGTATTTATTATTTATCAAATGCAGTATCCCTGCCATAGAAACTGTTATGTCCCTAAGTCAAGAGTTAGATTCTAAATTTAGGTTTAAAAATATTCACACTTTCAGCTGCTCTACAATTTATTAACTGACTTTTCCAGGTGTTCAGATCATCTAACAGCTACGTGAAAGATCAATTTGCCCAATTTAAGACAACACAATAGCAAGTCAATGTGAAAGGTATGTGCTTATCAGACATGTGTGCAGTGCCAAATGTTTTAGACATTAATAAACAATGTCTGTGATTCACTTATGTGGCGATGAAAGGCATAAATAGCTATTTATGCTTTTCTTTTGGTTATTTGCCAAGTTGTTGGCTGCCACACACTAAGATGTGTTTGCATTTGGCATAAACTTACACTGTTTGGCAAACCAAAATAAAAATGTAAGAGTGTCGACCATTTGCTACAGGTGTAAGGTGGTAGAAGAAGTGCTAAAAGTTTTACATGAGAACATGTGAGATGCCAGGAAGCAACAGAGAAGAAGTCTACTCTGGCAAAATGAGTTGAGCCTTTAATGTTGTTTCACTTTGATCAGTTTAAGCTTCAATAACTTGGCATATTATTGATATGCAGAAAGAAGAACAGGCCTTTGTTTTTGCTGCACTGTCCTTACTTCATTTTGTGTGTGCGTGTCCCAGCAGATGTTATGGAGGGGAAGAGCGCCATTCTGCTGGGGATGAGTCAGTGGAACTCAAATGACCTGGTGGAGCAGATCGAAACGCTGGGACACATGGAGGACCAGTCGCACGGTATTTTCTGCATGCACACACACACACACACACACACACACACACACACACACACACACACACACACACACACACACAGACATCTGCGCAGTGATGTTTTTACACTGCTCACACATCCATAGTGAAGGTCCAAATTGCCTGGAATGATAGTGAAAATTTCCCACTGAATGATGATAATTGCGGCCAGATCGTAAATGGACTGTAGCTTGTATTTAAAGCTACATTAAGTCATTTTTGACCACTAAGGGCCAAAAGAAGTGAAAGAACTGCCCTGATTTCATCTTATTAAGTCATAATGAGTACAGGGTAATATTTTCTAATTTTGAACTGCAGACCCAAAATAGCCCTCAGTGTGTGTTTGCTACCAGGGGGCACGGAGGCCTTTTGCACAGTAAGATATCTTCTTTGAGGCAGTTTTATAACTCTTACAGGTCATCAGATTTCTTGCAATTTATAGTTTTTTGCAGAATAAAATGGTAAATAATTATAATGATGCCAGGTGTCGACCCTTCCATGTATTTGATTGGCCAGCATTAGTGTCCACTTGACACTAATAGATACTATGATAGAATAAATGGTTAACATGTATTGGCTTTTGAAGGTTTTGTTCCCAACAATAAATCCTTAGGAAAATATCCATATTTTAAGCAGCTTGACCTTCGTCACCGGGACGTGCAAACTTTGTTTAACCAGGCTCTTTTCCAGGAAACATCATAAGTATAATTTTAGAGACGTAGAAATCAAATTTCCCTGTGCTGATTCTAGTCACTTTAGTCAAAGCTCAAAGGCTGGCAGGCACTGTATACAGTCACATAACCAAGTATCAAATCAGTTAAATCACTGAATCAGATTTATTCAGTTCATTAGTGTCTTGTGTTCAGGGCAACATCTCTTATTTGGTCCACTAAAAACTTGCATATAAATGCATTGACACCATTATATTGACAGAGTTTCACGATGATGATTGTTTTTGTAGTTATCATGATTTCTTAATGTGGTTTTAACGAGAAAGTAGAATATTATGAATTACAGATCAGTTGAAAACAGTGGAGGTGGTACTCACAGTTGCTAGTAACAAACAAGAGCTGCTGGTGTTTTGGACAATGGCTATTCGGATTCAATACAGCCAGTTCACATCAAAGATCTGGTGACAAAAGGCAATTTTACACATGAACTTTGGACAATTTCAGGAGAATCAGGCTGGGATGTTTTCTGGAGTTTCCACAACAGAAAATTGACCATTTCAGATGCATCTGCTCTCTGAGAAAGGAGGTGAGAGAGAGACCTGAATGTGCACCAGGCAGCAAACATAAGACTTACTCACCAGCAGTGAATATATCAGGTTAATCTGACATCACATGGACTTTGTAAATAGGGAGCTGGCAGGTTAAACATTGGCTAATGTCCGATCTGGGCACATCTGTCAGGTAAGTCATAGAGAAGTTCAGGGATGCAGAGAATGTGTGAAAATAGCTTAAGCTTTGTTTGTCCTCCACTGTAAATCTAATTTATAACAACAATAAAGAAATGCAGGTTTAAAGCTGGACAGACCTCCAGAGTTCGCATCACTGTATTATTCAATCAATCTGGGAAAACACCAGCTATTGTCTGGTATCTTAAGCCGCTGAGAAAAGCAAACAATGTTTAGAGGGCTTTGATGAAGCCAGCGGATGTTTAGACAATGGATAATGTCGATGTCCAGGTCAACACTTGTGTTCCACATGCCAGTCAGTGTTTCTAGTCTTTGTATACATGTGCTTATAATTAAAACAGCTAATAAAAAGCAACTCTTGTCATACAATGGCTGACAAGACAATAGTAGAGATTGTATTTTGACCAGTGCGCTCTTCTTCTGCTCTCTACATGGACTGCATTAGGATGCACAGACAGAATTGTTCAGTACTGTACCTACAAAATGTCTACAAACAGAAACCAGAGAGCTGTGGGAGCAAATGTAGTATGTGTTGTCCATTGCCTAGACAGTCTACATGATTTTATGCAGGAATATGTTTACAGAGATTATGTTATTACCAGTGACCGCTTCACATTACACTGAGTTCTTTGATGCCAGCCTAATATCGGAAAGGGTGATTAACTTAGGTTAAAGCTTCTGCATCAAAACCACTTGAGAAAACAACCTCCTACACAGTCCAAGGCATAATTTAAAGTGGAAGAGACCGGTCAGGCTACCTTGCATGTGGTGAATATTTTGTAATTGATCAGTTAGATAACAAGAATATTTTGAAAGCAGCTAATAAACACAAGGCTGGCAGAGATATGTACTTGGATGCCTGTGGAAAAAAAATCACTGAGCATGAAACATGCATATCTGCGTTCATTCTTTGTGCTCCTCAGTTTGTTTGTGTGCATGCAAAGCATCTGATAAAACACAATTCTTTACAAGCAGCAATGTTCTAATATTTTTCTCAATCTATTCAAGACTGTCGCTAAATTTTAAACAAGACCATGGATGGCTTGATCTCATATATGTCGGATGCTTTGTACTAGGGCTGCTCGATTATGGCAAAAATGATAATCACGATTATTTTCACTGAAATTGAGATCTCGATTATTTGACGATATTTATTTAACAACAACAATGTATTGAATAATGACTTTAAAGATTGTCAAAAAATAATATAAAATAGTGTGCAAATACTGATAACAGTGCAAATGTTTGCAATATAAAAAATAAATGAAAAATGTAAACATCTATGTTTAGTGAACTTTGCAGTGTTGCTCTGTGGTGCAGCTACGACACTGTGGCAAAGTTTACACACTGTGTCTACTTGATCCACGTCTGACTCCGCGAACCCATAATGTTTCCACACCACTGAAGTTTTTTTTTTTTACCTCTCTTTTCAACCAACAGCAGTCACTCTCCTCTCCAAATAACTTCTGCTTAGCTTTCCGAGCTTCCCTCGGGTCCTCTTAATCAGCGGTCCCCAACCCCCGGGCCTCGGACCGGTACCGGTCCGTGAGTCATTTGGTACCGGGCCGCGAGAGTTGAGGCTCAGGTGTGAAATGTATAGTTTTCAGGGTTTTTATCGTGTTTATCGTTTACTCGGTTTTTCCTTGGTTTTTTCACCTGTGTTATGAATAAATGTTCTTTTTTTCGGTACCGGAACTAGTTTTATTTTGTTGTATTTATCCGCGACACCTTAAAGGCCGGTCCATGAAAATATTGTCGGGCATAAACAGGTCCGTGGCGCAAAAAAGGTTGGGGACCGCTGTTCTTAATTGTTGTGACACGTGTTCGAAATGCAGAGAGGTGCGCTCGATTTGCGCTCGATTTGCCACACGGAGCGGCGCGAGAGTAAAGCATGAGGGAGGGGCTAATAATCGGCTCAGTTATTTTTAATGATCGTTGATCGTAATCGTGATTAAAATTCGATTAATTGAGCAGCCCTACTTTGTACTTTCTTCTTATCAGGCGCATCCTCACAGGAAATAAGAGTTAATGAGGCAGAAAAAAGTACATACAGGAACATTTTTATTACATTTCAATGAGCAGAACTTCCTTTGATTTTAAAGATTTAGCATTTTCTTTCTTTTCTGCTTAGTTTTACGTCTACCCTTCCCTTGTGCTTTCACTTCAAGGTCCTCAGGATTAACACCGGAACTGCTGCACTTTATTTTTGGATTAAAAGACTTTTTCTTGAATTTTTCTTAGTGAATGAGCTTTTTTTAATCACAATCGACAAAATCAATGAACGTCTACATCTACATTCTTTGTGTTTTGAGAAAATAAGAAGATGCTCTCCCAGTACGGAGCAGTATAAATATTTATGAAACAAAGAGTACTGACAGGAGGAACATAATTTTTCAACAGTTTTCATATTCAGACCTCAGTACAGACTTCAGATCGAGTGGTTCGTCTAACAAATTCTCCCTGTGAGAAATTTATTTGATTACGTTCTTTTGTGAAACTCTCCTGCATGGTTATCTAACCACTGTAATGAATTACATATTGCCTAGAGATTTAACGCTACAGTATTTCTCAGACAAAAAGACAAGTTCAGTGTGTGCCTTCAAAGACCATAAATCAGTTCAGGGATTTATCCACATCAGTGGCTTTTAATAGAACAGAAGGGAATGACTTGAGATGACATTCAGAGGCCTTCAGGTGTAAATTGATGTAAATGTTTTCTAACCTTTTTAAAAAAAATACTATAATATAGTTATATATTTGAAGGTTAAGTGCGGGAATTTACTTATTAACATGTAATAAAAATAATTTAAGATCCATAGAAAATGTTCATCGGGTTAGCTGTGGGCAAAACACAGTGTAGACATTAATAAAATTTCCTATGCCGAATGCACACGCTTATAGCATGGCACTTTTTTTTCTTTGTCTTGTTTACTGAGAAATGGACTGGCCCTCTTTGCAAAGGTCATTTCTGAGGTTTGACAAACTGGAGTTGATGCTTTTAATCAGTGCAGTTCAGTGGGGGTGCAGCCTGGTCCTGCAGAGATGAAAGAAGCTGCTCCTGCAGGAAAGCTGTACCTAAGTCATGTGGTGCTAACTGGAGAATTATTTATAAAATGATGTCTTCTTTACAGCCACTCACAGATCAACAGACCTCTTAGTAAGCTAGTCATGACACGTGATGAGCTCATTGTAGAAGTACTATTTGGAGTGTCACGGTAGCAGTCTGTTTTCGTTAAAGTAAATGATTTAAGATCTGTCTTATTTGTTAAAGGTTCATATCATTTATTTTCCTGTGCCACTGCCATCCATCATTCTCTTTGACTCCTGGCTAAATATGGATCACTGAACCGAGCTCTTGTTCTTTGTGAGAGATTCCTGTATTACTATGAAGATGGGAACTTTAGTGTGCTTTAATTAAATTTCCACACACCCTTTCAGTAGCTTGTTTGATAACCGTTTACCTATTGGGTCGAGATCTGTTGACTGTGGAAGCTGTTTGAGTACAATAAACTCATTGTCATGTTCAAGAAACCAGTTTGAGGTGATTTGAGCTTTGTGACATGTCTTATCCTGCTGGAAGCAGCCATCAGAAGATGGACATGTCAAAACCACCACTCAGGTAGGCTGTTGCATTTAAACAACGCTGAATTTGTATTAAGGAGCCAAAATTATGGGAAGGGAATGTCCCTCACTCCATTACACCACCACCACGAGCAGCCTAAACCACTGATACAACGCCGGATGGATCCACATGGATCCAAGTTGTGTTCGTCAAGGTTCATCATCCCAGGTACCTGGAGTGGTCTTCTGTTGCTCTGGACCACCTTCTTCACAGTTTGAATGTTGTGCTTTCAGAGATGCTCATCTGCATACATGTAAATCACATTGCCTTCTTATCAGCTGAAAACAGTCTGATAAGATTCTGATTCTGCTCTGATCTAATGCATCATCAAATCATTTTCACTCAGAAAATTGCTGCTCACTGGATGTTTTTTTTTTCTTTTTTTGGACCATTCTTCCTAAACCCTAGAGATGGCTGTGCATGAAAATCCCAGTATCAGCAGATCAGATACTCAGATACTCAGATCAGCAGGTCTGGCACCAGCAGCCATGTCACATTCAAGTCACATGAATGTCATCTATTCCGAGTCTACGTTCCTAAATGCGTTGAGTTTCTGCTGTGTGATTTTGCTGATTAGATATTTGATTCAATGAGCAGCTGAACTTGTGATTCTAATAAGGTGGCCAGTGAATAGAGGCAAATATCTTAAAATATAATAAAAGAGAAAGTCAGCTTGTCAGTTTCCTTTTTTAGGCATTACAGGTATAGTTGGAAGTCAAACGTCAAAACTCCCTTTTAACAGGAAGAGCAGTCTTTGGAGTGCGGCCACCATGGTTCTGGTGACAACAAAGTAAGGACAGAAAGAAAGGGGAGACAACACTTGAGCCAGAGATACCTGCAGAAAGATCCAAAGAGAGCACGGACAAAGAGGAGGAAGTATAAAATATGGAAATGAGATGCAGTTGTGGCTTATAAATGCATGGGGAGTGAAAGAGGAAATTAGAAGAGAGGAGCTCAGTGCATCCTGGGCAATTCACCAACAGCCTGAGCCTAATTAAAGGATTGTTCAGGGTCACATGAGCTAAAGTTAAAAGCAAAAAGGAAAGTTTAGAGCCCAATAATAAAAGGAGAGAGGTTTCCTGAGCCCAAACTCACGAGGAGCACATCCTGATCGCTGAAGGCTCTGCCTCCCATTTTACTTTCAAAAACTCACAAGTCAGCCAAACTCTGAGAACAAAGTGCTGTATTGTGATAATATGGTACTATGAGGTCTTTAAGATATGATGGGACTGGTCATTTAGAACTTTATGTTAGAGGAGGAATTTTAGATTAAATTCTGCATATAACAGAGATCCAATGAAGAGACATGAATATGAGAGAACTATGACCTCTGTGGCATTTTGCACAAGCTGAAAGCTTTTCAGGGACCTATCAGAACATGCTGTAAGGATTTTCTTAACTGTGACAATATTGCATTGTTGAAAGAAGGCAAGCCTGGAGATACAGTTGTGGTCAGAATATTACTTACACTAATTGTAAGCATGAATGTGATGGTAATTTTGGACTTTCAAGGATTATTTTAACTGTTCTGTTTCAATTGTAGAATGATTATACAGCATACATCTAATGACTTTAAAAAACAAGCATTATTTTGAAAATAATTAAAAGTTTACTTTCTGGTACTTATGTCACAACATCACAAGTGTGATTATATCTGAGTGAATTTATTTGCATTTGTAGAGAAGTCTAGAATCTCAAACATCTGCACATGATCTACCCAATTTCCTTTCGGGCCAACCTTCGGGATCAATAAAGTTTTTTTGAATCGAAGTGAGTTGAATGATCAATGACACAGATTACTTTACGAGTAATCGGATAAAAGATCTCAGAGTTAAAAGAGGGACTTGGAGTAAAGGGAAAGGGGATGACATAAAACATCAAATAGAAGTATAACTTTGTGTTTTCCAATATTGCTGTTAGCCATGGCATTAGTTATAACAAAGTTTAATCCTGGGTTGATTAATGATGTTCAGAGCTTAAGAATCTTGATTTTAACCCTTTTATCGGATTTGAACAGCTTGACACTGACATGTGATGAAGTTTGTATGACTGTTTGTGAACAGCTAAAATTGCATATTTACAAACCCCACAGGAACGTATCTGGTTATCTAGCTGTAGAACTGGAAGGAGACTAGAGAGAGTTGTTGATAGGGCACGACAGGAGGATTATGTAGTGATCGCTTCCAGCTGTCATTGCTGTCAGCTGATGTAAGTCTTTCAGATCTTAGCTCATAGAAGTCAGATAAGAAAAGCACTTTCTTTATGCACCATTACTTCAGTAATGTCAGGGTGTCTAATGCTGGTAGGCACATCTGTGATTTATAAAAATGTAAGTATACTTAGTGTCCGTTAAAGAAAATAGCCCAGCTATACTGTAGGCGACGAGGGATATGTTGCCTTCAGTGCATTATTAGAAGTACGGTACATTAAATCCGTGAAGGTCTTAAGCTGCAGTCTTTGCATTCTTTGAGAGGCTGAACTGAGAAAACACAGAGTCATGTCTGAAACACTGCAAGTGTCCCTGCCAAATAGAAAAGTGGCACAATTTACATGACCCTGCTTTAATGAAATCAGAAGCTTCGTCACATGTGTGTAAGCAATAATAATATTGCACACATATGCCTTCCATGAAACATATTTTCTAACTGTGGAACTATACTTGTTCCACAGAGCCTATAAGAGGGGAAGTAAATAGAGAACATTTTTTCGTTGCTGTTGAGAATGTTATTACATTTGTAATTACATTCTCTCTCTCTCTCTCTTCCACTCAGTCTTTACGTCAAACATACTCAACACAAAAACACTCTCCATTACTCGTGCTGCATAAAAGTGTGTACATGCCTGGTAAGATTCTGCATGCTTTAATAGTTTGCAATCTGCTTGTGGGGGGCACAGAAGCATTAAAGATGTCAATTTAATTTTTGCAAAACTGATCGAAGCAGAAAAAAACTATCGACACAACAAGGTTAGATACAAATATGTCTGGAAAATGAATTATGATTGCCAGCAGGTAAAAAAAAGAAAGAAAAAAAACTAATAAAACAGCAGAAATGACTTGATAAGTAGTTCCTTGAGCTTGACTCACTACCTCAGTGTCCCCTGGATGTCCTTTGCTTTTTTAGCAAGGGAAATTTGTATTTGTATTATCCTTTTATAAAGAAGAACAAATTGAAAGAGGAAGACCTGTGACTCTAGAGACCATTTCTTATCCTACTGAAGTAACTGATCAACATGGTGATTGAGCTGTAGAGGCTGGTAGATATGTGCAAATGGTTGGCTGATATTACACAGGACTGTCATCTCAAAATGCTTGAACCCAGGTAATAACTGGGATAAATGTTGTCAATCTAAGTTTCTACCCTCACCTGTGGTCACAAACTCTGTTTGGGGACTGAAAGAATGAGGTTGTGGATACAGGCATCATAAATGAGTGGCTGGGTTCTCTCTTAGAGATAAGGTCAAGAGCTCAGTCATTCAGGAGGCACTCAGGAGTAGAGGTGCTACTCCTCCACACTGCAAAGAGTCATTTGAGGTGGGCAAGATGTCATACCATGAGGAGGCCCCGGGGGAGACCCAGGACATGCTGGAGAGATTATATCTTTCAGCTGGCTTAGGAATGCCTTGGTGTCCCCACGGATAAGCTGGAGGAAGTGGATATAAGGGGAGGTCTGGGATTCTCTGCATAGAGTGGTGTCCCAGCAACCCTGAATAAGGGAGCGATGGAGGGATGGATAAAGGGATGGCAGGCAACTAGTAATGCTAGTCTGTGTAGCCTGTGTGCACTGTGTGGAAGTCTTTTCTTGACAGTGTCTTCATCAAATAAATTGCAATAATCCAAACAGCGTTTGAGTTTGTTGTTTTGTAATAGAGGGCTGAAATTTCTACTTTTATGTAAAACCATCATTTTTGCCATCATGATGCACAACGTCAGTTTTGACTCAGGAGATAATGTTGATATTTGAATCATTTTTGCAGGAAAGCAATTTGTAAGTGGTGTCTACAAAACAGTTTATTCACAGAAGAGGCCTGAAAAATGTTTTTAATTTAACTTGTTAAGAATCAGTAGGTGACATTTGGAGTAATATCTCTATAAGACAAAGCCTTTATCAGTATCTTTATTACAACGCACTTCACAAGGGCAGGAAAATGAAACATGCAAGTCATTGAAATCAACATGACTAGGCCACATAACTTGTATGACTACTTGGGAAAAGAATGCAGTTTTAAAGGGTTTTGTTTTTGCATCCTCTCCTAAATAATATTCTTTGATTTTTAAGTGGTCATAGTTTCTGTGTTTGTTTTCTGTGCAACTTGTTCACTGAGATTTTAATTGAATTGAATTGCCATAAATGATGCCGAGGAGAGCAGAGAGAGTGAACCAAAACAAAGTTGTGAAGCACAGTTGGATGAACCAAAGCAATTAGTGAGGAGAGTATAAAAATCCAAGGTATTGGGGGAAAAGTGTTGGGTGCCAGCTACATTACAAGTGTTTTTGTGGATTAAGTGTTTAAAAATCTGATGCATTTGGGCATCAGCACATCCAAATCAATCCTTCAAAAACATGTAAACATGTCCAAATTGTCTTCTGTGGAAGATTTACTGTGCTGTAATTATCAACACTCATACCAGGTAAATGAATCACTAAGAACCGCAGCTGCTACAGCTGCCCATTTGTTTAATCACCTCATTGCTGGTGATTTACTGTCAGTGGTTTTTAATAAAAACTAAGAAGAAGGCTGAATCACATTGCTGTGTTGTGGTTTGTTTCCTGTGGGATTTTTATTATCAATTAAAATCTGTGATAATCAGGAAAACATAAAGTTCTGCAGCTGGACTATTGTCAGTCAGTCTTTTTAGCAGTTGAGCTGACATCCACTGCCCTTTAATCTCCATCGGTTTCTGTTTTCTCAGAAACATAGCTGGCTCTTTCCGTCTTATATTTCTCCACAGTTTCTATGCCCATTCATTCCATAAGCCTCATCATGTTCTTTTATTCCCTCTCTTTTCTTTCTACTTTCATTACTCCACAAGCCACTGGCTCCTATAAACACTTTCTCTTGCAGTAGAGGTGACTTACAGTGATGAAAACCTCAGCGACAGAGAGGAATGCCTGGAGCACAACTGCCCCTTATTCTCCTCTGCACTCTTTCTTTATCTCTGCTCGGTAAGATGCTGCGATCTCACATCAGCCACCGCTCCAGCATCTTTCATACTTCCCATCTGTTTACTATGCAAAGATTATTATCTGTATATTTATGCTGTGCTCCTTTCATTCCTGTGTTTTTCCACTTCTTTGACTGACTAATACGATATAATACAGTCAGACCTGAAATAGCCACATTACATAAGTGATCTTTTTTTGAAAAATATGGGCTGCTTGATAAACAAAACTGACTGACTCCGCCTTGGCTGCTTTCTTGGCGTGCGGTGCCAAGCTGGGATAACATTATCTGAAATTGCAACATCAAACACCTTTGGTAGAGATGACTAAGTGATAAGCCCTACCAAATAACCAACCACAGATGATGTTTCTCTGGCTACATAATATATGGTGGAAATATAATTCCACACCAAGTGACCTGGAGAGAAATATATTGAATGGGAGAATGATTTTCTGTTTTCTGTGGAGCACCACGGCTCTCTTTTGTGAATGCACCCCGGAGCTCTATTCAGAAAACACACAGAGTGAGACAGAAAACATAAATTTAAGGTCTGAGGCTCATCTGTATTCTACCCATGCATCCCCGCAGTCATTTTTAACACACGATGCTTGGATAGGCACAATGTCACTCTTGCTTTAATTCCCATTAAATTAATGTTTTTGTCTTTCTCTGAAAACAAAATTGCAAACAGAAGCATAGACACTGGGAAGACAAAAGCAATTACTGTAGAATAATGAAACAAATAAAAAAAAAGATGCAGGAGTGAGATATTTATAATACAATCTCTGATCTTAAAGAAAAAAAAACTTTGGTATTATCAGTCATTGGACCAACATAATTAATTGGACAAAAATAATCAACTTATCCCACAAAGTAGTTACCCATGTCAAAGTAAAAATGGTTTGTTTGCTACTGACCAGCTCAGAAATTGCACAAATTAGCCACCTGACACAGATCTCCTGGCTGACCTTATAATAGACACATGTTGGTTTCTTTACATATGTGAACAGTCTGTGTGGTCGTCCTGGACGAATATGGTCCACTAGTTTACGCATGTCAGGAATGAGATGACAAGAAACGCCGTTTTATTTATCAGGCGAATGGCTGAGTGCTCGGTCTTGTCTGTCCTTGCTATTTCCTCTAGCGTGGGGAAAAAAAACCAAATCTCAAAGCTGCGTATTTGTTAGTTACAAAGCTGGGTTTACGTCTATTCATGTCAGAAAAAAATAGTCTTTTAGTTTAATGGAGACAGTTGTGCTGCAGGATAAAATTGTGGCTCTTTAGCAGTTGAAGGTTTTAGCAATTTAATATTCTCAACCTCGAAATTATTTATAAAGCACATTTAAAAACAACACACGTTGATCAAAGTGCTGTTCAACAGGCAGAATGGATAAAAACAAGAGAACAGATGAGAATTAAGTAAAAATAATAAAAGTGCCAGTAGGTGCTAAACATATACAGTTGTGGCAAATAAATGTACATGAGCAAATTCAGAAAGACTCAAATGCCAATGAATAAAAATACATTTTAAGTTTAGTTTTAAAGACTCGGTGGAAAATGGGTAGGTTTGAATGTGAGGGGAATGCTGAGAACCCACAGTCTCCTCTGAGTTTAAATCTAGATTGGATGCTTCTGACTGTGGTCCAATCAGCTGACCGGAGGGACCTGGAAGTAGAGTATAAGATGTTGGGCATGTAAGATGGAGCCGGACCATGGAGAGGGCTTTGTAGACAAACAGGAGGTGATCTAGGTGGCTAATGAGCCAGAGCCTCATCTCTACAATGTTTAAAGAAAGGCACAGTGGGGGGGACTGTGGAGAAGGCAAACGAACTCAACAACTTCTTCAACAGGTTTGACCAGCCCACAACCCCCCCACCCTCACCCTCACCTTTACTACAGAGTCCTCTCCCCACTCTCCTACCTCCCTCGCTTCCCCCCCTTCCTGACACCATGACACCCCCCTCCTCCAATCTCTCTCTCAGCAGCAAGACATCTCCCCCCCTCCCCTCCTCCCAAACATCTCCCAGTGTCACAGTGGATCAGGTCAGGAGACAACTGAGGAAGCTTCGCCCCAGAAAGGCAGCAGGCCCAGACAAGGTGTGTCCTAGGATGCTAAAGGCGTGTGCTGCTGAACTTGGGGAGCCGCTACAACGAGTCTTCAACCTCAGTCTGCGACTGGGGAGAGTGCCCGCCCTATGGAAGACATCCTGCATCGTCCCGGTCCCCAAAAAGAACCGGCCCAATGAGCTGAATGACTTCCGACCGGTGGCACTGACGTCACATCTTATGAAGACTCTAGAGCGGCTCTTCCTCAACCTCCTCCGACCACAGGTACAACATGCCCAGGACCCACTACAGTTTGCATACAAGGCGGGTGTCGGAGTGGAGGATGCCATCCTGTACCTCCTACACAGAGCCCACTCACACCTGGATGGGGGAAAAGGCACGGTCAGGATCCTGTTTCTTGACTTTTCCAGTGCCTTTAATACCATCCGGCCCTGTATGCTTCAAGAAAAACTGAACAGGATGGAGGTGGACCCCTGCCTGGTGGCTTGGATCTCCGACTACCTCACCGACAGACCACAGTACGTCAGGCTGAAGGACATCACGTCTGACACAGTGGTCAGCAGCACAGGAGCACCACAGGGAACTGTGCTGTCCCCTCTTCTCTTCACCCTGTACACCTCTGACTTCTGCTACAACTCTGAATTATGCCACATTCAGAAGTTTGCAGACGACACAGCCATCATGGGGTGTATCTGGGATGATCAGGAAGAGGAGTACAGAAGTCTGGTGAGGAACTTTGTCGCATGGAGTCACACAAACCACCTGCAACTCAACACCTCAAAGACTAAGGAACTGGTTGTGGACTTCGGGAGGTCTAGAGCAGGTCCACTGCCGGTTCAGATAGAGGGGGAGGAGGTGGAGGTGGTCAACAAGTACAAGTACCTCGGGCTGTGGGTGGACAATAAACTGGACTGGTCATGCAACACAGAGCACCTGTATAAAAAAGCCCAAAGCCGACTGTACTTCCTCAGGAGGCTGAGGTCTTTTAACATCTGCAGGAAGCTCCTGAGGATGTTTTACCAGTCGGTGGTTGCTGGAGTACTTTTCTATGCTGTGGTGTGCTGGGGGAGCGGCACAGCAAAGAAGGACTCATCCAGGCTGGAAAAACTGATCAGGAGGGCTAGCTCTGTGGTCGGCATGAAGCTGGACACTCTGGTGACAGTGGCAGAGAAAAGGACACTAAAGAAACTGATGGACATTATGGACAATGCCAGGCATCCTCTGCACACGGCCATTAACAACCAGAAGAGTCTGTTCAGTGACAGGTTGCTTCTCCCCAAGACAAGAACTAACAGACTTAAAAACTCCTTTGTCCCACACGCCATCAGACTGTTTAACTCCTCTCTGGAGGGGAGAGGGAGGGGAAACAGGAGGACAAAGGAGGGAACAACTAAGCTGTAGTGCCTCTTCACCTCACTGTGCAATACCTTTTGTGCAATACTTTTGTAAATAGTCAACAGTGCAATAGACCTCAATACTCGAAATGTGCAATTCATTCACTTGTATTTTTATTTTTTATTCCTATTTATTCTATTTATCCCCTTCGTATATTTTATTTATATTGTCTCTGTATTTATATATATATGTGTGTGTGTGTGTGTGTGTGTGTGTATATATATATATATATATATATATATATATATATATATATATATATATATATATATATATATATATAATTCTGTAACTCTGAAACTTCTGTCGGTGCTGTGCTTTTTGGAAATCGAATTTCCCAGAGGAACCCACCCGAGGGATTAATAAAGTTCTATCTATCTATCTATCTATCTATCTATCTATCTATCTATCTATCTATCTATCTATCTATCTATCTATCTATCTATCTATCTATCTATCTATCTATCTATCTATCTATCTATCTATCTATCTATCTATCTATCTATCTATCTATCTATCTATCTATCTATCTATCTATCTATCTATCTATCTATCTATCTATCTATCTATCTATCTATCTAAAGGCATTCAGTTGTTATAATGCTTTTGTTAACAAAGGCACCTTTGTGTCTCCATTTCTGTGTCTATTTGTACTTTCACGCCTGTGAAAATTGTTTATCTGTATGTGTGCAGATGTGTGCATATGAGCATGCTTGTCTGACAGGATATGAAGCAAGAAAGGCTGTGCGATCGCACATGGGGAACAGATAATCACACGCAGACAACACTGTCGCAGCCTGGAGCCCCACGAGGGGGGAAGGAGAGGGGGGTAAAAGGAAGAGCGAGCAGGAGCGAGAACGAAGATATGAAATAGGAAGGAGGAAGAAACCCAAGCAGTACACCACATCTGTCACTCAGCTCCACATAGATTTCTACTGCTTAGAAATGTTAATTGGGTGTTGCCATAAATGTTTATGTGGCATGTAGCTGCATTCGTTTCTGCCACTTAACATTCCAAGAAAATAAGAGCTTAACAGTGTATGAAAAAAATAGAGTACAGCATACAGTATATTGAGTTTTGTGAACAATAAAGTTATTTTTTGTTGCTGTTACCCTGAGCATCATTGTAAGACTGTATGCATGTTTTAACAGTTAACAAGGAAATGGAAATATTCGTCTGGATAGCGTCACATGGCTGCTATCAGCTCCAAATCTGCACAGCTCTCAGGGTCAGAATTTGGCATAAATAACATGAAAGCATGTATCCTTTCTGCTTTGTATTAATGGCTCAGGCTGCTGATGGTGTAATAGTGTGGGGATATTTTCTTGGCACACTTTGGGCCCTTTAGTACTAACTAAGCATTGTTTAAACAGCACAGCCTACCTGAGTATTGTTGCTGACCACATTCATCTCTTTATGACCACCGTGCCATATTTTGATGGCTGCTTCAAGCAGGATAGTGCACCAATTCACATGATGGTGAGTCCACTGTACTAAAATGGTCTCCACAGTCACCAGATCAGAATCCAATGGGGAACTTTTGGGATATGCAGCTGACAAATCTGCAGTAACTGTATGGTGCTGTCATGTCAGTATGAACTAAAATCTCTGAGGAATGTTTCCAGCACTTTATTGAATCCATACCATGAAAAATTAAGGCAGTTCTGAATGTAAAGGGAGTCCAACCCTGTACTAGAAAGTCCACTGTGGTAACGTACAGAGGCAGAAAGTGTCATTGATCAAATACTTATGGATCCAGTGTATATGCACATGCCTAAAGTACACATAGTACTTAAATTTGTCCCACTAGTCGTGGACTTGTTTACTGGTCTTCAATGCTGCTCATTATCAGCATATTTCGATATATTTCTGGGTATATTTGTAAACTTTTTTTCCTTTGGATTTGGCAGAATAATACAAATGCAAATTCTAAGCAGAATAATAAGTAGAATATATTCAAAGAATTCAAAGTCTCCTACGCTTGGGTTTTGTTGTGAGTACTAAGTTGCCTCTCCGTCCTCACTTCTGTGTGCTGTAGATTTCTGCCTTAGCGTGTGTTGCTGTACAGCAGCCATGTCATGTAGATTGGGAGCAGCTGGGATTGTTAGGCACAGACTGTGAGTGCATTTGATGGTTGCAGTCAGTGTATATAAACTGCACAGTCGTATGGGATGTGTGCGTGTGTATGCTGATGTGTGCAGTCAGCAGGTTTGTCATGCAGCAGGACTGGTGGGGTCCCCTCGAGTATTTTCTCAGTAGGGCAACAAAGCAGACCCTGATGCCAGCGGCGCTGAACAGATGGCTGAGTTTGTTAGCATGCCTATACTGTGCCAGAGGTCAGAGGGGCTTGTTTATCCAGTTACGAGACAGCATTCATCCAAATAAACACATAGTGAGGACTTACAAAATTACGCATGATTTATTTGCCTCATGTATATAAATGTCTCTCTCAGCAGCTTAAATTTTGCCACAAAAAAATGTTGAAATGATTTGGATCTGTGAAGGAGAGAAACATCTTGTGACCTGAGGGGTCTATTAACAATGTAGACTGAGAGAAAGAAAGATATTAAAAGCTTTATCTACCAGGAGGAAAATCCTAAAATGTTTTCTGAAAGCAGTTCATAGCCAGCAGATCTTGGGTAGAATTTGAGCAGCTGCATCCTGAATAAGTTGAAATCTGTATCTTGTGAGGCACACAACCAACTCCAGTGATAACAAATAAATGCCACCAACCAGCAGCACAGCTTCTCTGGATGGTATTCTTTATTTAAGAGCTTTTTTTTTTTTCAGAAAAAATACCCTTCCATCAAGCTTTTCAATTTACATTTTCATATTTGACATCTGACATTTTTATGTATCATTTTTATTCATTTTCAAATAATCACACTCCTCAAAAGTCCAGGGAACGTTCGACCATCGCAGTAGAACACAAAGTCATTTAAACTTAGGAAGACTGACCCACATCACCGAAGGACGAATCGGTTTCTGCTGCTCTGGTGCAAATGAAAGTGATAACAGGGAGAAGCAACAAGATAGGCGCCCATGAAGGGCAGGATTTTATAGGTTTTGGGCTACAGGTGTTTTTTCTGCTAGTGTTCTTGTAGCTACTGGTAGTATGAGATGGTACATGCAGTTCATTCAGGTCGCACAGGTACTCTAGCTTTTCCAGGATGGCACATTCATACGTGACGTTGCAAGAGGTTCAGCTGTGTCTCCCAGCACAGTTTCAAGAGTTTCGAAGAAATATTACATGAGATGAGCTGGACAAGGCCGTAGAAGGGCACCAGCAATCAGCTCCTTTATGTGAGGGGAAACAGGAGGAGCACTGACGGAGGCCTACAACATGATAAATGGTTAAAGGACTGGTTCTCATATACCGCTTTTCTACTCTGAGTACTCAAAGCGCTTTAGACAACTGCCTCATTCACCCATTTAACATTCACACACATTCATACTACAATGGATGCATCACATGGGGTCACCCAATGATATTTGGCATGCAGACTGGAGCAGACAGGGATTAAACCACCAACCTTCCAGTTAGTAGGTGACCTGCTCTACGCCACAGCCACCCCAACATGACCTCCACTCGGCTATTCATGTCCATCTTTCTGACTAAACGGCTAGAATCAGTTTAGTCGGACTGCTCACACAGCCATGTATCATCCAGCTCGATTGGCATTCGCTAGAGAACACCAGACCTGGCAGGTGTGCAACATGGAACCCATTCTCTTCACAGGTGAGGGCAGGTTCACAGTGAGAATATGTGACAGAGACGTGAAAGAGTCTAGCGATGCTGTGCCGAACGTTATACCGCCTGCAACATTCACCCTAAAGATTCTATGCAGTCATAATACGTCAGTGTAGGTTTTATGTTGAAAATGCACTTGCAAGTTTAAGTTAAATGTTTGTTTTTTAATACACTCTTTGTGGATTATTCTCCCACACCTGTTTAGTACATCATGCAGCTTTGCTCTGTGTCACACATTTTGTCTTGCTTCTTGAGTCTATAGTGTATCTTGTTCAATCAAAGATGGGAAGGAAAAATGCTGCTGTTTTCTGTTCGCGTCTTTGCAGGAACACAGATAATTCACCATGATACTGGAACTCTAATGAATTGAATCACACTCCAGCAGACAGGAAACTTTGAGTGCGTTTTGCCATTTTCATAGACCCTGGGGAAGCTATAACTCTGTTGTCTGGAAGTTAGTCTCATCCTGCTGCTTTTGTTTTCCTTCCATCTGCTAAATCCAAGGTGATAAATGAGACAAAAAGAAGCCACCATTTTATAGACAATGACATTTTAAATCATAGTTACACTGACAGAATGACACACAAGGGGCATCCTGACAGAGATCAATATGTCACTATTTTCAACCTTTCACTTTCAGCTCTTGGAGATTTTTTCTGTAGAGCTGTTCTCATCTTCGCAACCCTCAATTTTCCTTTCCGTCTCTCATAGATAACTTATGAAATATCTCAGTATGACAACAGATGCATTGACGCACTCTGTTCGCCTGCTGTTAGTGTGTGCCTGCCTGGGCCTAGAGCCACTGGAAATGGCCACGATGCCACTGAACTAGGGCACTGTCAACTTCCCACTGGGTACTTTCTAGGTTAGATCAATATGTGCTTCATAAAGCCCATATTGACCGGGGGGACTCAGACGTCTGAGAGAAGAAACACAAGAAAATGAAAAAGAAACGCAGATGGTAAGAATCCCCCCACCCCCGCAGCAAAAAAGTCTGCTGTAGATGGAAGAAAATGGTTTAGCTTTAGCCACAGGAAGGCAAGTTTATACCACTGAGCTGCGCCAACAGAAACATGATTTTGCCAGTTTGCACCCATATCAGACAAATGCCTCACTTAATGTTGAAGCCAGGAGGAGCGCAGCATGTGTGCTGTTTTCACAAATGACGAGGTGAGGAGTGAAGCTCTGATCTTTCCTTCGTCTTTCTCTTTACAACCTGCTGAATGCAGCTGTTTGCTGCCCATTGGCAGCCAGGTCATTTTTCATGTTTCAGATGTAGGTTTTATTTATACTGGCATTTTTTGGATGCAATGTCATTGTCCTATCTAGTTTAATCAGTAAATGATATGAGAGAATCAGGATCCGCTGGCTTTATTCTCTTTAGGACATCAAAAATCTAAACTGCTTTGGATGTCACTGCAACATTTCCTTTTCCCCAAGCCAAATTAATCTTATGTCACTCATTCAGCCACAGTGATATTATTCTGCGAACATATAATGAAACCTATTTCAGCTTTCCGCTTTTTGGTACTGCTCCAATTTCTCCAGGTTTCACTCAAGATTTTCATTTCTCGCACACTGTTCCAAGTGATTCTGTTAGTGTGTCTATGGTCAGATTTTTCGAGTGGTTTCACCTTAAGATGTCTTCAGGTTTTATTTGCTGAAAGTGAGTGTAGAGCTTTTTGTGAGTCATTACTCTTAAAGTTTTTCCATCATTTCTCTCAAGCGAACCAAAACAGGTTTAAACCAGAAGATTTCTGGTCTGCGTCTATCAAGCATAATTGTTATGGTTTGTAGGTTTTTGGGTTATTTTGAGTTTTCTGGCTGTTTCTGAGAATTTTTTGTCTGCTTTTCATTTTTACCTCTCATTGTCCTTGATTAGTTTTTTGCTGGTTCTTGTATCCCAGGTATTTCCACTCCCCCAATTAGTCCTTGTTGTGTTTATAGCATCAGTTTTCCTGGTGTCTGGCTCTCTGGTAATATCCCCTCCTCTGTATTTGTGATTGTATTTGTTGAGAATTTAAAATGTATGTTCTGGACTTTTTGTACTATTTGTGATTACTTCTTTCTGTGTAATAAAAGTTTGGTTTTGGTTTATTCATGTCAGTTTGTGAGTCACTCCCTTGCCATAGGGCCAAATGCCAGGCCAAATGTTTGACCTGGCAGAGTTTCATTCTGGATCCCCTTCTTGACACAGCCTCAATTTGTGTCTCCGTCCGGACTTCAACCAGCTTTCACAGTAATATGTTAAATAGTTCCATTAATTAAATGGTGTTCATAATTTTATTAAGACACATGCATGTCTTGAAAACAAAACAGTTTTTCAAAGCTTAAAATGATGGATTTAAATAAAGACAAAAGCTGTTGAGAATTGTGTCGGTAGCTTTATGTGCTTGTTTGACATGCTAATGGTGCTAATGGTTGGGGAAACTGAAAAGTCAACAGTTACTTCTTATTTTAATTATTTTGTGCAGACAATAAAGCAAGAAAGTTCTCGGTTTGAATCCAGACTGTTCTTCACTCTTCACCTGTTGTTATATCAGTGGCCTCATGTTTGACACATTAATGAATAATCAAAAAGTAGATACAGCCATCATCTTGTCAAGCAGCTGAGGTTTTGTATTTGCTGTCAATTTCCACAACATTTTGCTCTTCGGCAGTGTTTGCACGCTAAAATATTTCAAGGTTTTTGGAAGAACTTTTCTACCCTACTTTCCTATTTCAGTAAAAAAACCCAAAAAACTTACTCCATTGATTTCCTGTTACTTTGTGACTAAAATAGTGCAGTATGCTAAGTCCCCTGTGTGTGCTGATCTGTTCTAGACAAGCAGGCAGTTGGAGGCAAGCTGTGGGCTGGGAACTGGGTAGAAGGAAGCCGACGGTGCATGAGTCTGTGAGCCTCCCATGACAGTCAGTCCCAGACGAGGGGGCCAAATAAACAACGAGCGAGTGAGCGAGCAGAGCACAGAGCTGGGCCTTAAGCCGGGAGAGAGAAAATAGAGAGACAGGAGAGAGCTCAGGAATAGGATGACACAGCATGCAGAGGCTTCCGGAGAGGGTAATGAGTTTGGCCAGGTTCCAAAGAAATGCTGCACCTTCAAAAGGGAGGGAGAGATACTGGTGGATATTAAAAAAACAAAACACAAACTGTGCCCTCATCTTTCTTTCTGCGTCTCACGTGATGCTTTGCTGTAGATGCTGCCACAGAAAAAACTACTGTTTGCTGTTTGGTACTGATCTCTGAATCTCATGCTTGTTTTATTTGAGCCTCAGGGCATATTGAACCACTGCACAGTTTGAAGTCGAAATAGAGAGAGATGAAGAGGCTTTCGTAATGTTGACCATATTCACTAATGAATATCCGTTTATGCTTTTGTTATTAGTGTGTCTGGCTGAAGTATCTCCTGCCGTGACCCATTCTTTCCTTTTCTCTGTCTCTCTTCCTTCCTTCGTTCTCCCTTGCTGCTACTTCCTGCCCCTATACTTTACTCATGCAATACAGAGGGTCTGTACCAGCTGGGAGGCCCACGCTGTGCCCCTCAGAGCAGCATTGAAGGAGTGGACGATACAGAGGTAGGACCATTACAAAACAGCCTCTGTTCACTAGTAGCCAATAACATGGAGGAGTACTCATCCCTTTCACAAAATGTTGCCCTTATTTTTTCTCTCCCTTTCACTCCCTTGTTTAACGTGTCCCTTTTCAACACCCTTGCAGAGAAAATGTAAGACCCATGTGCTAATACTTGTGGTGCATGGGGGAAACATCTTGGACACAGCGGGCGGAGATCCCAGCACAAAAGCTGGCGATGTGGCCACGTTGGCCTCGGTGCTCGACAAGGTTACGCGGGCGCATTTCCAAGCTGCTGCCGAACACGTGATGATCAAGCTGGTGCCATGTCCAGCTGTATGTGCTGAAGCCTTCTCTCTGGTGTCCAAGTAAGTGCTGATGCTAAACCACACGCCCTCATGTACTCTTGACATTTTAAAGTGTTGCATACCTGGATAAAATCCAGATGATTTAATTCTCTTTCATTCATATTTAGCCACACAGGTGACAGATCAATGGCAAAACATAACTGGAGAAGGGCACAGAGGCATGGTGAATAGTTTGATAAATGTGAAAATGGTGTGAATCATGTGCTGTGGCCTTCACCGCTTCCAGATCTACCGAAAATTAAAGACCGAGGAAAAGAAATATGCCAAAATATTAGCTGAAGTCAAGTATCAAATGAGGAGATATTTTTGGAAAGAGTGATGTTCGCCCGTGCAGCGAATTTCACAACTGAATGAGAATAAAAGCTGTATTTCACGCTCCGTGTGACCCAGACCTTGCTATGGCACTTTTAAGAACTCCTAGGGTTATCCCTTTCAGTGAACCAGAATTTTTCAGTTGCCAGTACAATTTCTTGTCGGAAATTAATTATGTGGAAACACAGCCTTTCACACTTTAAATAGAATAATGTGCCTTCTGCTGCTTGGATGGGAGGACAACATGAACTAGTGGCCTCAGGCAGCTCTGATAAACACCTTAGTGTGATATGAAGTATCTAAAATGATATAAAGTTAAGTAGAATGGATGAACACTGTGGGAAAAGTGACACCAGATTTTATAATCAGCTATTTTGTTGATTCTGTCGCTGCAGACTGTAAATCAATGACAACTCTGTAAAAGGTCCTGTGCTTGTCAGTGCATTAGGCATTAGAATGAGTTGGAACACCTTTAAAATTTACATTTCAAAAGTAAAATTAGTATAAATATTAGCAGATAGTCAGTTTATTTAGTTTTGTCTTCTTGCTTCACCCACAAGTTTCCTGAACAGCTGATATTGGGTCACATGTTTAATATCACTACACACCCATACTCTAGTGAATGAATGAAAGATGTCACTGACACACTAATAAACCAAAGTTCCTCATATCAATGATATGTAACTTGAAGAAAAGTTAATGCTAATGCTATTGCATTAACTTTCTTTCTTTCACATGCGTAAACATTTGGATGGACTATGAGTGAGACATGAACACTCATGGTCCACTTTCCATATTTAAAAAATGAATGACAGCTAACATGGCTTACTCTCACAACCTGCCCAAGTTTACACACGGGAGTTAAGTGTGTTGGAGAGAGTTAGGAGTCTGTGATTTCACTTGTCAGCTGATGAATAAGTCAATGATTATGAGGCATGACGCTGAGCAGTTTCATGCTGTCACATTGTAATTTGTTGCCCGTAGTAAGCTGCATTCCAGCTCGGTTCTTTAGACAAGGAAAACAAAGGGAAAAAGCCAAGTGCTCCATAAGGTAATTGTCCTGTTTCTGTAGCTTTTTATCTTAATTTCTTCCTATTTTGATTGAAAGCTTCAATTACAATGAAGGAGCAATTAATTCTGTATTTTTGAAGAAGATGCTTGAAGAATGTGCATGTCTGCAGGAATTAATGCCCAGTGCTGCTCAGGTGGTGAAGGTCAGCCACACTTCTGTCTTAATTAGCATGCTCAGGGCATTTCTCAGGCCCCATAAGCATGTGATCATGTGGAAAATATAACCCCTAAACTTTTTAAATGTTGCTTCTAATTGTTAAAGCTCCCCTTTAATAGTAGAGGTGTCTTCTTAGTGGATAAAATTAATGCTTAAATGACTTCATACAGTTTCCTCTAAGGCCTCTCCAAGCAATGATCTGTTTGGTTAATTAGCTACTGTTACTTTGCATTCAGGTTTCAGTTTCAAGGGGGCGGGGTTAATTGTAGACATTGTTATATTAACATGGTAATGAACAGACGTTAGCAGATGACTCTTTCTTTATGATATATTAAACATCTCCATAAACACTCACAGCTCTTATTCCTTGCAATTGAAATTGATGGAAAGCTGCTGGATGGTGTTTAGGAGATATAGGCGGCAAAAGCATGACTTTCTCCTTCCTTAGTCTGAACTGCTGACTTTTCAGACGGCTGCTTAAGCGTAACTAATAATTTCATTTTACATTTAATGTCACATGTCCCAGTGGTCAACAGTTTTGCCTCTGACAGCGTCACTTTGTTTTCACGGCTCCCCAATTATATGCCGAGGATATTTTTTGTTTGACTTGTCACTAATCACCGTGGCTGAAAGAATGTGTTTAGCAGTCAAGTCGAGGCTTCTGTTTGGCGTTGTGATTGATGCTAGCTGGAGAGAGGTACAGACTGGAAGCAAGACAAGTGTAAAGAGATTTGAGTTGTGTAGCTGCTCAGCAGCTTGACGTCTGCTTTGCTTTCACCACATCCAGAGATAAAATATTCATGACAACAGTTTCCCATTGCAGTAGAGCGGAACTGAGTTATATGGCTGCGTGTCTCGATTGTCTGTAATTGAAAGCGTGTGGACACACAGGCACGCATGAAATTTTGCTTAAAAAACAATTCTTATTGCAACAGTGTGTCAACCAAAGCTGTTTTGCTGGGAGATAAATAAATGATTAAATAAAATTAAGAGATGGAGAAATGTATAACTAAAGAAACAATTTACGCACACATACCAATACATTTAGGATTATTCATGTGTCATACATTTATTCTCTGTTATTTTATTGTTTATTATTGTTATTGTCTCTGTTATGATCAAAGTTTAATTGACGATGAGTACCACGTTTGTGACTATCATCATTCTTTGTTAACTCAGGCTTTTTTGATTCAGAGACTGTGCTCACTCACGTAATTGTGAGCGTGAGACACATCGTTCGACTTTTCTGCATAAAACTTAAGAATTAAGGGCTTGCTCCATTCAGATGCATCATCTGAAGAACCGGTGATAGAGCTCTCTAAAGATCTAGAAAAATAACAGTAAAATCCGATGCTGCTGCTGCAAAATAATACAAGATAGTAATACTCCTAAAAAAAATCTTTAACCTTTTGATTAGATCATTACAAGTGCAGGTGAAATAAATAGTTATTATACTTATTTTCTGCTCGGTGTGCTGCTGTTTGTTTCTAACATGAGAGATTAAGACTGCAGACACACAAACATTAAAGGTTACTCAGTGTGTTCATTTCCAACTTTGTCTCACGTGTGAAAATCTTTAGTTTGCTGTCAGATCAAAGTAAAATTTATCCTGTTGATCCAACAGCTTGCAAATTAGGAAGGAGTATTAGTGCCACATTAAGAAAAATAAATGTTTTGAGAATAAATTTGAAGTTTCAAGATTAAAATCGTAATTCAGTTTTGAGAAAAAAGTCAAAATATGGAGATTACAGTTGTTGTTTCAGGACAAACTGCCACGGTTGCTGGACCCTCTGAGTTAGTGAAATCGTACTTCAGAATCGGTTTTGAAAAGATGCTTGTGGTCAGGCAGAAAAACACAAATGCAGGCGAGTGGATTATCACAAAAGGGAATGGCTTGAAATGGACAGATGAAAGGTTATCAATGGTGATATCCTGGTGCAATACAGATATGTATGTCTTATCACAAGGTGGCTGATCAGTTTGTTTCACCAACTCATTTAAACACGGTTTTGTAAAGGGTAGAGCAGCCATGGCAGTTTGTTGTGAAACAGTAACGGCAATCTTCACATCTCAAAATACATTTTCGACTTTGAAACTTCAAATTTATTCTCAAAATGATCAACAATATTCTTTTCCCCTAATGTGCCCCTAATATTCCGTCGCAGCAAATGTTTTTGTAGTTTCTAATTTGTGCTCTAGCTGCTTTTCCAGCAGTATGAAAAAAGAAGGCTCAGCAGCAGATTTAAAAAGACAAACATAAAAATGTATCCACTTACTGGGTCACCAGCTGAATACATGGAAATTCCAGAGACAATGTAAAACACACAGTATGTGCTGCTGAAACCGAAGCAGGGAATCTATGTCACACTTTATTTATTGCGAATCCTACTGTTAATAAACTAAAAAAAAGGTTCCAGCCCATTTCAAACAGAAACTCTGAACATCACCTGTTTTGGACTAGGTTATGTATTGAGTTACCATGGTGATCCAGCCAGGTGAAACTCTGGCTTTTAAGGTCTACATGGCTCACTAAGCCAGTGATCTTGCTTTGTAGTACACCCTGCTGCTCTCGCTGTCATGGGGAGAGAAGACACTGAGAAACTACACTTTTTGCGTCAAAGTTCATGTATTTGTATAGTGAGAAAAGATTAGCTTTTCTTCTTTATTCGTCAGTACCTGTAGTACCTTACAGGATTAGATTGGACAAATATATTGCTATTGATATAAATAATAATAGTAATTCCCTACTTTTATGTACATTTCAATTTATTCATTCATTCACTGTTAAACTGTTTTATAGGTTAACCTGTTTGTACCATAACACATGTCAGTATGACTAATACACACTAAATGCTAAATACATATTGTAGCTGACAAAAAACAACTTGTCAGTCCTTTAATGTAGGCAAACCAGATACTGAAACATACATCTGCAGTGGTTTATCTGAATCTTTTTTACAATTGCCTGATAGCAGTTTGAAGTTGATATGTATTTCTGATCTGCAGTGAAAATATATAAAACTTTATTTTGGGCAGATGGCTCTAGGTCTTTAATATACTCTCACAATATGTGTGGTCAGTAGGGATTAATGGATGCCTACAAACATGAAGGCACATCACTCAGTCAACTGCACTTTTGTCATTTAACAGTGTTTTCTCTAATGATAGTGCTGAACTTGTGGGTGTTTGGAGTCTCATTTATTTGGATGCCAATATAAACATCTTAGGAATAAGCCACACAGAAAGGAATTACTGCAGTGTGGGTAATTTGTTCTCATTCTGGGTAACAGCTTGGCTGAAAATCACACCACGGAGTGGAGGTGGCAAAACCTCTTAGCGCCTCAAAGAGAAACTTTCACATAAACAAACAAACCTTGGACTCCGTTTGGTAGTTCCTTGTGTACCATATAAGGTTCCCATAGAGAATAAACATGTTTTTCAGTTTTCTTGTTGCTGTGTGTACAAGAGCTACTGTGTCCCACAAGGCTCAGAGCAGTTATTATTAGCTCCGCTGTACTAATGAACATACCTTGGAGTGCTGACGAGGAGCAGAGCGTCACAGAAACACATGCGTAATCCATAAACACAGTTGGAAAAAAAACATCCCACACGGAACGAGTTGGGAAAGCTCTCTGAACGTATATTACAGCACCATGGCACATCCAATTAACAGCAGCAACACAAATGCTCCCAAATTGATTTCCTCTGCAGCCTCAATTTAAATAGAAGCATCTCAGATTTTAAAATCTGAGCAGCAGGAGAGTAAAATATAATGTATTCAGTGCCACTGTACACCCATCAGTGTTCAGGCCAAACGAGGGCAGCTGCAAGGATTTTGACTTGTCCGTCTCCAGGGAGAATGACCTCTGTTTGGTGGGTAGAAGCTCATTATTCTGGCCATTGGTGACTGAGGACATGCCAATACTCTTTCCATGCCCCCTCTCTTTAATTAATAAGGCTCAGCAGAGTGCTGCTGCTGTTCATGTTAATGGCGTAAATGCTATGCAGTGCTAAGCCAGGCATTAAGAAATTGGGAGAGCAATTAGGCAGGAAATCTGAGTGACTTCAGAGTTTTTCAGTTTGCCGTTATGTGGCGAGAAGCGACAGGTTTGAAGGGCAGCATAACAAAGTCTGTCTCAAGGTTATGCTGTGTGCGATGAGGCTGGGTCGAGATTTAATTGGCTTACTTGGCTTTATCGTCTCTGCGCTTTGTTCGTGGAGCTCTTCATCATCGCATCATCACATTACTATGAACTGTCGAGGAAGACTTCAGTACGTATAGCAGGGTATTGTAAGTGGCACTGAGTAACTTAACATGGCAATTACAGGCAAATGAAAAACCCTCTCTCACTTCGAATGTAAAGGATAACCTTACAGCTGATATGATATGATGTTACCCATTTAAAAAAATGCTTCCTGTTATGGGAGTCTTCAGAGTCATGCGCTTTCATTACATGCAGATATTACGTATATATTCGTATATTCTTAGCTGACATTTTTTGAACGTGAGCTCGGAGATTTGAACGAGGTAAATGCCACTGCTCGTGAGTGCATGACTCATGAATTTAAATAATGATGGAAGAAACGTCACAGCGACATGAGGCACGCTCGTCTGTCAGTCAGGGAGATGCTGGTGCGTCTCTTTTGAGGAGCAAAAAGCCTCCCAAGTGGTACATTTGAATTATCAGCCATCTCATTGCTGTTTGATTGATGCCAAGTTCATCATTCCTGTGGTCTGCTATATTACATTAGGCTCTTAATTAGGAGTCTACATCCACCACTATACTGAGCTGTAAAATCCAGAACCAAAGAACCAGAAGTGTCAGTTTTGCTCTCAAAATTATTCGCCTAATATCACAGCTCTGTTTTTATTGATCACCAACATCGGAAAGGAAATCAAATCATTTTTATGATTAATTAGAGCCAATAAATACAGATCGGATTTGGATGGTCTGATAGCAAAACCCTGTTTCAAAGCACATGTTTGTCTTAAAAAAGATTGTAGTAATTGCTTGACATTAATTAGAAGAATGGATGTTGTGCAGAGAATAACCTGCAGCCTTCAAGGATGTTTTTATAAAATAGAGAAGAGTCTGGTTCATGCACATACAAACAAATCCTATTTGTGCACTCTTTCTAATGTAAAACAGTGGCTGTTCCATGGTATTAATACTAACAAGCGCTTGCATAATCAAGTAATTATACAACACAAATAATGAGTGTCTCACCTGACATTTGTGGAGCAGTGCAGCAGGTGTAAAACCTCTGTTCCTGTCGTGTGACTTGTGAAACCTCTTCAGAGGTAGAGTTGTGTTTGGAATATTAATCACAGGTTTTTTTTGCATTTCTCCAAAAGCAAGTGTGTTTTGTGAGTGTATGAGAGGAACATCTGTTAACACGACTTTAATAAGATCAGGGCCCTACAAGGCTTCGACCAAACCCACAGTGGTACTTAGCTGGGATGTTGGGAATTCTTTTCTCTCACCTCCAAAGCTCAATAAACAAGCAGTGGATAAACAATTTATGTTGATTCAATTTATGAGGTGAACTAATGTTTTTTTTTTAGCTCTTCTTCTACTTCTTCTGTTTTTGCACAACAAGCCTTGCTCCTGAGTAATATCCTGACATTTCTGTGCTGCAGTTGCCTGAACTGAATATTTCACAGCGGCCGCTGTAGAGGGAGTGACACTGTTGTTATGCGGATAGCTGCACCGTTCCAGCAACAGCGAATACATTACAAAGGATTTCTTTCTTTTTTCCCCCTCTGTCATTATAATTGATACCCGTATCTCAGTAGAGCAATTGCATGTACCCAAAAACTGTTGTCAAAAATGTAATGAAAACTTAAAAAGAAAAAAAAAACACAACTTAAACTTCTGTGAATTATCAGTGGTTGCTGATGGAATTTCAGCCTTGGTGTGGCATTGGTGGTTCTTTCTGTAATCAGAGCAGCTGATGGATGGTGGCAGAAGTGCAGCTCAAGGAGACAGTGCAGGGCAATGCCATCTTTTACTGTTTCCCCACGCTGTCACAAAAAGTGTTCCGTCTGATCTGTGTGCACGCATGCACGCTCAGTAAAAATGCACACTCTGCTCTCATTGCTGTAGCTGCTTGTTTACATAATTTTTATTTCTAGAGATTCTTCTACCTCTCACCTTGCCTGCCTACACAAACACATAACCACACACAAATGCATTTATGCCTACACAAGCTTTGTGGAAAAACCTGGGCTAAATTCAGATATCGTGTGCCATGAATGGATGTGGAATAATCACATAACACTGGAGGAACTTTTCTTGATGATGCTTTGATTTTAGACATCGTTAACTTCTTTGTTTTTTAATCTTTTTTGTTCATTTATTCTTACATGACAAGGAGATAAGCACAGCTGTTATAAGAAGCATCTTCATCCAATCCCTACAGTGTATATAAATTATTTGTATACCCTCTCCTATATCTATAGTCCAGATAAGACAAAACTAAGTTGTGTTCAAGCTATCAAAAATCAGCTAGGCTGTCCTTGAGGCCCGTCATGAAGTAGAAACAAACAGTGACAAATAGAAGACAGGTCACTGAGCTCCAAAAGACTTCATCAGTCTTGATTTTTTTTCAGGCCTCCCCCAAACATCAAAACCTCAGAAAAAAAAGTGGTTCTCTACATTAAAAAATCCATTGCGCCGGTGTTTTACGAAGTGGTAAAAAAAACCTTTTAAGGTATGAAATAATTATGAAATCTTCCTTCTTGCTCTTCATCCATCTATTCCTCTTTAAACTCTTCCCTCCTGTCCTCCTACCATCACCCCCTCCAGTCTCAACCCGTACAGCTATGATGAGAGCTGTGTGTCCAGCAGCGTAGACCACCTGCCTCTTGCTGCCCTTCCCCTCCTCGCCATTGTCTCTCCACGCTACCAGGATGCTGTGGCGACCATCATTGACCGGGCCAACCAAGTCTATCGCAGTTTCCTGCAGTCAGAAGACGGTCAAGGGTTCAGCGGTCAGGTCTGTAGTGCCTTCTTCTATTTAGAAAAGCGTTGAGAGGCGAGGGGAACTGCTACTCTCTTGTCTCTCATCATTTAGTAATGGGCTTTAGGCCATTTAATGGAAGTCAATGGAGCAAAGATTGCTTTTGAGTGGGCTTTCTAATGTGTGGAAACTGTGGGTGCTCAGACCGTCAGAGAGCACCAGATCTTGAATGTTTATTGGACCACATTTCCTCTTTTAGTTCTACATAACAACTTACAAGGCTCTTAGTCATGGGCTGTATCTCATAATGGGGAAATAATCTGTGAGAATGCTGTTCACAGTGGACCTGAATTCACACACTGGATTTGAGCCCTTAAATGCCAAATATGTGAACTATTTTAAATGTAGTTACAATTCGGTTCTTCAAGCACTATATGGTAAAAAATTGAAAATGCTCAGGACTTTATGGTGCATGACAAATAGTAAATACATGTAGCTAATGGGCAATGCCATCTACATTAACAGTCAGTATCCTCAAAACAGTTCAAGGACCATTATGATAAAGATAGTGATGTCAGTGCCTGTTAATCTTTGATTTGTGTGTGTGTGTCAATACTGTATGCTGTATGCTTGTTGATGTTGTGTTTAAGCTCATAATTTATTCTACTCCTGCTTTATGTCTAAAACTGCCCGGCATCCTTTCTCAGCATTTTCTCTCCTAGTAATTACTATTGTTGTAATTACCAAGTTCCAACACTGCATATTTTTAACATCATTAGACTGATGCGAAAATAAAATACTATAAATTGATGTGTTCAGTTTAATTCTGCAGACTAATTGCAATGTCTTCAACTCCAAAAGACACTGAAAACAAGCATTGGTAAAACTGATGTATTCAGTGATACAGAAGGAAAGTGCAAGGATATTTGTGTGACAAGTATTACTGCTTGCTGCTGAGCCAGATGCTACTTTTGTAGTCACAGAATTGCCTAAATACTGGTTAATTGACAAGAAAAAAAAGACGTATTACCTAAACTCACACAAAAAACAAAACAAAAAGAAAAACAAATTCAAAGTGTGTCCAGATTTTTGACTGGGAGTACATAAACTAACCAATTTGCTGACAAAAGGACTTCATGGCAGCCCGATTAGCAAAAACCTATTTATTGGCAGACAGATCCTAAAATACAAGACCAAAGGCAGACTAACAGAAACTGAATTCAAAAAATAATACAGAGAGATGCAAACAAACCCTAAGATAATAATGGAGGAGGATAAGCCTACATGTACATATGAGGTAATCAGAGAACAGGAAACAGGAGGGCGATGAGAGTCAGGCAAGCTTAATCTAGACAGTGAAGCAAGTGAGGTTGTGAACTCAAAACAAGACACAACTAACCAGAGACAACTATGCAAGAAAGTAAAGCAGGAAATGAAAGACTAGCAGAACTGAAACAAACTAATGTAACTGGAGACATTCTAGTTGTCCAAATTCCCAATATACCTGAGTGAGAATTATAACTTGGAGGGGCCTCTAATTATTGCATAAACTGTATCTTTGAGAATGCTTTTCTTGGAAATGTTTTCTCCATAAAAAATATTTGGGCAATGCAATACCCAAGGGAAATTGAGGAGTTGCTCACAGAAGTGAAACAGCTGCAGAATAATGCTGTACAGCAACTTTTTTAAATTTTTATTTTATTAGCTTTTACCTGCTATTTTTTATCATAACAACATTTATTATTGCTGTCCACTGATTAATGTACTACATAATTACAAAACACTAAAATTCCTTGCATACTAACTTTTACTAATGGCATACTGTGGCAGTTATTTTGTGGTACCTACAATATTCTGTTTGCATACAATAAGAAACTAAGACAAAGTCAGCGTCATGCCCTCTAGTTCCAGTAACATATGTTGTTTTCTAAATTCATTGCTCCAGTTCTACTATCACTGAGTGAATCTCATGTAGTGGGTCTCTATATCATATATTTTCTGTGCAGGTTTGCCTGATGGGCGACTGTGTGGGTGGTGTTCTGTGCTTTGACGCCTTGTGCTTCAGCAACCACCAGAGGCCTGGCAGCCCCAACAACAGCAGCAGGAACAATAGCACTGAGAGCCTGAAGGTAGGGACACAGACACTGATGATGCAGAGGGAAGACTATTACCGTCTAATGAAACAAAACACTTTCTGGACATGTATGATAATAAACATCAAAATTACATACCTGTGTTTTCCTGGGCCTTCGTCATACATTTGGGTCACAATTTGTACTCCATGCTGGATTTCAAGGAGATCTGAATATTCCTGAGGACTAGAGTTCCTGCAGTGTACATGTAACATATTCATCATGACATTTGTGCCGAACTGCCATCCTGAAGCAGCTTGTTATTTCCCTGTTCTACGCCTTGCATGATCCCAGCCTTGTACTCCCTCCCTCCTCTCAGCCCTATTTTTCCATTAAGATCCCCTCACATCTAATAGACTCACTCTTGCAGACAGTTTTCTCCTCCTCCATTTAACTGTTCACCTGGGAAAACAGATCAAGTCCCATCATGTTATGTGTAATTTCTGGGGTGTAACCACTGTCGTGACTTGAGGTCTTATAGTAGGTTGCATGTTTTTCTCAGGATAACTCAGGCCTGCTGGGGGAGTCCAGCTCGGGTTTGAGCTCTAGCAAGAGGCTGAGCAAAAGCAACATTGACATCTCCGCTCCCAACGAAGGCCAGGGCGGCCCACCACTCAGCCGTAAACAGAGCGACTCTTATGATGGAGACACCTCGTCCACTGGCCAGCACAGCTTTTTCTCCAGGTGAAACAGGATAAAAGAACTTAACCCACAACTAAAGAAATTAAGTGTCTTTAATAAAGTGAAACCAAGTGTTTTTTTAAGATAGTATCTATTAGTATTAGATTGTGGGTAATGTTGAAAATGGACAGGCCCTTTTTGACTTGCTGTTTTCTTTTGCATCATTTTTTCTATCCATTAGCCATTTAATCCCTAGTTTTCTTTATTTGTTTTCATAACATTCATCAATATTGTGATATTAAAAATAATACACCATAAAAGATAATTTTATTCATTGTTCAACATCTGTATCTGCTGGGCAGCCATTGTTGATCAGCAATGTTACAGCTTTATATGATGAACCAGATGTTGTGTGCTGGCCCTCTTCCAGGTTTGTCTGGAATACTTTGCCCTGTGTCACCCCTGTTCTGTATCAATATTTACAGCTTGACTGCACATCCTCTCTACCTGTCTATAGTCTGCTGGACTATAAATAGCCTGTTTGTACCTCTGCCAGCCAGTTTGTGATGGAGACTGAGAACTGCGGGTGAATATGACTGGGGCCTGAAGGGGGAACGACTGCCATGTTGACTTAGTTCAAGCAACCAGTGTTCCCATTGCATATCACATGCTCTACTAGGCTTACACCATTAAGCAGACACACTGAAAATAGGATCTCATCAATTCACAGTTATGCCACATAGTTCACATCAATGCCCCTTCTCACTTTTTGCTTCTACACTCCTGATTAAGCTCCTCGCCTGGGTCTGCCTTTTTTTCCCCTACAGTCATCATGAGGGCTTATTAAATCTCCTCTTGCATGGACATTATTCCTCAATTGAGAATTGCCCTTTTGATGGCTCTCACCCTGTAGTTTGCAATATTCCAGACTAAAAATTGCCCTTGAGATAATGCACAAATGATCACGACATTTCTCACGTGGAAATCCAGGAGGGTGTGCTATGCTTACCATTCATTTTACCATAGATGTCTCTGTTTGTTTGGATCAGTTTCAATGATATGTAGACAGACACAATTTCCAACAAAAAAGCACCAAAACACATTGTTAACATATGTAAATCTTATTTATTCAAACTACTCAGAAAAAGATGAGATTATGTGAAGATTGCTTGGAGAATGGCTGGCTAGCCCATCACAGAATCAGAGGTGCTTTAGCTTGATGTGGAGGCATCAGTGTCAGATCTGTTTAGTACAGTAATGACACAGCATGCGTTCATTACTCATTAGGTCTCATAAAATGTCAACCATTCACACAAAAACACCACCACAAATGTGATGTGTGTCAGATTTATCTTAAAAAAAAATGGGACAGCCACTAAACAACAAAAACAATGTTTCACTTCCTATAAAAACAGGGCCAAATAACACTCATTGAGCTATAGCACACTCCAGCATCTTATGGACAGCAGAAATAAATTTAACATGAAAATGTATTTAAACAATATATATTCAGTGTTTTAGTCATCCAAATCCCAAGGGTACCTCTACTGTGTAAACAATTCTCAATGAATCACACACAAACAAGAGTGCTTTCTTTTAATTTTCAGGAATTATTTTCTGTAGCAATGAATTTTCTTGCAAACAAAGACAAAGTGAAGATGTGGATGTGGTGTAGTTCACTAATGTGTGTGCAGAAATGTTAGAAATTCGCACAAAACGTTTCAATGAATTTGCACGTTTCATCTTTAGGCCCACTGATCATTGAAATCTCTTTGCAAACTGCCACACTCCATCTCTTACGTTTGCCTAGAGTTGTAACATGGATTCAATTCAATTCAGTTTTATTTATACAGCACCACATCACAACAACAATCGCCTCAAGGCGCTTTATATTGTAAGGCCGACCTTACGATAATACATACAGACAAAAACCCAACATTCATATGACCCCTTATCAACAAGCACTTTGGCAACAGTGGGAAGGAAAAATTCCCTTTTAACGGGAAGAAACCTCCAGCAGAACCAGGCTCAGGGAGGGACGGCCATCTGACGCGACTGGTTGCTGGTGAGGGGAGGAAGAATAAAAGCAATAAACTCACTGCACATGGCAAACAATTTGAATGGAAGTCATGATATCCAGCAAGTATGGCTATTAATTAGTTTTTCAGTACCATTAATTATTTTACAGATTTTTAGGATATGCAGTAATATAGAGTTCATTTAGCTGAGTGATGCATTTACATTTAAGACGGGCATGCTTTGTGTCCAGATGTTTGCAAGGCAGTTTGAATTTATATTAGCAAATTCAGGTAAATACAGATTTGTGTGTATTGTTTGTGAATGAAGTCAAGTGTGTGTGTGTGCGTGCGCGCACGTGTGTGTGAAGACAAAAGCTAAAAATAGAATCAGAAAGCAATCAAAGCACTATTGATTTGGCTTTTAAGGATGGCTGGAGACTGTTGGCTAATCCGTCCTCTTTGTGTAGGACTTGATGGGAAATGTTGGCTTGCTGGTAAGCAAATGGATCTCGTCATTCAGCAGCAGTGGGTTCTGTCTGAGACCAACTCGGCTGTTCAAACAACTGTCAGTGTGATGCAGACTGTGAAGACCGGGTGAAAAGCTGCTCTGGCTGAGTCATTTAGGCCCAGGGCTTGCAACAACCCCAGAATGTTAAAACATGCAAGCCTACATTTGAATGTGGACAAAGAAAAAGGATCACAAGTCAACTGCTCCAACATTCAACTGTTCACCATAAGAGATTTTGGATTACCTCTACTTTCATTTAAGTTGTCTTATTGCACATATAACCCTGCTACACTGCCAGCTTTTGTCATCATGTTAGCTGAATCCTGCACACACACGCCAGAAATCTGTATTAAAATGATCTTTTTGTATTAATTTCCTACTTGCTCATATTTTTCATGGAAAGCAGAGATGTTAAAAGTGATGAATGTACCTTAATCTATGTTAAGAGGGTGAAGCGTTTGTTTGAATGTTATGTACACACCAGTGATGGACTGTGTATTTTTGTCCATTTAATAACATTTTCCATTTAGCTACTGTGAATCATGAGCACTATCTTAATTCAGTAACATTTTTTGCCAAAGAAGAGCTTGTGAATTAGTGCATGTGAGCGTGAAGATAGCATGGTGATTCAATTTAGCTCAATTTATTTTGGAACCAAATAACAGGAAAAGTCATCTCAGGGCACTTTACGTATTGAGGCGGAGACCTTATATTAATTTAGATACGACAATTCCCTTTGAGCGGGACATTTGCTGACAGTAGGCAGTAAACTCTCTTTTAATAGGAAGGAGCCTCAGGCTTTGGAAAGGGGGACCATCTGCCCTGCATCTGAGGAAGGGCAAGAAACCCCCCTACACACAAACCCAAAAGAAATAGAAACATGTCATAGTAAATATAGGGGTTTTTTTTGCAATTTTTAAAGGGATTAAAGGCTTGTAAGCACTCGTAAAAGTGTCCTGGATATGTGTGGATACAGTGAACAGTATGTTTTATGAGAAAAAAGCATAGAAATATAAAATACATGAGTCTTATAAGTCCTCTATATAAAATACAAGTGTGTACTTTAAAGGGAAACTTTGAATGACATTTTTCTTATTTATTCTCTGTATGAGAATAAGCACTGAGCATGTTTGATTATTCAGGCAAGTAGCCAGAGATCAGAAACAAACACCTATAAATGGAGGTATGTGCAGAAAGACAGAGGAAAGAGAGGGAAATGGAAAAACTACAGGTGAGAGAAGGGCATACACTGTACACCTTTGGACTCTTAGACCATGGAACCAGTTAGTAGGGGAAAAAAGCTTGGTGGTGTTGATGGAGCTAAATCAGGCAGACAAATTGGGCCGCACTACATCATTCACATGTAACATGTCTTTCTGTTTTCGAGTGGTATAACAAACGCTCGCTCCCAATTTGGCGACCCATTCAAGCTATAAATTTCCCAACTCCCCCTCTGAGATGTCGGTGCTGCTCCATCACTGTTTGCTGTTTCAACCCCTTCCACCAACCGAGCATTTAGCATTAAGCGCCGGGGGGATGTTTACTCATCGCTCCCCAGTTTCTGCGTATTCAGATCCTAGATGTCAGAACTCTAATTATATTTTTGTCTTGTACTGAATTATGTTAAATGTGAGTTGCCTGTATGAATGATGTATATTATGTCTGTGTTTTTTAAACTTCCAGTTTGATGAAGGAGGGAACGGAGGTGCGTGGCGGCAGTAGTACTAGTCTGGTGTTGAACCCAGGCAGATTTGACTTTGAGGTATCGGACTGCTTCCTGCTGGGCTGCCCGCTGGGCCTAGTGTTGGCCATGAGACGCACTGTGCTGCCCGCTGTTCAGGGTAAGAAGGAGAAATGATGCAAAACATGTATTTAAGTACTGTAGTTTTAAATTTAATACAATCAATATGTTGTTTTTCTATGAAAACGTTGTAACAGTTTACACTGGGTTAGGGTGAACTGATTTTCACTTTGCTTTTATCACTTCACTTATCCAAAGGGCTCGCTTGACTCAGGTTGAAATCCTTTCTTATGGTCATGCTTGTCATTTGTGTTTTCTGACCCTCAGTGAGCCAGCTTCGTCCAGCCTGCTCTCAGATTTTCAACCTGTTTTACCCCTCGGATCCTTCAGCTTCTAGACTGGAGCCGCTACTGCAGCCTCTCTTCCACAAGTTGCCACCATTTGCTGTGCCACGCTACCAACGCTACCCTCTTGGAGATGGACGTTCGGTGCTCATAGGTAGGCCGAGTGATTTAAGCCTGGAAATCAATTTGCTGATATGGGAGGACTGCTGCTCCTGAATATTTCATTGCTTAATCTATTTTCTCATTTCTAATTTCATGAAATCTGGTTTGAATTCTGTTACTCTGACTGGATTACAGGGGTAGACTGACTACAGAGAGACTCAGTGACTTAGCAGTGTGAGTTCTCCCATTTACATTTATACAGGACACAGAGAGCCTTGATCCCATCTGTGTGTTTTTGTCCTATAGAGGCAGAACCGAAATTGCCCCCTAAAGCCTGTGGTTCAAGTAATTATACTTTATCTTCTTGTGGTGGAGTACCATTGGCTTGACACTTCTCTCTGAGGATCAGTCACAGTATGTGAGGTAGTCAGCTGTTAGATCTGGCACAGCACTGCTGTAATCTCTCTGGGATTCTTGGTTGTAGGGACTCCATAATGAGTCCCTGATTTATTTGGTGCATGTTTTAGCCCACTCTTGGGACATAAAGCTTCTCTCTTAACAGCAGTTATGATGCATCGTCTGGTTCCCCTTTCTCTCCATCCACCTACATTACTGAGAGAAAGTAGGACAAGGACTGATCGCTTGTTTTAACAGCCTACGGGAAGAGATATGAAGATAAGGCTTTGTGGGTTGGTGTGAGGCTTTAGAAAATTGTATACCCTGCTATTGAAGTGCAAGCTTTAGAAATATGTTGAACTAAGAGCAGATTTGTCAGTCGTGTCTACTCAGTTATGGGGAAAATTAATTTCCATTTTGCTTTCAACTATCCTTTTTTATTAGAAACCCTAAAGTGGTATACTACTAAGAAAGAAAAGAGCAGAAACAGTTTATTTAGAACCAGACATGCATGTAATTTTATCAGTTTCTGTGTCACACTTGTTTCCCCTTTAGAAAAGCTGGGACACAAGTGAACAAAAAACAATTTTGTGCACAAACAGAGATGATGTACATGTTTGTTTATGATTTTTGACAAATATTTGACGAAATGCTCGGCATTACACTAAAATAAAAATCAGTAAGTGTGACTCACACGAGTCTTGTTGCACATATGAGATGGCAGTCAAAAATTGGCTGCCCTGCCTGTCATAGTTTTGGGTTTCTGTTTCTGTTATTTCCTGTTTTAATTTTGAGATTCCTTTTTAAAAAATTGCTTTATGTTTTTGAAGATTGTTCTGCTGCACCGCTGTACAGTTAGCTCATTACTCACCCAGCATACATACTCTCCAATTACCTTTGCTTCTTTTGGCTACAGCCTGTTGATTGAAGGCTGGAACTTCAATGCAGTTGTCCTCTCTGTGGGTCCTTTCCTGTGAGAAGCTGCATGTCAGGCAACAAAAAATAAATAAACAAAGACTTCAGCATTGTTGTATTTCATTAAAAACAGGAATAAGCTATTAGAAACTGTCATGGCTGTATGCACGCAGGCAGGGATGGAGGACCCAAATGCAGACTCAAAAAGGGCAGATGTGAGCTTTAACAGCTTTATTGCTGGACACAAACTGAACTAAACCGGCAAGGGAGACAGGACACACCGCTTGGTGAGGGTACGACGTGACGACAAGTAGGAGCAGACACGGACACTAAATACACACACTCAGTAACAAGGAAGTGGCGCACAGGAGGGAGACACACCTGAATCTAATTGGCCAAGACGAGACAAGGGAAGCAAGACAGAATACACTAACCTGAGACACGGACCTTTAAAGTAAAACAGGAAACACACAGACAGAACTTACAGACACAGACTCACGATACTGATACATCAGGAACATAAGGAGAGGGACAACTAGACAGGAAAGGCGGGACCGGGGCAGGTACAGAGACACCGACCAGACACTAAACAGAGGGACCACTGAGTACAGGGACCAGAGACATGAGGAGCACAGGGACCAAAACCTAAGAGATAGAAATACCAAACAGAAATCAAATCCTAATATACATGAAGCAAGATGAAAACAAAGACTAAGAATAAAAACGAACAATGCAAAATCCAAAACACTGGGTCACTGACTCAATTCAATTAAATTCAATTCAATTCAATTTTATTTATATATCGCCAAATCACAACATAAGTCGCCTCAAGGCGCTTCATAGATACAGAGAAAAACCCAACAATCATATGACCCTCTATGAGCAAGCACTTTGGCAACAGTGGGAAGGAAAAACTCCCTTTTAACAGGAAGAAACCTCCGGCAGAACCATCTGCTGCGACCGGTTGGGGTGAGAGAAGGAAGACAGGATAAAAGACATGCTGTGGAAGAGAGACAGAGGTTAATAACAGATATGATTCAATGCAAAGAGGTCTGTTAATACATAGTGAGTGAGAAAGGTGACTGGAAAGGAAAAACTCAATGCATCATGGGAATCCCCCGGCAGCCTACGTCTATTGCAGCATAACTAAGGGAGGATTCAGGGTCACCTGATCCAGCCCTAACTATATGCTTTAGCAAAAAGGAAAGTTTTAAGCCTAATCTTGAAAGTAGAGATAGTGTCTGTCTCCTGAATCCAAACTGGAAGCTGGTTCCACAGAAGAGGGGCCTGAAAACTGAAGGCTCTCCCTCCCATTCTACTTTTAAATACTCTAGGAACAACAAGTAGGCCTGCAGAGTGAGAGCGAAGTGCTCTAATAGGGTGATATGGTACTACAAGGTCATTAAGATAAGATGGGGCCTGATTATTTAAGACCTTGTATGTGAGGAGCAGGATTTTGAATTCAATTCTGGATTTAACAGGAAGCCAATGAAGGGAAGCCAAAACAGGAGAAATATGCTCTCTGTTTCTAGTCCCTGTCAGGACTCCATCCATCCATCCATTCGCTTCCGCTTATCCTTTTCAGGGTCGCGGGGGGCGCTGGAGCCTATCCCAGCTGTCATAGGGCGAGAGGCGGGGTACACCCTGGACAGGTCACCAGTCTGTCGCAGGGCCCCTGTCAGGACTCTTGCTGCAGCATTTTGGATTAACTGAAGGCTTTTCAGGACCATGACAGAAACACCACAAATAAGCACATTTTTAGCACTTTAGTTACTATATGTTACATATAAGAATAATGTTTCCCATATCACTCTACTGCATGCTGAAGCATTTTTTGAATAGTGAGCAGATTTCTCTGAGCACTTATTGCTATCCAAGTAATTAGTGAGAAATTTGGTTATTTTTTTCATTTCCTGTAAGGAGGGTTCAGTTATGTAACAGAAACCTCCGAGTGTTAATGGGGAATGCTTAACACAGAAACATGTAGGGTTATTCTTTGTTTGAAATGAATCTAATTAGCTAAACTACTGTATCTAATCCTGGAGCAGTCATTGAAGCAGTCATTAGATCCTTGAATCATTTGTTGTTTAAACATGGACTCATGGCTGATTCTTCAATGAGACCTATGTAAAGGAAATATCTGACACATGCTTGAACCCCTGAGGTCTTTTTTTCCTTTTATTTAAAAAAAATGTAATTGCATCCAGCTGGTCACAAATGGAGATGCTTGACACCTCTTAGAGCCAGAAGTGCTGATAAAGGTGATGAAGTGTAAAAAGCACACAGACAGCACTGGCTTGCAGCTACATTGGGTTTTAATTATAGGTCTGCATCCTTGTTCTGTTGATCAGACTTGGAAGCTCTCAAATTGCGATGTGTGTTAAATCAAAAACCATAGACAGGTGCAGGCGCACAGAAGTTACAGGGGCGCTCACATTACCCATTTCCTGCTCTGTAATATGGTAATTAGTTGTTATGAAGGCATGGAGAGCCAATCAAATCAGGCTCCTGTGGGTATGACTTTGACATCTACATCCGCCAACAGTAGAGCTTTTATTATGATGAATGCTGCTAATATACAGAGAATGGGCCCTCTTGTTATTGATTTCCAGCAACAGCCCAATGGGAAATATGATCATCCAAACAGCAAATGCAAAAGGAATTATAATAATCCTTATCAGTATTAATGGCACAGCTAATGGCGTTTTAATGTACAAGGTTGACGGCAGTATAATTTAGCTCACCATAAATGTATTTGTTAATCAGATGTTCAGTATGGAGGCTGAGAGCGCTGCAATGGCTGAGTGGGTTGAAAGTCTCTTTTCATGTCTTTTTGTGACAACGACTTTCTAAGGATCATCCTCCCTCACTTGCAAAGTCCTCTGTTCATCCTTTCTTTTACCACTCATTCTTCACACTTATTTAAAATTCCTTCTATGTAAATACTGGTAATTTAATCAAACCTCTGTTTGCTCTTATTGCTTTAACTTAGGCACACAAAGACATGCATATAAGCAGGGGGGAAGAAAAGCTGGAAAATGTATGTCCCCTTCCATCTCCATTTTTCCTGGCAACTCTAGCAGACTTTTATGACCCCCTTCTTCCTCAGCACGCATCTTTGGTGGTTTGGTGAATGCGCATGTTTCAGAAAATGACGCCAGAGTCAGTGCCGCCCCCTCCTTTTCTGCCTCTCTTTGCTCATTGTGCTGTGAAAGAAAGATAGGGCTGTGCAATTGTTCGATAGACTGAAAGAGAGGAAGGTTCCTCTGAGAGGCTTAGGGCAGGTCTCATTAATGAAAGCAGGATGTTGAGTGTGTCTGCATTTGTGTGTGCTTACTTTGAACACTTTTGTTATGGGGACAGTGGGGGTAAAGCTTCACAAGATCCCCCCCATAACATTTTACAGTGATGTTTAAGCTTAGAAAATGATTAGGTTTGATTGGGTTTACAACAGGCGTACTGCAGTGAAACTTGAATCAATGTGATGTCCTCAGTTTAAATACAACTGTGTCTGTATGAGTTATAAAGTAGTGACAGGAAGTACAGGAAGGATTTTTTTTCTTCCAAATTATTAAAGTGAAAATAGAGCACTACCACTATAAAACACAAGGTGTATGGATTTTTGTGTGATATTGATGTACAGCTTTGGAAATTTTCATTTAAACAAAATGTATGCCCCTCAAATAATACATTTAAACCAACTGTCTGATTACTGTTTAGATCTTGGCCTCTTGTGATTAGCACCAGGTCACTGACAGAAAATCCTTTGGTGTGCTGAGGAGAATTTATATGAAGTCCTACTCCTGTACAGTATGGGTAGATATTGGATATTTCCAAGGCCTAATGCTCAGTCATGAAGTAAAAAAACAACATTTTATTGGGCTGAAAACAGGAGTCGTAATGGTAGAAAAGTCTGTGGAGTAGCTCTAGCTGCAGGTAGAGCAGGTTATATACTAATTTGTTATCTACTAAAGGGTTAGTGTTTCATACCCGGCTGCTCCTTTCGGCATGCCAACGTATCCTTGGGCAAGGAGATATAAAGTGCTAGGCATAGGAAAAGAACTGTGTTACTGGGTGAATGTTGTATATTTAACACAAAGTTTAAAAAAGTCTACAACTCCAGGTAAACAAACAAGCACCACACTGGGAAAGCACACAGATGCTCAAGACTGAGGGGAGACATGAGAGAGCTAATCAGGGGGATGGACATAGCTGGGTGATGAGAGACAGATGAGGATAATCAGACAATCAATGGGAGGGTGTCAACTCAAAATCAGACACAGATTCTAATAACAGTGACTTGTGTTTGGGAAACAAACAACTCTCACGGAAATGAGGAAACACAACAATACTGTGAGTGAACGAGCTAACGTGAAGATAGCACAGTAAATGTACTCTGACAAAACAAGGGCCAAGAAATGACAAAAAAACTGAAACTGCAAACAACACAGTGTAGGAGGACAGGTATGAAGGTAAATATTAGGGGTGCAACGATACTCGTATCGATATTGAACCGTTCAATACAGTGCTTTCGGTTCGGTACGCATATGTATCGAACAATACAAAATTTGTAATTTATTTTATCAACTTTCCTTCTGACGATGCTGTCTGTGTTGAGTGCTCAGTGAATCTGCGTTCGACTACTCCGCCTAGGCTGCACTGTCGAGCGCAGATCCACTGAGCGCTCAACACAGGCTGTATCCCAATTCAGGGTCTGCAGCCTTAAAGTACGCATTTCAAGGCCGATTACGTCACAGCGGCGCGCCGAAGGCTGTCCCAATTCAAAGGCTGCTCGAAATGCGGCCCTGAAATGCGTCCTTCATTTCCCTGAATTTTAAGGCTGTGGCAGTGTAGACTTCGTGGTCCCATATATCCCACAATTCATAGCGCAGCAGTCGGTGTGGAGAATTCTGCCGCAGACGATAGAAGCGGAGCGGCCGAAGAGTAAACTGTGAAAAGTAAGTACTGAATATTATGTCACTTATTTATGTGGAAATGTTTAATAACGAAGAACATTAAACATTACTGTTGGCCACATGTCGGCAAAGTTATGTGACATTAGTGACGTTTGTACTAACTTGGTTTTAAAGCCTTTACTTTAAAATATACTCCATTCAATAGCTGAGCTTAATCTTACAGAGAATGATCAAAGCTCATGTAGAAACAAACAAACAAATGAACAAAAGATTTTTTCCTTCATTTCTGTCAAACAAAGCTATGACACGTTTCCAGTGGTTAGTATCATGGTTGCTAGGCAACCTGGGCAGCGCAATGGAGGCTTTTTAAAAAAAACTTTATTGACAAACAACAGTATCACCGCAACGGAGGCTAGACCGTCCCATTACACAAGCCTCGCACTTCCAGCCTTAGCTGTCTTTGAGTACGCGGCCCTTGAGGATCGTTGAGGCTGCGTACTTTAAGGCTGCAGACCCTGAATTGGGATACAGCCAATGTTGGATGTGCCACGCAATGCTCAATTACATGGGTGGGAACTAGTGTGTTAGCGCAGTTAGCTCGTTAACGTGTTGGCCGTCTAGCCCCACGCACAGGGCGATCAGGGGTAGCTCGTTAACGGAGATTTGCCGTGTTGTGGCGTTAACGTCATTTCAATGAGATTAACGCTGACAGCACTAGTGGGAACACAACAAATATGACTGCACATTTACGCCGACATCATCCTAGTGCAAAGACAAGTGGAAGCAGACAAAAACAACAAGCATGCATGCTACAAACTTTACCCGAGTCATTTAGACAGCCGTTAGCACATGATTCTCCTTATGGGGACCTGATATGTTTAATATTGTGGCGAGCTCAGGCAAGGAGGAGACGGAGGTGTCGTTTGGTCTTGCTTCCTGTGAGGTAGCCAGGGAGCACAGCCGTTTATTGACATCTGCAGAAGAACGCTGCCGCTAGCTAACTGCTCAGTGCGGCAACCGCACAGCAACAACAACACACAGGGCGCCCTCTGACCCCGGAAGGACACACCGTCGCAGCGAGAGGGCGTCACCCGTCACTATGGCAACATAAACAAAACATAACTGTACAAACCGAACCCCGAACAGCCCTGACCCGCTACATAGCCCCCACCTAAGGGGTCAGTCGTCCCCTACGACCCCAGTACCCCACACAAAGTCCTGCAAATGTCCAGGTGCCTTCTTTTGGCGCACCGGCCGGTCACGACCGGCGGGGGAAAAGTCACTCGGGTCAGAACATGGGGTGCCACCATCATCCCACTTCTGACACCAATGTGGCGAGCTCAGACAAGGAGGAGACGGAGGTGTCGTTTGGTCTTGCTTCCCGTGAGCAAGCCAGGGAGCACAGCCGTTTATTGACATCTGCAGAAGAACACTGCCGCTAGCTAACTGCTCAGCGCGGCAACCGCACAGCAACAACAACAACACACAGGGCGCCTTCTGACCCCGGAAGGACACACCGTCGCAGCGAGAGGGCGTCACCCGTCACTATGGCAACATAAACAAAACATAACTGTACAAACAGAACCCCGAACAGCCCTGACCCGCTACATAGCCCCCACCTAAGGGGTCAGTCGTCCCCTACGACCCCAGTACCCCACACAAAGTCCTGCAAATGTCCAGGTGCCTTCTTTTGGCGCACCGGCCGGTCACGACCGGCGGAGGAAAAGTCACTCGGGTCAGCACATGGGGTGCCACCATCATCCCACTTCGGACACCAATGTGGCGAGCTCAGACAAGGAGGAGATGGAGGTATCGTTTGGTCTTGCTTCCCGTGAGCTTGCCAGGGAGCACAGCCGTTTATTGACATCTGCAGAAGAACACTGCCGCTAGCTAACTGCTCAGCGCGGCAACAGCACAGCAGCAACAACAACAACACACAGGGCGCCCTCTGACCCTGGAAGGACACACCGTCGCAGCGAGAGGGCGTCACCCGTCACTATGGCAACATAAACAAAACATAACTGTACAAACCGAACCCCGAACAGCCCTGACCCGCTACATAGCCCCCACCTAAGGGGTCAGTCGTCCCCTACGACCCCAGTACCCCACACAAAGTCCTGCAAATGTGAAGGTGCCTTCTTTTGGCGCACCGGCCGGGCACGACCGGTGGGGGAAAAGTCACTCGGGTCAGAACATGGGGTGCCACCATCATCCCACTTCTGACACCAATGTGGCGAGCTCAGACAAGGAGGAGATGGAGGTATCGTTTGGTCTTGCTTCCCGTGAGCAAGCCAGGGAGCACAGCCGTTTATTGACATCTGCAGAAGAACACTGCCGCAAGCTAACTGCTCAGCGCGGCAACCGCACAGCAACAACAACAACAAACAGGGCGCCCTCTGACCCCGGAAGGACAAACCGTCGCAGTGAGAGGGCGTCACCCGTCACTATGGCAACATAAACAAAACATAACTGTACAAACCGAACCCCGAACAGCCCTGACCCGCTACAATATGCTGCTGAGAATATAGCCCAGAAGAAGCGTATAGTATAGCTTTTATTTTGGAAAGCGAGACGCTGACAGCACTAGTGGGAATACAACAAATATGACTGCACATTTACGCCGACATCATCCTAGTGCAAAGACAAGTGGAAGCAGACAAAAACAACAAGCATGCATGCTACAAACTTTACCCGAGTCATTTAGACAGCCGTTAGCACATGATTCTCCTTATGGGGACCTGATATGTTTAATATGCTGCTGAGAATATAGCCCAGAAGAAGCATATAATATAGCTTTTATTTTGGAAAGAGCCATTTCTCTGTAATAAACTCTCTTTTCCAAAGATGACTGATTCCTCAATCAGATACAGGGCTTGCAAAATCGCTAGCCTGACGTCCTGGGGCTAGCGATTTTTCCAGTTGGGCTACCAAAATCTATCTCTGCCCTGCCCATCGGACTATTGTAGGAAGGAAAAATATATGTCAATGCTTTTGCATTCTTTCGGAAATGTAGCTGGGTAATTATGTCATTGGCATCGGTGAGCCACTGCCAATATGTGACATATTGAAATTGAATTTGCGCTTGTTTTTTGCTTTCACTTTGCAATCACGGGAACTGTGTATAGAGAGCGACAGCACTGATTGGTGAGTGATGATAATTTGCGCACCAATTCCTCTGACATCGTCTTATCAATCGTTAGCTTACTATGCAAACATGACAAGTGAAATCTCCCGCAGCAAGCTTAAACATATGAGAGGTTGATCGCGCAGAGAATCGCTGACCGTTATGTGTGTGTGTGTAAAAGCAGCAGGATATATACTTTAGTTCTGCTGAGCCAAATAAGACAGGTCAGGGTGAAGAAGTGACAGCCAAAGAAAAGCTTACCACAAAACGGAAAAGTTATGACAAATCAGACTATAAGGCAAAAAGAAAGTGCAGCTTTATGGTTTCATGGACAAAAGAATTTCTGCGGCTGCAATATGACGAGCTATATAACCAGGGCTGCACATAAGTGGTCCACAGGTGCGCATTCGCTGTCAAACCCCCCCCCCCAAAAAAACGCGCACAAGATATGAAGTTGCAACGCGTGTTTGCATACATAACATTTTCTGGAGGAGGACAGAAAGTTGTTTAGAACTCTTAAAGATGTCGAAGAAGCTCCTTTAAGCAGTTACTTTGGTGTTCCTCCACCTCCAAAAAAATGTCAGAAGGAGTCCGAACCACAAAAGAAGCAAGGAAAAGTGGTTGCAGGAGGTGAGCTGGCTTCAAACAAATGATGAACGCACAGAGATGTGGTGCGGAATGTGCCGTGAAAATCCCACTCTAGCGGACAAAAACAGTGCTTTTTATATGGACACAAACGCGCGTTGCAACTTCTTATCTGGTGCACGTTTTTTATTTTGACAGCGAATGCGCACATGCAGACCACTTATGTGCACCCGTGTAAATAACATAATGTTCTGCTTGGTGTGTTGTTGGTTTTCTCTCGATTTCTGAGTCGACAAGCGCCTTTGTTACTGGGACCAGTAATTTTAAGAAAGGCCCCCATTAGAACCCATGAGAAATGCAAGAAATGCATTATTGCTCAGTCTGCAATATCTTTCCCAGAACAAACACCAATTGGATGGATGGATGGATGGATGGATACTAAAAATAAACCTGAAAAATCGGTTTAGAACAGCGTACTATGTTGCAAAGAGTGAACTACCACTGGCAAAATTTAGCAGTCTTTGCAAACTTCAAAAAATAAATGGCCTAGATCTTGGTTCCACTTGCCTCTTACCCGTGACTTCAGTGGAAATTTCAAATTCAGGATCTGACACAGACTGATTCATGTCCTACACAGTTCTTACAAGTTCATAGACATTTCTGTTCAATTAGAACCAAGTATTTGAGTTGATGATTGTAATTTTTATACAATGTTGTAATTTGTTTTTCAACAATTTTTTGATTAATGTTTTGTTTCCTTTACAATATTCTACTTTAATGTATAATATTGTAAAGGAAACAAAACATCAATCAAAAAATTGCTCTCTTTTTTATTCGGGCTACTTAAATTTATTTTGGGCTACCAAAAACTTAAGAGTCCCTGCCCGAAGGGCTACCGGGGATTTTGACATTTTGCGAGCCCTGAGATATATTTATTTTTTAATTACTTTTGTTTCAGCAACATTACATTTAAAAACTGTACTTTTGAGTTAAAATATATATTTATAATTTTAATAAATAACAAATTAAAAAGGCATGAACATTTTTTTTGTATCGAAAAAATATCGAACCGTGACACCAAAGTATCGAACCGAACCGAACCGTGAATTTTGTGTATCGTTGCACCCCTAGTAAATATGTGTGTTTTTTTTCCCTACAGGTTCTCACATTTATTCTACAAGCGCTCACATTTTGCAATTCATTTAACTTCATAGGCTCTACCATAAAATAACAACAAAAATCGATAAAAAATGAAACTCTAGTTGGAATAAGATGAACTGAAGACGGGAATAAAACCTATATAGGGAGTGCAGAATTATTAGGCAAGTTGTATTTTTGAGGAATAATTTTATTATTGAACAACAACCATGTTCTCAATGAACCCAAAAAACTCATTAATATCAAAGCTGAATGTTTTTGGAAGTAGGTTTTAGTTTGTTTTTAGTTTTAGCTATTTTAGGGGGATATCTGTGTGTGCAGGTGACTATTACTGTGCATAATTATTAGGCAACTTAACAAAAAACAAATATATACCCATTTCAATTACTTATTTTTACCAGTGAAACCAATATAACATCTCCACATTCACAAATATACATTTCTGACATTCAAAAACAAAACAAAAACAAATCAGCGACCAACATAGCCACCTTTCTCTGCAAGGACACTCAAAAGCCTGCCATCCATGGATCCTGTCAGTGTTTTGATCTGTTCACCATCAACATTGCGTGCAGCAGCAACCACAGCCTCCCAGACACTGTTCAGAGAGGTGTACTGTTTTCCCTCCTTGTAAATCTCACATTTGATGATGGACCACAGGTTCTCAATGGGGTTCAGATCAGGTGAACAAGGAGGCCATGTCATTAGTTTTTCTTCTTTTATACCCTTTCTTGCCAGCCACGCTGTGGAGTACTTGGACACGTGTGATGGAGCATTGTCCTGCATGGAAATCATGTTTTTCTTGAAGGATGCAGACTTCTTCCTGTACCACTGCTTGAAGAAGGTGTCTTCCAGAAACTGGCAGTAGGACTGGGAGTTGAGCTTGACTCCATCCTCAACCCGAAAAGGCCCCACAAGCTCATCTTTGATGATACCAGCCCAAACCAGTACTCCACCTCCACCTTGCTGGCGTCTGAGTCGGACTGGAGCTCTCTGCCCTTTACCAATCCAGCCACGGGCCCATCCATCTGGCCCATCAAGACTCACTCTCATTTCATCAGTCCATAAAACCTTAGAAAAACCAGTCTTGAGATATTTCTTGGCCCAGTCTTGACGTTTCAGCTTGTGTGTCTTGTTCAGTGGTGGTCGTCTTTCAGCCTTTCTTACCTTGGCCATGTCTCTGAGTATTGCACACCTTGTGCTTTTGGGCACTCCAGTGATGTTGCAGCTCTGAAATATGGCCAAACTGGTGGCAAGTGGCATCTTGGCAGCTGCACGCTTGACTTTTCTCAGTTCATGGGCAGTTATTTTGCACCTTGGTTTTTCCACACGCTTCTTGCGACCCTGTTGACTATTTTGAATGAAACGCTTGATTGGTCGATGCTCATGCTTCAGAAGCTTTGCAATTTTGAGACTGCTGCATCCCTCTGCAAGATATCTCACTATTTTTGACTTTTCTGAGCCTGTCAAGTCCTTCTTTTGACCCATTTTGCCGAAGGAAAGGACGTTGCCTAATAATTATGCACACCTGATATAGGGTGTTGATGTCATTAGACCACACCCCTTCTCATTACAGAGATGCACATCACCTAATATGCTTAATTGGTAGTAGGCTTTCGAGCCTATAAAGTGTGTGTGTTAGTCCCCATAGGGAAATAGTTCCTCTGCATTTAACCCATTCACCCAGTGAAGCAGTGGGCAGCCACCAATGCAGCGCCCGGGGAGCAGTGTGTAGGGACGGTACCTTGCTCAGGGGTACCTCAGGGTAGCCGTTCAGTGGAGTCGAACCCCCGACCTTCCGATCATGGGGCCACCACTCTACCTAATGAGCTATCCCTGCCCCTGCCCCTATACAGCTTGGAGTAAGACAACATGCATGAAGAGGATGATGTGGACAAAATACTCATTTGCCTAATAATTCTGCACTCCCTGTATAAATGATAAACAAAAGCTGGGACTCGAAAACAAAGAGCGATACTGAAAAAGAACTCGAATCAGCAATCAAAATACAAAAACTGGAATAACAATGAAACTCAAACACGAGTTCACAAGAAAAAGAACAAAAGAACAGAACCATAGGACTGTGACATTTAGACGTTTTTGTTTTGCAGTTTTTACTCAGTTGATAATGAAAGATTGCTCTCCACAGCAAACTAAAGATTAAATCCCACTCGTTGTGGTCCTAGATAGAATCGGGTGTTAGATAACAATCCTGTTTTTGAATCGTTGTGTCATCCCCAGTACATATCCTTAAAAAAAAAATTGCCATAAGTAAAAACAATGTCCAGTAATGCGAACTGCAAAGATTTGAGTAGTTATCTGTTAAAAGACTGCATTTTCAAACAAATCCAGGACCCCACATGCTCATCACCACACAAATGTGTTTATGTAACACAACATTGAAGTTATATTTTAAACTGGTAGACTTCATTTAAAACACCCCTAAAATACTGAACAGTTACATTTTTCCCTTCTCATCTAGAAATGTCTTTTCTTCCCACATATATTCACATAACACAGACCTGTGACACAGAAAATTTGGCAATCAGATGCCCGGCACTGATAAGTACAGAGTATGTGTCAGATTTCTTCATCATCTTCCTAACAGACCGAATGTGGACTATTCTTTGCCTCGACTGCGGGGATTCGTTAACCACAGCTGATTCTCCCCCATGTTTCTGAGAGCCGCAGTTAATCTGTATTCTGCTGCAGTTGCTCATCCTTCTCAAACCAAACAGGCAACATGGGACTTCATCTGCTGGCATATTTATAGCCATCCAACAGCAGAGAAAGGGCTAACGTGAGCATAACAAGCTGTGAAACAAACTGAAAATTCTGGATAATGACTTTGACACATCACGGCCATTTGAAGATACTGAATAGAGGCAGGCATCCACAATGTCCACAGATGTTTATCTGTAATGTTAATGTTTATGTTTGGCACAAGTAGAAGTAAACTGATAGAAGAAACTGTGAAGGGTATGCTGTATCCGAAGTGCCGATCAAAGACCAGCCCAGACACGATGTGTTCTGATTAGCATTTGCTCTCAGGAGAGAAAGAGAGATAGAGATGTAATGGTGGGTTTGTAGTTGCCATTCTACTTTCATAAAAAATGGCTTCGGTAATAGGATAATCAGTACTCTCAAGAGATAAAAAAGTTTTATAGTATAGGTCAAAGCAGAAAACATCAAGGGAGCATTCTCAAACAAAGAGATGAGCCTTTAGCTGTTTTTCTTTTGCTGCTGTTGTTCAGCTTGTCAGAGAATATTCTCAGGTAGAAGCTCTGTTACATTCAGCGTCAATCTCCTTTTGTCCTGAATCTTTTATAGCTGTTAAGATAAATGTGCTAATGAACAGAGCTGATAGGCCTTTGCCTCTCTGCTGTCTGAATTAATAATCATATGATGCTTTTTCTTTTAGGGTCTGTGAGAGAAAACTGTTATGTTTGGGATTCTAGTGAAACAAGGTCTCTGGGACCTTCAGTATTAAGACAGAACAAATAGGAAAATGCAGTGTAGAGCCTTGCTGGGGGAAACAAGGAACTCAACCTGATAAATTATTCTACTTGTCCGCAGGAACCAAGAGCAAGATGCTTTCTGGCTCCCAAAGCTAATGCCAAATACAGTCTAATAAATTGATTCAAACCCACAAAGTGTGGAACAAGCTTTTCGTCTGTTATCACACTTATACATAGTGCTTGTCTTTGGTTTTGCTTTATAAAATGCAAAGCAAGTCAATACACAGCGAGAACCTGGCTTATTAGGCAAATAGCAGCATTGATTTAAAGATTCAGACCAGTCATTTGTTGTAATCAAAGCATTTCCTTTCTTCTTCCCTCTCCATTTGTTCTTGTATTTCCCCTTTCCCCCCTCCCTCTATAGCAGACAGTATCCAAAGTCATCCAAATGTGTTTTTGGAAGGTGAGCAAACTCACGGAGGGCCGACTTCGCAGCAGTCCTCTGAGACCGACACTGAAGGAGGAGGAGAAGAGGGGGGGCGTAGAGCCAGTGTGACCAGTGTGGAAAGTGAAATGTCGATTTGCTCCATGGGCCAACTTGGAAACACCATCGCTAACAGTGAGTGGGAGGAAAACAAAGAGACAGAAAGGCCACGCCGTCATCTTCCATTTGTCTTCTGGAGATTAATTCAAGTTGATGAGCTTTCACAGCTTTTAAAGTGACCTCAGTTCCCCCATCTAAGTATGAGGATGTGTGTTTATGTTTCAGTTTCCAGTAGTTGGTGGGGCTCCAAGAGGCTGGACTATGCTCTGTACTGCCCTGATGTGCTGACTGCGTTTCCAACAGTGGCTCTGCCTCACCTTTTTCACGCCTCCTACTGGGAGTCCACTGACGTGGCAGCTTTTGTTCTTCGGCAGGTGAGAGAGCCTTACTAATAACAGTATTGTTTTCTCCACAGCATATTTAATAAACTAGTGTTCTCGAAAATGGCTGTTTTTGCAGCTCAAATTGAAGACTAACTAAATCCTGCAGCTCACTTATACCCTTAATCACAGCTTTGATCTGGACATGATCACTAGATGAGGTATGCTTTTTGTTTTCGTTGGATTCTTTGAACTTCTGATGATATTTTCAATCTTATTTTCACTCATTCCCTGCAAATGATGAAATATAAATTGCCTATTGCCTATATAAATAAAGAACCACCATCATTTTTTAAAAATACAAACACATCCACCTATCCATCCTCGTTCTGTCTATGTACACACTTACTGTTTCCAAAGGAAATTAGATGGTAAATTGCTGCCAGTTCCTTTTCAAATCATTGCATTCTGTTTTTATTCGCGACTCTTTTTTGGAATTGTGGTTGTATTATATCATAATATGTAAAATGACAGAGGCTGTACTTTCTTTTTACCTAACTGTATTTAAATATCTAAAAGCGTCATCCACTGGACTCTTTCTGAGAGATAGACCAAAAACTCTCTAAAAAAACTCTCTAAAGCAGTTCAATATAGCAACAAAAACAACGATAAAGGTGTGGGAGGTAGGACATGGAGATAATGAGCAGAGGTGTCAAGTTGGAAACAGTGTATCTTAACATTATAAGAATAAACTGTGGCGTTTTTAGACTCATGCACTGGCATTTCATGCAGTGTGCTTAAAACAATAAACTGTCCTGTTCTCTACATAACAGGACAAAAGAGAAAGAGTTTATTAATGTAAAACATTTCATACAATGTGTAATTCAAAGAGCATACAATGACTTGACCTATTTGTCACACTAGGAGATAGTCCATCCATCCGTTTTCTTAACCACTCATCCAATTCAGGGTCACGTGGATCGCCTGAATACTATCCCGGCTGTAACAGGCCAAGAGGAGGGCTGCACCCTGGAGAGGTCACCTGTCTATCACAAGGCTAATTCAGAACGCAGAGAATAGTTCACGCTCAGACTAGCAGAGATGAAGAAAAAGGTTCAGCTGTACTGTAAATGGGAGCATGCTTCACTGTAATTGAATGGATGGCATGTGAGGAACTCAGCCATTTGAGTTTGATCTGATTCCAAAAGTCCACAACAACCACAACCAGTCAAACTTCACATTTTTGTCCAGACATGAAACTCTGTTCAGCATATGTTGTAGATGCTGCCTAACTTTTCAGCTGTCAGCATGAAATCATGAAATAGGACTCTCTAAAGGACTCTTTTACACACATGCACACACACACATGATGTGCAAAACAAGGCAAAGTTACACTTGACGTGCTTGATCTTATGTGAAGCTGTTCAGGATTCATCTGACCCATCACAGCTGAGCCTCTGACAAACTGAAACCCTTTTATCAAGCTTGCTCTTTGATATGACAAAAATATGGACATGTCTGATTTTGTGGTTTAGTCTGCTTTATAAATAAATTCAATAAGCGTATGACTGAAATCTACAAAAGTTTGAAAATGTATGTGTGCTGCCAACTCTTTGGTTAGGATTTCAAAAGTCTGCAAATATGTTCTCAGCTTAGGCTCAGCTGTAGTCATTTCCATATTACCATCCTCAACTTTAATTAGTCATACGGACCCATCATTTGGTCAGGAGAGTCTTAACATGCTGGCAGTATATATTTCTAGCAGTAAAGCTGGAATTAAGCAATGAACCTTGACAAGGTTTATGCCACATTTTGCCCACTGAACTGCCCATAAAAATATTATGGGCAGTTCAGCTTTAACCTATGATAACAAGGATAAGGAGAATCTGTAACTCCTCAGACACCAATGAACACTATGCCAGTAAATACATCTGAAAAACATCTTTTTAATCACATTATTTCTTATGAAAAACTTCTAGAAACACTGGCACTCTTTTAAAACAGATGATTAGAAAGCAGAGCTTCCATAGGGAAAAGAAATCTTTTCGTGTTGGCTCGATCTGCTGTGTGTTGCCTTTGTGAGACAGTGGAGACGATTTAGAGATGCACAAAGTAAACAAAGCTCTATTGAAGTCATTAGGAATTTAATAAACCTTGGCGTACAGCATCATTTGTGCTGCAGAATATTTACGATTTGTAACAGAATGTAAAAGTTGTGTGAAAAGTCATTTGTCAGACTTTCTGTTGCTGTCTTTATGGAAACTCTCTCTTGATGTTTAGGCCACCTGGTCAAAAATGATAAGCAGAGCCTCAGTCAAGCAATATGCAGTAATTCTCTACAAAACTGTGAATTAGAAACACGATGAACCTCTTTTAAGGCTTTAGATGCACTGTTCGTCAGTATATCAGCTAACAGTAATGCCACCATCACAGTAGTGGCATTACTGTTAAACAAACCTGTGTTATCTTATGGAAATGCCTGTTCTTATTTTAAATATTTTTGTATTCATTAACAGCTCATGCGATGTGACTGCATAAAGGCAAAGGAAGCAGACAACTTGGACTCGGCTCCTTTCTCACCCTCTGGTCCCCGTGAGAAGTGGCTTAGAAGGAGGACACATGTCAAACTAAGGGTAAAAAATTAAAATTCCCCTTTTTTTGGATGTATATAACTTAATACCAGATTAACGTGATGTTCAGTGTTTTGGGAATCAAGAATTGGCTGACTAAAAAGATGATCCTAGAGTCTAGTTAAAAGGCTTTTTCAGCTGTGGCTGACACTGGCAAAGACTGTAGACGTGTAGAGTGGCAGGCAGGGTTGGCAAGCTTTCGAATCAATCAGCAGACAGAGTTGACACAGGTTTGGCTGGCTCACACAGGAAACCTAGGGCGCAAAGATAGCAGGTTAGCAAACTAGCGATCAGAGCAAGAGTTTGGGAAACGAGAAAGGCTCCTCTCTACCACAACAATTGAACGAACAATCTGCGAGCTAGTGTATATATACTGCAGGGTGTTGATTAGGTGATGAGCCTCAGGTTTGCCAGCCAGAAATCTGGTGGTTAAGAGATTGGCTGTGCCTTTAAGGCATGGACCAACGATGGCATGTTGATCCAAATTAAAAAAGAAAAATTAAATGCCTTTGTTTGCAACAACTGGGTTCGATTGCAAGATGCAGATGAAGTGACACAAAAAGGGTGTAAAAGTTCTAAGTAGACAAAATCTGATTTCAGTCATCTTTCCCTAATTTGTAACATGCACTTAATCAGGGTTAAAATACGGGTATTACAGACGGCTGAAGCTGTAGTAGTTAAGTCTTTGGCCTCCATGAATGATCTGAAGCTGGAAAAATCTTAAAATACTCCCACACATTCACCTTGAATCACTGATACAGGCAGACGCATACAATTGCTCGATGTTCCTGAACCCTGCCGAGTAGAATAATCAAGGTCACATTGCTATCCCTTTTCTAAAAACACAAAATTAGTGCCTGCTTGCTTTTCATGTGGCTATAAATAGAACCGAATAGCCATGGAAACATAACTATATTTGAGTTTGAAGGTTTTCTTTTTCTCGGTGTCGACTTGTTCATGCCTCACCTCAGCTAAGTGATGTGATTCTTATGTTAGTGCTCAAAGCAGTTGCCCCCGTCCTGGATACGAGTCGGTACGTGTAGATTTAAAGTAGCCCCATGCCGATTCAGTCCGGGCACAGCCAGATGATCTGTTGCAGGGCGATGCTATTCGGAGAGATTTGGCAACTATTTCAAAGGTTTCTTGCTGTGGTAAGAGGCCTTTGTCACAGCTGGAGAGGGACCACTACTGTGGCAGTTGTTTCGTGTGTTGCTTCTCGTGTGTTGCTCTTTAACAGGCAGGTGTCTGACTCACTAACTCGTGTCCTCCATAGTTTTGTCTGTGAGTTGATGGTGTCATTAGCCACAAGTTGCTTGTTCGTATTGTTTATACATATACCACACAGAGTTCATGACACAAAAAATAAATCTATGCTGAGCCATGTGATGCACTCAAGTCACATAGCTGCAGGCTGGGATCTTGTTAAACTGTATGCTGGTGCATGTACACGCACAGGTATGCACATATATATTTACATGTTCTCTCTCTGCATTGCCATCACAGGATGAGTAAGTGACGCCTCTTGCTGGCAGACAATTAACTGTTGACAAAGCTAATGCGGGATAGCAGCTGGAAACATTGAACTTCGTTGTTAGATGTCACATCCTTTAAATCAATTATCATTAGCCGATGTGGTGAGACGGTAAAGCACAACAACAACATGGTTGATCACATTAGCATTTAGCTGTATTTGTCATGTGCAGATGCTCCATTATCTTTCACTGAGTGTTGTCAATAAACAACAGAACATTTTCAAGTAAATGAAATGTCATCTGAGCCTCTTAATCCTGATGAAACAACCCCAGTAAACAACGATTGAGTTAATAAATTTATCGTTGCTGCTGCTTTTGTTTGCGCGTGTGGCTGTACACCTGTGATATTTTATTTATAGAAGTTGGCCCCTTTGATAATTTATTTTGATCAATTATTGTTACAGTGTACAAACATAAATCCAAAATTGAAATACTAGCTTCGTGAGGCTGATAAAACTTGCACTGTATGCTGTTAAAATTCTTCAGTATAACGTTGAGGTTGCAGAAATGACAGAGACGTTAGGGAGGGAAAATTACAGTTTCTGTCATGGTGACCCACAACAGAGTCTGTGAGTTATACATTAGCGCGCTCATAATATGCTATTAAAATGCAACCATCTCAGCAAGAATAGATTTAGGGATTAGTGTTCCACTGCTGGCACACTTGGAGGTACTCACTGAATAGTGCAATATGGAGAATAGAACATGACAAGGAAGCTTAATAGGGAGTTAGCATGCTTTTCTGTAAGGTCCCACAGTGCACTCTTCAGCAGTATTTGGCTGGACTTGGAAATTTGGAAAAACAGGGCATGAAAGCAGGAAATTTATGGCTATTTTTCATCTCATTCCCTCTGATTGTGTTTGTCTCAAAGGCTTGTAAAGACAGGCCATGTACAGACAAAAGTGACGACTGATTTTGGTGGACGTTCACAATAGTTCAGGTGCTTTAGATGTTCTGTTTCTTATACATTATACATTACCATCAGGAAGGCATCTGTTCATAAATTCACTTTGCAGAGCTTAATCATATCCCCGGACAATAAACCCTTAATCATAAAGAAATCCTCAGCTACAGGTGGAGCAAGGTGTCCTGCAACAAATGATGAGGCAGACTTACTCTTGTGGAGTCATCTCAGATTACATGACAGAGAATCAAGAAATCTTAAATCCACAGAAGACGTTCCCTTAGATACAGCACAAACCTTGAAAAACGAATAGTTATGTCTATAACTTCTGTTCCCTGAAGGAGAGGAACGAGATACAACACATAAGTATGGGATATCACGCCCTCGCGTGTCCTGGCTGAAGAAACCTTTAATCACGCCTTTAAGGCAGATGACGTGTGATGACAAGCGCACGGCCCCGCCTGCACAAGTAGCCGCTGTCATCACAGTCATCCCTCAGTTCGATAGCCGCTCTTCACCGAGCCAAACTGCTCAGTGGGGCCACCTTGTGTTGTACCTCGTTCCTCTCCTTCAGGGAACAGAAGTTATAGACATAACTATTCGTTCCCTTTCAGTCGATTCACTCGGTACAACACATAAGTATGGGACATATATACACGCCCCACAGAGCAGCCACCGAACCGGAATCAGACCACCACATCCTTAGTGAGTGGTAGACCCAGCAGAAAGGACAGCATGAGCCACCGAAGGGGCTGTAACGTCCAACCGATAAAACCGCACAAAAGTGTGCGGTGATGCCCAACTAGCTGCCGCACAAATATCAGCTACAGGCACCTCTTTAAAAAGAGCCCATGAGGTTGCCATCCCCCTGGTGGAATGAGCTCTCACCCCGTTTAGATATATTTTTTATGCAATAATATCCTTTAAATTTTTTAATTTGAACTCTGACACTGATTCTTTTTTCTGTTACTTCTAATCACATTTCAGCATGAGTCATAAAATTTACTCCAGGGTAGCGCGCCAGAGACAAACTGTTGTTGCCGTAAAGGCTTACGTGTTACATTTGTGTCCTGAATAATGGAGGTAGTTCTTGTCACTAACTGCAGAACGTCACAGCAAACCACAGGGTGAATGATGTCATTGCCACCGAGGATGGACCCCAGACTCTGGTTGGTCGCTTCATGTATGGCCCCTTGGATATGGTCACTCTGACTGGAGAAAAGGTGAAAAACAGCGATATGATTTATGTTGATGCGTGTGCGTTTCTTTGTTAGGCTGGCATTAATCAATTAATCGCATGTGTTATACCCCTGCCCCTCTCAGGTGGATATCCTGCTCATGACACAGCCTCAGTCGGGCCGCTGGGTGCACTTTGACACAGAGGTGACCAACAGCAGTGGCAGAGTCACATACACAATACCTAAGACCAAGAAGCTTGGCCTAGGAGTATATCCCATTAAAATGGTAGTCAAGTAAGCATCCATGTGGCATTCCCTTTACAAAGCGCTGTATTATCAAATAAGATGTAGAAAGAAGAGAAAGATTTCATTTATTTATGCTCTGTGTTGGAGTATGAGCTCCTTGCTGGATAATGCTGCATAAATAGTGGCCTTGAAGGGAGTAACAACTAAGTTCTCATTTTTTTTAATATGTAGTTTCTCCTTTTTTCAATCCACAGGGGGGATCAGACTAGTGCAGAGGCCTACCTGACTGTGTTACCAAGGGGCATGGAGTGTGTTGTGTTCAGCATTGATGGCTCTTTTGCTGCCAGTGTGTCAATCATGGGCAGCGACCCCAAGGTCCGTCCTGGAGCTGTCGATGTGGTCAGGTAACTGATTACCCTTTTTGATTATACATGCGTGTGGTTGTATGTCTACATGTAAATCTTGAGAAGGTGGAAGGGTTCACAGGAAAATACAAATTCAGTAGTCAATACGCGTGCTTTGTTGGAGCTCTCAGTGTTTTAAGGATTTATGCGCATCCTCTCTGTGATAATACCACCATGATACAATTATTCACTTTGATGTGTGCTTGATTTTATGCATTCACATCCAGGCATTGGCAGGACTTGGGATATTTGATCATCTACATCACAGGCCGTCCTGATATGCAGAAACAGCGTGTGGTGTCCTGGCTCTCGCAGCACAATTTCCCCCACGGGATGATCTTTTTTTCTGAGGGCTTAGTTCATGACCCACTGCGACAAAAGACCATCTTCCTCAGGAACCTCATCCAGGAGGTAAATCCTGACATTAACATAGGCATTAACATATACAGCAAATAAGACCTTTTGGTCCAAGCCGTACAGTGAGATCTTTCTCACTCTCTCACTCACAATTTTGTAGCTTTGGGATGTGCTGAATCAAAATGTCACACGTGTGTGACTGGTTATTTTCTCTTTCACCAGTGTCACATTAAGATCAACTCTGCCTATGGCTCCATGAAGGACATTTCTGTTTACAACATGCTAGGCCTCAGCCCCTCACAAATTTATATTGTTGGCAGACCTTCGAAGAAGTACCAAAATCAGTGCCAGGTAGTTCAATTTACATTTATGTACTTTGATCTTCTCACTTCTCCTTGTCAGATTTTCTAACTCTTTGCCTGTGTGGTATGTGTAGTTCCTGAGCGAAGGTTATGCAGCGCACCTCTCCACTCTTCAGTTTGGGCACAGAGCCAGACCTAAGAAATCTCCTTCAGTTCGCATGGTCTTAAGGAAAGGTTCATTCGGTCTCTCAGCGAAGCCTGACTTTCTGTGTAAACGAACCCACCTGCGCAGGACCATGTCAGTCCAACAACCTGACCCCCCGTGCACACCCAACCCTAAGCCTGAGCGAGCCCAGAGCCAACCAGAATCGGATAAGGATCATGGTGGTGGGGGAGGCGGAGGAGGAGGAGGGCAAGGGCAAGGACAAGGTGCTTGGGGACGAGCCTCCATGCATCGCGGAGATACAACTCCCTGACAAGAGACAAGAGATGAAAGGATTGCTGGAGGACAGAAGAGGAGAACAAAGGGGTCTTAGTGTCCAGGGCCAAGGTGACATCTTATTCCATATTCCAGGTTATAACATTGCAATTTGTTGTTTGCTTTTTTCTTATAGTTTTTTGCAATTTTGCTAGTATAGGACAGTATATACGATTCTGAGACCTATTATAAGGAGTTATATCCTGGACAAGCTACAGGTTGAACAAAACAAATTATTGCCCCATATTGTGTAGTATATTACTGCCCTTTGCAGATTATAGACTTTCCTTTATAGACTTGGTTCAGTATTCCATGCATATTTGCTGAAATGGAAACACAGTTTTCTTAGGAAATTGAGGGATTATTATGCATAATCTTGCTAACGTGCAGTGGTTAGGTGCAGCAGAGTGTGTCTGAGAAATAACACAGACAAATGAGGCACAGGTCTCTTAGACTGATCCGTCCAGAGCTAGAAAAACAGAATGGAATGATTTACAAATCTCATAAAGCCATATGAGACTCTCATACACCTTATAACGTAAACAAAAGGAAAAAACAGAAGGAAAACTGTTAGCCTATCCATCTTGAATAGGGAACATTTGGAATAATACGTGACATAGAGAAAACCTTTCACCTCTGGGTTGGTCGACTCTGTTGTCTCAGATATACAAACCCAATTCTGAAAAAGTTGCAACGCTGTGTAAAATGTAAATAAAAGAGCGCAATAATTTGGAAATCTCAAAATAGAACATAGAAAACATATTTGACAAAATAATAATAATGGATTGGATTTATATAGCGCTTTTCAAGGGACCCAAAGCGCTTTACAATACCACTATTCATTCACTCTCACATTCATACACTGGTGGAGGCAAGCTACAGTTGTAGCCACAGCTGCCCTGGGGCAGACTGACAGAAGCGAGGCTGCCATATCGCACCATCGGCCCCTCTGGCCAACACCAGTAGGCAAGTAGGGTAAAGTGTCTTGCCCAGGGACACAACGACCAGGACAGAGAGCCCTGGGATCGAACCGGCAACCTTCCGGTTACAGATGCGATTCCCAACCCCCTGAGCCACGGTCGCCCAAAATAAGAAAAATAAAAGCTCATTTTGAATTTTTAATAACAGGAACTTTCAGACTATGTCTTTTTTAAGGGAAGGCCTTGCATATTTCAGCAAGACCGTGCAGCCCTTTCACCAAATGAAAACATTTGGAGCATCATGTAAAGGAAAATATGACAAACAAAGCCCAGAACTGTTGAGCAGCTGTAATCTAACATTGGATAAGACTGGGAGAGTGCTCCTCTCTTAAAAGACCAGCAGGTAGTCTCCTCAGTTCCCAGGCTGTTGTTAAAAGAAGAGGGAATGCTATACAGTGACAAATATGGCCTGGACCCAAATGTTTTTTGCAATATGTTGCTCCATCAAATTCAAAACAAGCCACTATGTTTCTTATATAGTAATTTATTTCAGTTTAAACATTTATTTTGTGAAATTCAGTATCGGTTTGTGACATTTACAAATCATTGCATTTTTGTTTTTATTTTGAGTTTTTCCACAGTGTCCAAGCTTTTCAAAATACAGCATTTTAGTTGTCTGTGTTATCGAATCACAGCAAAGGAGTACTTGGCAGATTAGTGTTGTTTTTTTAAAACGTTCATGAGAAGAACATTAAGAAAAACATTGTTAGATCTGAAAGCAGAAAGAGTTCAATATTTGCACCATTAGTCCAACCTAAAACTGAACATCAGTCGAGTGTTCAGCAGCACAACAGTGGCATGCATTGGTCCCCCAATTTTTATTATTTAGTGTAGATTAAAGCCAGTCTCTTTGTATCACTTTGTGAGAGTTAATTGTGGCCCTGTCATTTTGTGCAAAATGGAAAATCAGTGTTGTGTGTTCTGCAAAGCAAACATTTTCACACACTTTCTAACTGTAGGCAGGCTCTTTCAGACAGCCTATGATCAGGCTGCTGTAATACGCCTCCTCATGTTACGTCTGCGAAGTAATGTTTTATTTACTGTCACATTAATCCTCATTGAATAATGTAAGTTTTCACCTTTTACTTCCCTGCATTGTGTGTTAATCTTAACAGCGCGAGGCTCTGCAAAGCCATGACGCAAACCCAGATTGATTTTGTTCACTTCTGTTGAGCTCCAGCAAAGTCAATAAGCGTCCACCTTGATTAAATGATGTTCTGTGCTGTATCTGATCTGACTTGCAGTCTTCATGTTTTTAGTCAGAGAGCCATTTTGAATTTAAATGCATAAATAAGTCTAAGAGCACAAAATAAGGGAAAAATGAACAACGGGGGAATAATCGTTCTCTTTTTCTCAATACCACATATTCCTGTGGCAACCAGAGTAATGGGTGCTATTATTAGCAGCAGTTCCCTAGCAGAACTGAATGCAGATCTGGCCATGATAATGATTATGCAAGCTCAACTGCAATGTCTGTTAATGCTTGAAATCCACTCATATATTGATTTAGAAATGTTGTCTGTGTAATTTGAGTTGTGCAAATGGGAAATTAGAACTGCGTTACAGTAAAACTCTAACTCTCCTTCCTCTCATTTAACAGCGTCACCTCTGCCTACTCTATGTGTACTTTGGATCCTCCTGTTCTTTACCTCCTGCTTGGCCCTGTACACTTCGCCACCTGTTCGGTCCTTTTCCTGACCTGCTCGGTGGAAAAGGTCACTCGGTCTTCTTAAATGTGAACCAGCTGCCGAGGACGGCAGCAATTTTTGTCAACGTTTGTGTCAAGCTTCAGTTGTGTCTCACTGTCAAACCTAAGAATGTAATTAAAAGTGTTACTGTACACACATATTTATGAACACACACATGCTCCAGAGGATGAAAAACGATGATTGTGGCTACCTTGAAGCTATTATGACCCTTTTCCAGCCTTAGCAGCTGATTAACAGATGCTGCACGTACCACGGTCCTATTCAGACTGCTGTGCTGAGAGGTGGTCACGCTGAATGACTTCTGCACTGACTCCACTGATGTAAATACTCAACACACATTATCCCAGTGTGGGCCTCTGGACACAGAATCACTGTGACATTTCAGTTCAATCTCTGCAATCCAGAGCGCCAAACACCCAACCTCTCTGAACTCCTGCCTCTGCCTCTATTTTATTCACACTGTTGGATGTTTCCCCTCACGTTGTGGTTGGCTTAGTACTAGTTCAACCCCACCCCCATCCCCCACCGCCCTCCCCTTCAACCAGTCAGGCAGAACATGCCACCTGACAGCTGCCTCAGACCTGGTCCGCAGCCGCTGAAGTACTGTGGTGTGCACGGCTCGACCACCGAGGTTGCATTTGCACTACACAGCAGTGGCTCTCGATTTAGCTGCAGTTCGAGCTTCAGAAACAAAGAGATGCATTTTGGTGTATTTGTACTTCTTGTCACTGCTTGTTGGTTACTGTAACTACTGAACGACTGAATAAATAGTTCATAGAAAAGTGTTAATTTTACCGAAAATGTTTTCTGATTGATAGACACAGCCGTGAAAAGGTGATCAAAACATGTTTGCCTAAATCATTACAGTGAAAGCATAATTAGCATGGCAAGTATTGATTGGTAGTTGACTGATAGTTGCAGTGCACTTTTTCAGGGTTTAAATACCTCCACACTCTTCGCAGTCAAATTCAGAATTTTAACTAGTTAAATATTTGCTGCTTAAATATTTCAACATTGCTTCTTCATGTCACTAAAAAGTAACACGACAAAGAACATGGAAAAATAACTTTTATCTCAAACGTGTTTTATCATTTACACTGTGTCATTCTCACTTTGGATAGCATCAAACTATACAAGACATGCAGACTTAGTAATCATGGTAATAAGTGCTAAAAGTGACAAGATTATATAAATTATTATGTATAGAAGTTGTTATATCTGAATAAAAAAAACTTTAAATATGTCCTCTTATTTTCAAACATTCAAACAAAAAACATGGTGCGTTGGTTTAACTAACTGACTTATAAAGTCTGTAACTGCTTTGCAAGTAGAGGTCACTGCAGAACACAAATGGGCCACAACCGCTGGCTATCCCCCAGCTGTTAGGCAATGTCAGATTAGAGTTAGTTAGAGACAACATGTGTGGCTCCAGCCAACCACAACAAATGCTCATGGCACAGCCACTTCAGTTGATAAGTGCACACATTGTGCTGTGCTGAGTCTCATTCTTGTATCTGAAAGTGTAAAAATTAAACCAAGTTCTCTCTGAAATATTTAATCCCAATATTTCAATACAATGTTAGCTGTGTAGCTCGCAGAATTGTATAATAGACACAATCCCTGTCGGTTCTACCAGGATGCCCTTGTGTCCATTTATTACAGCTGCCCTGGAACCAATAGATTTGTGATAAAATCAGATGCCGTCTTGTGCACTTGAGGTTGAATTGAGTCTTATTGTGGTCATGTTTAAAAATCTGTGCAAGTTGAACATATTTTTCTATGAGCAAATATTGTAAATAGAAATATTTTCGATGTATGTTTTTGAATTTTGGGTTGTTTTACTTGTAGAATTGTTGATTTTTGCCTTAAACTGTATTTGATGTTGTGTAGGAATACAAAATAATTTGTTTTGTCAAAGTATTGAGTTTTATTGTTACTTCATGACAAAGTGCATTCTATCTAGTTGATCAGATACAGTATATATGTGTGTGTGTGTGTGTGTGTGTGTGTGTGTGTGTGTGTGTGTGTGTGTGTGTGTGTGTGTGTGTGTGTGTGTATGAGTGTGTATGAGTGTGTGAGTTTAGTGGCATTTGTTGTATAGTTGTACTTACTGAGAACATGAAGACAGCTACGATAAGTAAACGCCTCTGCAGAGAAAAATCAGACCAGTGTTAATATATCTGCACGATCCAACTGCAGCTCAATACTGCCGATTTTTCAGAAGGGAGCATGTATTTTTTTATAATGCTGAGATTAAGCAGGGCATCAGGGGGATACTTGGTTGAGGTTTTAAATGCTTACCTTGAAAGTAAAAAAAACATATGAGCTCTTTGGGTGTCTTGTTTTAACTTAAAACCTGCATGGAGCGGAACACGAAAGCCAGGTTGGATCTATTCTTGACTCCTCTGCCTTTGACGGTCCATTAGTTGATTAAGTGATCACTAATAAGTATGTATGATTCCCTGAAGTTCAGCCCCGTCATTACAGTGCACCAATTAGCATTAGCTGGTAACTGTATATTATCCCAGATTCAATGCTGAATTACTCAGTTTTGTTTTGTATTTAAACAGTTCATATTAAAGCATACCAATCATTCCAGTCAATGTGCACACAGTTATCAAAGTGAATCAAAGTGTACAAAACATGCGTTTTATTTTGATGTACAAAGAATATACTGAAGGATATACTGAAAATCTAGTTGGAATTTCACCACAACAGTGTTAGTAAATGGCAAATAATAATCTAATGGTTAGATGGTGGCTGTTCTGAGATTGATTGGATGCTGTAAGCAATAACTATCAGTTGCCACGTTTGAGGTAACACAAGCATGACAATGTCATGTAACAGCAAAGTATTTAATGTTAAAAGGTGGGGAATGATGATTCGTGGACATGCTGTAATGATACTACACAGTGAGCAAGATCCAAATCAGTAAATTTATAATAAATATCTAAAGAGCGAAAATACTCTTACCTGTATGGTCCATACTCTCATCGACAGAGAATTGTTAATAAAGAGTGAAGTTAGTTTCCATTTTTCCAGTAAAATGTTAAAAAGTTTTTAGTTAATTAAAAAAATGTTTTTGAGAAAAAACACAAAAGAGGGAGCATCGTATTACTAACCTCTCACTAAGTGCTAATTAATGCTGTCAAATTAGTATTCTCCAAATTATGTCTTGGGTACTGACCTAATTTGCCATTTATTAACAATCTGTATGACTATAGTCAGTTATTCAACTTGGTGTTACAGCTTCTTTTAAAGAAAATAGCTCTTGTTTATTCTGAAGTCTTAGTTTTTTACATTGCCCTCTTGACCAAAGAGGGGGAAAAACTCCTGGTTTCAGTGCTGCAACGTTTGTTGTTTTGTACATATCCCCTGTGATGATGATGAACATGTTATTGTGTTTACTGGACTAAGTCCATCTTTCATTAGTGCATAAATAAAGATATTTCACAGTGGATATTTCACTTTGCTGCAGGAGTGTCTTATTATATATTCCACATCCCCCTTATCTCTGGAGACGGAGGGTGAATCACCTCCGATAAGCTTCTTCAAGGTCAGGTGCTTTACTGAAGGGCATCAGAGCTGAGTGCAGATCTTATTATCGCTTATTTTATATTTGTAAGGCTTGCTTCAAGTCAAACTTTTAAATCTCATTCAAACTTATTTTTGTTAACTTTCTAAACAACATGAATCAGTGTAATTCAGCCTACATCATGCTGAATATTTATGCAATACTCGCATTTATTTGTAATAAGCTGTGGACTTTATTCTACCCCACACAATGGTTACAGCTTAGTCAATAATTTGCTGACTTTGAGTTTGAATATTCATTGACAGTTTTTACACTGTGGCAGATTTTGTTGACTGCATCTAAAGCCAAAATTGAACTTTTTTTTTGTCAATATTTCTATTCATTTTTTTCTTTTATTATTTTTTAACAAATCAGCAATAGCACAGAACAAGGAAATACAATGAGAAAAAACAGGACAAGGTGAAAACCGGATAAAAGGAGAATTTTTATTGTATTTCGAATGGAAGACAAACAGCACGTCTGACAACAATAGCCACAACATCTTGTATAGACACAATATAAATACGTAACACAGAAACACACGCTCACACAGAGCATATTATTTTTTTCCCATTCAAAAATGTTAACACACGATTCCAGGATTTCTCAAATTTATTATTATTATCAAATGCAGTCCTTTTTTCCGCTACTGTAGTATTAAATCTTTTGCTATGATATTCCAAACAGAATTGAAATCCATTCATACTTGTTTACAGGTTTTAAATAGCTGGTCACCCCAAAGATAGCTGTAAATGCATCAGAATGGTAAATGAATCCCAGCTCTTCCCAAATACTTCACAGTAACAGCAAAACAATGGTTAGTTTTTCACATGTTCAGAAATAGTGGGTCAAGTTACCCATGAAAGATATGCATCTGTCTTCACTTGTTCCATATTTTGTCATGTATATATCTTATTCCAAAAAAAAAAGTATTCACTTTTATTTTTATTTTCTTTGACACTTAAAATCTCTTGCACATCCTATTTCCACCAACCATCTGTTAGATGTTTCTACAACAGTTCATTGGACATCATTTGGAAAAACACACCTGTCTATATAAGGTCCCATTGTTGACAGTGCACATCAGAGCACAAACCAATCCATGAAATCAAAGGGATTATCTGCGACCTCTGAAGCCTCCATCATTCGTAAATGGAAGCAGTTTGGAACCACCAGGACTCTTTGTAAAGCTGACCACCCAACCAATCTGGGCTGTTAGGATAGAAGGGCATTAGTCAGGGAGGTGACCAAGAAACTGTTTACCTTGACAGAGCACATGTAAAATGGCTGGACACAAAATTCAAAGGTAAGATACTAGTGGGGAATATCCCTAATGTTGCAGGTTTCTACTGAAGCAAGGCACCATGTGAAGTTATTGAAATAATTAGAGCACACCATTAGAATGTAGCTACAAAATTTCATTAATGTATCAAGTTCACTGTATCCAGTAGTTATTTCACTAAAGACAACAGATGTGAACCTGATGGACAGCCAAAATCTAACGAATAATAGTTTTAAAGTTTTAGTGAACCAAATGATAGACAACTGATCAATAATATAGGATTAATATTGAAATGTAATATGTACAGATCCTATCTGCCATGACATATTATAGAAAAGACTTGTTTTAATATTTGTCATACAGGTCATATACAGTTACACAAATACAATAACCATGCCTAAATGTTAGCTACACATACAAATTACTGCACTTTATCTGTCCAATCTAGTGTAAGCTACCATTTCTGCATAGCTGAATTGAGGTAACCTATCATGAAGTAATTTCAATTATATTAATGTCACAGACATTTTCATAACTCAGCCATTGTTCAGCTTGTTGAATGTCGTTGTTTGAAATTGACTTTCTGTGTTGTTTTATTTTTCTTGTCAGACCACAAAGTCTGGATCTTTTTAAAGATTGATGGGTATGACTTGTGAATGAATGACCAAATTTAGTTTTCTCAGCGTGTTGCACATTCAAAGTGCAATCAAAGAATTGCCCAGCGGGTTGAGACATTCAGACAACTGCTCATTAGGTTTCCTACGTAACTTCACCCCATGCATATCTAAGAGTACAACACACTGATTGTGTAAGACAGAAATTGTCGTTCTTAGGTGATCGTGTTTATGCAGCGTATGCTCTGCAAAGTAAATCAAGTCAGTTACCTAGCAGCAACTTAACAATGACCACAACCTCCAGCTCTGCACAGCAGCCGCACAACTGAATCAGCCTTATTGTCATTCCAAAACAGCAGACTGTGGTTTAATTTGTCCTGTGATCTAGCAGGTGATTTCTGGATGACAGCAATGAGGAAGGCATTAAAATCTGAATAGATGAACACTCAAGAACAGCCCGGGAACAGAGAAAAAGAGATGTAGAGAAAGATTTCTTGGAGCCAGGCAGACTAGCTTTTTGCAACACAAATTACCCAACATAAAGTAAATCACACTCTACAGATTCTTAGCTAAAGCACCATCCTGGACTTAAATTTTATTGTTTTACATAGGTCAAATTTGTTTACTATCAGATCTTGCAAAATCTAAATTTATCCACTTTAGTTTTTGGGCATGGTCACTGTATTACTTTGTTATAGTTGCTACAGCTTTCCACTTATTATGAGACTTGGTCATGAGACCCAGTGTTGTTTTTCAGTGTAGCTGTCCTTAGGCATGGTGATCCTGGGTAAAGTGGTTTTACTGTTTGTTGAAAGTTTTTAAGATTACTAAAGTGATGAATTTCAGCAAGATTAAGAATAGGCCACAAAATCACTTTGGAGGACACCATGGTGGTTTGAAGCTTGGGCACTTGGATGCATGCAAAATCCTGTTACATTAGCCTGCAACCCATCCTCTGAAATCAGTTCTGGGTAACAAGAATTTGGAAACTCGCTGCTCTATATTACTTTTGGTGGGGGAATCTGTAGATTACATTTCAGAAAGCAATTATGCAAAATGCCCCCAGGGAGAGAGGGTCAGATGCTGAAGCCACATATCACTGCTCTCACTGGCATCAGATGTGACAGACTGTGTCCCTTCATGGCAAAGCTCACATCTTTCACTGTCATCGTTAACCAAAGTTATCAATATTTTACTGAACTTAATGGTCTGACTGCTCTGAACAAAAGAGGGTTAGGAGCCTTTCATCCTCTTTATATTTTTTGATTGTTATGCTAGTCAGTGGAGACAAGCTTTAAAAGTAGCATCCTCTGTTTTTTCTCTTAAAGCAAGATGTCTCTTTTATGTGAAACAGCTTTTTGCTCTGAATGGTTTTTACAATTCTGCCATTTCTGTATTGAATTTGAAACGAATGAAGGTAAACATGGACATTTTTTGAGCTGTCTTTGTAATGTTTTGTCAGCTCCGTAGCTCATTAACACCAAACCTGTTTCACTCACAGCACTGTGAGAGATAAAATACAAGTGAATAATTAAAAGAGAAACAAATGCATGAACAGTGTCTCCTCAGAGGTTTGACTTATTCAGATTTGTATCAAATACACTGTATAAGTTTGCTTAGCAAATAATTAAAGTGGCTAACTTTAAATCCAGTTCTAAATGGTTTTATCCAATCATTCCTAATGCTAAACTTATAGAGTTACAAGGCTTAAACAAAATGTCACAGTTAACTGTGAGATATCAAATAATTCTTTTATTGTTTTTTCAGTGAAAAACAAGAATAAGCATAACTCGAAAGTATTCGCAGTTACTGTTTCATAAAGTCCTCACAGTTTAAGCAATGATGCATGCTTCATTGATTTGAGGCAGGGACACAGCAAGGCAGATAGGAAAAATTAGATGAGATGTCGTCAACTGGACTCTCCAAACACAAAAGCCAGAGCAGTGTTTTGGAAAATAATAACTGACAGATACAAATCACTGGCACTACAACACATGGCATCCGTGGTGCTCATTCCAGCAGTCTGATTGATCTAGCTGAAGTAAAGCCTGGAAGGCTTCAGGTTGTCACACTCAGCAGAGCCCATTGCATCTTGGAGGACATGCAGAATGGTTTGCTCATTCTTCCCTGTCACCAGCTGCACAGTTATAGCTGGAATTCACTCACCTTTTTTGGATTGTGAGATTAAAGAAGTGCACAAACAATCCTTTTGTCACATGAAAAATGATCAAGGTTGTCGAATCATTCACTTTGAATGATTCAACAAACCTTGATATAGATTATATATATATATATATATATATATATATATATATATATATATATATATATATATATATATATATATATATATATATATATATATATATACCAACCAACCTGTGCACTGCCTGGATTGATTACAAGAAGGCCTATGACTCAATGCCCCACAGCTGGATACTGGAATGCCTAGAATTGTACAAGATCAATGGGACCCTAAGAGCCTTCATCAGGAACTCAATGGGGATGTGGCGTACAACACTAGAGGCCAACTCCAAGCCCATAGCACAAGTCACCATCAAGTGCGGGATCTACCAAGGAGATGCTCTGTCCCCACTGCTGTTCTGCATAGGCCTGAACCCCCTCAGTGAGATCATTAACAAGACTGGCTACGGATACCGACTACGGAACGGAGCAGTTGTCAGCCACCTCCTGTACATGGATGACATCAAGCTGTATGCCAAGAGTGAACGAGACATCGATTCACTGATCCACACTACCAGGCTATACAGCAATGACATTGGAATGTCGTTCGGACTGGAGAAGTGTAGTCGGATGGTATCAAAGAGAGGGAAGGTAGTCAGAACTGAGGGGATTGAACTACCAGAAGGCAACATTGCAGACATAGAGGACAGTTACAAGTACCTGGGGATCCCGCAGGCAAATGGGAACCATGAAGAGGCCGCTAGAAAGGCTGCAACCACCAAGTACCTGCAGAGGGTCAGGCAAGTCCTGAGGAGTCAGCTGAATGGTAAGAACAAGATCCGGGCCATCAACACGTACGCCCTGCCCGTGATCAGGTACCCTGCTGGGGTAATAGGCTGGCCAAAGGAGGAGATAGAAGCCACTGACATAAAGACAAGAAAGCTCCTTACCATGCATGGACAGACCCCAAGTCCAGCACCCTGAGGCTGTACGCTAAGCGGAAGGAAGGAGGCCGGGGACTGGTGAGTGTCAGCACCACAGTCCAGGATGAGACAATGAACATCCAAGAATACATTGGGAAGATGGCCCCAACTGACCGAGTGCTCAGTGAATACCTCAGGCAGCAGAAACCCAAGAAAGAGGAGGGAGACGAGGAACCATCATGGAAGGACAGGCCCCTGCACGGTATGTACCACCGGCAGATAGAGGAGGTGGCTGATATCCAGAAATCCTACCAGTGGCTGGACAAAGCTGGACTGAAAGACAGCACAGAGGCACTAATCATGGCAGCACAAGAACAAGCTCTGAGTACAAGATCCATAGAGGATGGGGTCTATCACACCAGGCAAGACCCCAGGTGCAGGCTGTGTAAAGATGCCCCAGAGACAATCCAGCACATAACAGCAGGGTGCAAGATGCTAGCAGGCAAGGCATACATGGAACGCCATAACCAAGTGGCCGGCATAGTGTACAGGAACATCTGTGCCGAGTATAACCTGGAAGTCCCGAGGTCAAAATGGGAGATGCCCCCAAGGGTGGTGGAGAATGACCGAGCTAAGATCCTGTGGGACTTCCAGATACAGACGGACAAAATGGTGGTGGCTAACCAACCGGACATAGTGGTGGTAGACAAACAGAAGAAGACGGCCGTAGTGATCGATGTAGCGGTTCCGAATGACAGCAATATCAGGAAGAAGGAACACGAGAAGCTGGAGAAATACCAAGGGCTCAGAGAAGAGCTCGAGAGGATGTGGAGGGTGAAGGTAATGGTGGTCCCCGTGGTAATCGGAGCACTAGGTGCGGTGACTCCCAAGCTAGGCGAGTGGCTCCAGCAGATCCCGGGAACAACATCGGAGATCTCTGTCCAGAAGAGCGCAGTCCTGGGAACAGCTAAGATACTGCGCAGGACCCTCAAGCTCCCAGGCCTCTGGTAGAGGACCCGAGCTTGAAGGATAAACCGCCCGCAGGGGCGTGCTGGGTGTTTTATATATATATATATATATATATATATATATATATATATATATATATATATATATATATATATATATATATATATATATATATGTATATATATATATATATATTTCCCCTCTCGCCCCTGCGGGCAATCTATCCTTCAAGCTCGGGTCCCCTACCAGAGGCCTGGGAGCTTGAGGGTGCTGCACAGTATCTATGCTGTTCCTAGGACTGCACTCTTTTGGACATAGATCTCTGATGTTGTTCCCAGGATCTGCTGGAGCCACTTGCCTAGCTTGGGAGTCACCGCATCTAGTGCTCCGATTATCACTGTCACCTTCACCATCCACATCCCACATAGCAGACAGGTCTGGCATCAAGCCGGCACTGCTGGCTGACTTCTGGCATGGTACGTAGTATGTCATCCAGATATGAGCCTGGCCTGATGTAGATGTAGCTCAGGAGGTAGAGCAGGTCACCTACTGATCAGAAGGTTAGTGGTTCAATCCATAGCTCCTCCTGTTTGCATGTCAAGAGTGTGAATGTGTATCAATGTAGTTAGGAAGCTCTCAGTTTAGAGAAAGTGGGTGAATGTGGCATGTTGTATAGAGCACTTTGAGTAATCTAGGAGAGTAGAAAAGTGCTATATAAGAATCAGTCCATTCACTGTCTTAACAGAGTTTCGTCATGTTACTTTTGCACTATTATGTTACGGCACATGATATTATTACATGGCTTGATTAAGGTACACATTAGGCTGACATCTGGGGCCAGAGCTGACATTGTTCTGGGCCAGCACAGGACCAACAGTGTGTCTGCAACTGACCTTGTGCTGGCCCATGTGTGGGCCACCTCAGGCAAACCAGATCTGGGCCACCAAAGGGCCGTCTTTCTTTGTGGTATGTGTGCCATTTGTAAGCACATTGTGTGGGCCAGATCCAGGCCATACCATTTTTGCTATGTGGGATCTTCTCGAGCTCTTCTCTGAGCCCTTGGTATTTCTCAAGCTTCTCGTGTTTCTTCTTGCTGATGTTGCTGTCATTTGGAACCGCTACTACAATCACTACGGCCGTCTTCTTCTGTTTGTCTACCACCACTATGTCTGGTTAGTTAGCCACCACGAGTTTGTCCATCTGTATCTCGAAATCTCACAGGATCTTAGCTCAGACATTCTCCACCACCCTTGGGGACGTCTTCCATTTTGACCTTGGGATGTCAAGGCCATATTCGGCACAATTGTTTCTGTATACTATGCTGGCCACTTGGTTATGGCATTCTATGTATACCCTGCCTGCTAGCATCTTGCACCCTGCTGTTATGTGCTGGATTGTCTCTGGGGCATCTTTATACAGCCTGTACCTGGGGACTTGCCTGGTGTGATAGACCCCAGCTTCTATAGATCTTGAACTTAGAGCTTGTTCCTGTGCTGCCATGATTAGTGCCTCTGTGCTGTCTTTCAGTCCAGCTTTGTCCAGCCACTGGTAGGATTTTTGAATATCAGCCACCTCCTCTATCTGCCGGTGGTACATGCCGTACATACCCCTCCTCATCCTCCTCTTTCTTGGGTTTCTGCTGCCTGATGTATTCACCAAGCACTCAGTGGGTTGGGGCCATCTTGTCACTTGTGGATGCTTGTTGCCTCATCCTGGACTGTGGTGCTGACATTCACTAGTCCCTGGCCTCCTTCCTTCTGCTTAGCATACAGCCTCAGGGTGCTGGACTTGAGGTGAAACCCTCCATGCACGGTAAGGATCTTCCTTGTATTGATGGCAGTGGCTTCTATCTCCTCCTTTGTCCAGCTTATTATCTCAGCAGGGTACCTGATTACAGGCAGGGCGTAGGTGTTGATAGCCCGGATCTTGTTCTTACCATTCATTTAGAACATAAATAGAAAGTTTAGTTTGGGGCGGATATTTTATCTTCTTTTCTTGTTGGAGTTTCTGTATTAACAAAGCTACTTTTTGGATTATTCATTTATTTATTTGAGATGCACCAAATTGCACAAAAAACGTAATTAAATGTTTTGTTTTTTCCTGAACATAGACTACTGCTTTTCTTTCATTCTGTTATGAGTTTGAGTAAATGAATCGCTGCATCTGTTCATGTCGTTAAAACACCACTATTATATTTTCCGTTGACTGCTTCTCTTACCTTCAACCAACATTATTATTATACTTACTCATGGGCAAAAAAAAAAAATCCTCTTGTAAAAACAATCGGCGAAAGGCTCAACTTATTGTTGATAGTCGATATATTTGTCCAATCGCCCAACCTTTTTGCAGTGATGTTGTATACAAAACTATTTCTTCATCAGTAATATTTTATCTTTTGTCTATTTTATCTTTTTTTTTTCAGAGGATGCATCCTAGGGTTATACAGAGTTTACCCAAAGCAAATACATCGGATCATGGTGATGAACAAAGTGGCAAAGACACAGCCCCTCCTCCTCTCAAACAAGCCACCCTTAGCACTCCAGCCATCACCCAAAGGAGAGTAAATTCCTTGGTATTTGACTTCATAGTCAATGAAGTGCAGCCCTTTTCTACCGTTGAGAACACCTCATTCCGTAAGATGGTTGAAGGACTAAGTGGGGCAGGAGTCCTGTTTGCAGAAAAACATTGATGACTCACATTGAGAAAACCTTTCCAAAAGCAATAACTGAAATTCCTCTACATACTCAAGGTTAGTGCTACAGTCACAGACAATGGGATCAATTTTGTAAAAGCTTTCAATGAATATGGAGATTCAGAAACAGAAGATGATCTGGAAGACACCACACCATCAATGTGCTGCGCACACACTAAATCTCATTGCCACGACTGACCTTGGTAAAGCTGCTTCACAGCAGGGTGTTTCCAGAAAATTATATAGGAGTGCAAAGGCAAAATGTGGAGCCATCTGGAATAAGGCTCATTGCTCATCAGGTGCTTCTGATGTAATTGAAGAAATTGCCCAAATGAGATGTGTTGTACCTTCAGTGACTAGGTGGAGCTCAGAGTACCATGCAATCGAGAAGCTAATGAATCTACCTGAAAGTCAGCTCAATGAAATCTGTGAACAACTGAAGGTGGCAAAACTGCATCCTCAAGAGACAGTGTTTCTCAAAGAGTATGCAGCCATTCTGAAACCACTTGCCTACTCAGTCAACCTGCTCCAGGGGGAAAACAACTGCTATTTCGGATATGTGATTCCCACCCTTCTCAGTCTGAAAGCCAAGTTATCTGAAAAGTTGACACAAGTGCAGTTTTCAACTCACATCCTCTTAGCGATCATCAAAGCAATTGACACTCGATTTGCAGCTGTATTAGCCTCCCATGAAGCAAGGATGGAAGCATCCACCATCCCAAAATTTCGACTCTGGTGGCTTGCTGATGATGAGAGAGAATCCATGAGAAGAACAATGGTCCAAGAGGCTCGTCTCCTCAACACAGAACCTTCCAATGGACATGCCTCAGTAGGAAATGAGCCGAAAGATGATGATGATGACAGCTTCTTCAGTTTTCAGAGTACACAGGTGACCTGTTCTATAGCGGAGGATGAGGTACAGAGGTATCTTCAAGATTCAGATAAGACATTGACCTCATTAAAGGGATATCCATTGATCAGAGCCCTCTTCTTAAAATACAATACAACTCTGCCGTCAAGTTCTCCTGTCGAGCGTCTCTTTAGCCACGGAGGACTTGTTTTCACCCCACACTGTAACCGCATGACAGACAAACACTTTGAACAGGTGCTGTTGCTGCGTTACAACCGCCATTACTGGACTGTAGACTAGGCGGAACAGATGTAGGTAGTCTGCTGAAACTATCTTGGTATTGTTCACAGATAGGGCTTGCAACCTCAGTATTTTGTAGTCTTTAGTATTTGTTTTTGGCATGCATTCAAAAAGCAGCACCTCATATGTTTACTGCAATTGTTAGCCAATTATTTGATTTTTGGGGCCAATTAAGGTTTTCAACCAAGCAATTCAGCACTGACACCTTGGACAGTTCTTTGTTGCATGCCTTTGTTAAATGGCCATAAGGTAATGCTGCTGAGTTGCATTAAAACATATTGTCTTGTTTTAAAATTATATCTAGGGGTAAGGTTTAAAATGTAATTTCTCATTGTTACATTGAGTTTGAATATCTGAATTGTATTGAAAAATCTTTTGTAATTTAAAATTATTGGTGGAAGAATAATGTTGACAGTAAATGCCAAAATAATATATTTTTAATTTTTGAGTATAATTTTATATATTGCCTTTTTTGTCCTAATAAGAAAACAGTCGTTGAAAATGCTGATATTTTTTCTCCTCGTGCAAGGCTACTTTTTATTTTAACTAAGTGATGTTGGTGACCATAACAGTAAATACTTTTCAATGGCATATTTTACATTTGTCTAATACTCTTCCACTTGTCAGCTTTATAAATAAAAAAAAATGTTAAGGAAAGACGGTGGTTTTTTAAATGATCTTTAAGAAGACAAAACAGCTTATACAAACATACCCAAGTCTTTGCTCCTCTACATTACATATATTATCTTAAACTGGGCTTAACAGCCAATTGGTAAAGAAAAACAAACAAGAATTTGCAGGATGTGATAGCGACATTCGTGTAGTTGTAAAAAGCATGACAATTTATTAAGTAATCCAAAGTATTCAGAATACGTTACTCACATTGAGTAACTTAACGGAATACGTTACAAAATACATTTTGGGGGCATGCATTCTGTAATCTGTACTGGAATACATTTTAAAAGTAACCTTCCCAACACTGTCTGCTGCAAGATGATGTTGTAGGTCTTTGGTGCTGGTCTGTGGGTTGACTCTGACTGTTCTCACCATTCGTCGCTTCTGTCTATCCGAGATTTTTCTTGGTCTGCCACTTCGAGCTTTAACGTGAACTGAGCCTGTGGTCTTCTATTTCCTCAACATGTTCCTAACTGTGGAAACAGACAGCTTAAATCTGTGAGGCAGCTTTCTGTATCCTTCCCCTAAACCATGATGGTGAACAATCTTTGTCTTCAGGTGATTTGAGAGTTGTTTTGAGACCCCCATGTTGCTACTCTTCAGAGAAAAATAAAAGAGGAGGGAAACTTACAATTGACCCCCTTAAATACTCTTTCTCATTATTGGATTCACCTGTGTATGTAGGTCAGGGGTCACTTACCAAGCCAATTTGAGTTCCAATAATTAGTTCTAAAGGGTTTGGAATCAATAAAATGACAACAGTGCGCAAATTTATGCACCTGCCTGATTTTGTTTAAACAATTATTGCACACTTTCTGTAAATCCAATAAACTTCATTTCACTTTCAATTTCAAATATCACTGTGTGTGTCTCCTATATGATATATTTAACTGACATTTTTTACATTAACAACCAACAATTTATACAGGAAAATAATGACTATTAACAAGGTTGCCCAAACTTTTGCATCCCACTGTACACCCACACACACGCGCGCGCGCGCGCGCGCACACACACACACACACACACACACACACACACACACACACACACACACACACACACACACACACACACACACACACACACACGTGTATTTAATTTTGAGTGTGACTCCAAACACAGACATCCATGGTTTGCTAAATTTGATTTCTACTGATATTTTTTGTGTGATTTTTGTTGTTAGCACATTCAACTATGTAAAGAACAGTAGTAGTATTTAATAAGAAATAAGAATATTTCATTCATTCAGATGTCTTATGTTTGTGTTCCCTTTATTTTTTGAGCAGTGTATATAAAAGGTTAAAAAGTAATTTCACCATTGCTTCATTCTTGTCCCTGCTCCTTCATATAGTATTTTTATTTAGAGTAGTATGAGAAGACTTGTGAATGGGCAATTATATTTCAATGGTATTGCTGACCATGAATCAGATAAGTGGAAAGGAAAATGCACCAGTAGATATACTGGCACATGTAATTCGGCCTCATTATGTCCTGCACCTTTTTATACCATATCTGATATCACTATGTTTTTGTTGTTCATATAATACTACAGTTATCATATTTTTGTATTTTCTAATTCAATATTAATTTTCATTGTTTGGTTTTAATTCAGTTTGGTTTCCAAAGTGCATTTTTGTGTTTCAGTTTAGTTTTTAATGTTTAAAAATGTTTTGTTGTAGCTTAGTGTTTATCAGTTTCACTTTTAGTTTTAGTCTCTTTAATTATTATTGTAAGGAGGGTATATTTCTGAAAATCAATAGAATAAATACAAGAACTTTGAAAGCAGTCGACTTGCAGTCTAGACATCCAAAGTTTCAATAAAGACATACACCAGTGCCTTTTTTAACCAAACTAACAAATACTAAAACCATTTTTTATAAAATAAAAAGTTAGCTTTTCAAGTTTGTAAAATCAAATATAGTATAAAACCAGAGGTCAATACTGATTTACACCGAAGAGGATTAGGGCCACCAAAGAAAAAGGTCAGAATTCTGAGAAAAAGTCAGAATTCTGATTGTAATCTCAGATTTCAGATTTTTTTTTTTTTTAAAAAAAAACAGTCAGAATTCTGATATAAAAAAGTCAGAATTCTGATTAAAAAAAAATGAATTCTGAGAAAAAAGTCAGAATTCTGACTGTAATCGCAGATTTCTGATAAAAATGTCAGAATTTGGAGAAAAAAGTCAGAATTCTGAGATTCCAGTCAGAATTGTGACTTTAATTCTATGTGTAAAATACTGAATTTTAAAATCTTAACCACATGTTTGCAAGTTTTTCTTTTTGTTTTCTTCCCCTGAAAACCCCTGAAGGCAAACTTATCACATGTATGCATCACATGTGCGTCTATGTGAGAGAAAACACAAACTACGGCGGTGGATTTCTTTCTAGAGATGTGTGATGCCACTGCTACGCACAACATCTTGGCATTCACGTGTGTTATTTTCTGCAAAAAAAACAGAAACAAAGTGGCAGTTTTGGTTTCGTACCCATTTCACTAGATTTACTGTTTGAAACATGAGTTAAAGAAAGGCAAAAGATGATTCTTCACATTTCCAAGCGTGAATATATCTAATTGTATACTCCAAGTATTTATGATAAGAGAGTTAGGTTTTCAATAAGAGAAGTAGTCAGAGTGACTCAGTGTGAGTTTATAGAAACAAGTTTAACAATATAACAATTATATATTTATCTCCTGCTTGTTCCAACTGAAATGCACCACATGGACTCCACAACGTAGCAAATATTAACTCATGAAACAGACTTTGTTCTGTGTTACAAATACTACATAATACAGCTCTATTACATAATGATATATTTTTATTATTTGGTTTTTGCTCACGGTATCAAACTTGCATTTATTTAACAAAAGCGAACAGCCTACCCAAGGTGCTCACGAGAGTGACTTGTATAAATTTGTAAAATAAAAGTGTAATAATTGTGTATTAATCTCCAGGTCCCTCCAGTTGAAATGTATCATTAGAGACTCTCAAAATCCTTGCCTCCTTAAAAGCTCACAAGAAAGAAAGAAGCAAAATCACTTAGTGGTAAAAACATCTTTTTGAACTCTATAAAAGAAGACTACGTGCAATCACTCTCACAGAGATAGCAAGTTGAGTGGGTTTTATGCCTAACAGCAGCAGAAGGCTGCATCTCAAGTGATGTTTCTAGAGCACTGACTGCATAACCTTATTGCTCTCCAGTATGACACGGAAACACTATAAATCTCCTGCAGGATTGATTACTGCAATGCTCTTATTTTTGGTCTTCCGAAGAAATCTTTGTTACCCCTGTAACTGCTTCAGAACTCGGCTGCACATGTTGATGACCAGAAAGAGCCCGGATTACACTAATTTTAAGCACTGTCTCTCAGTCAGTGTTTTCAACTTGATTGCCTTTATATGTACCTGTATAGCTACCTTTTTAAAACTTTATTTCATTTTATCGCCAGTGTTTCCGTACAATGGGTTGGCGTCTAATATCTAGGTGGGAATGTAGGTGCAGTAAGGGCATAATGAAGGGGATCTATGTATGTTTTTGTTTATTTTCTGGTTTTAATGTGTACAGCACTTTGTGTTGTATCCTTATTGTATGAAAAGTGTGATATAAATAAAGTTTTGATTTTGATTACATTCATGTATTTAGCAGCTACAGACATGAGGTGGGATCTTGAAGGTGATTTTGCTCGCACAAAATGGCACGTGTGTGCAAAAGAGAAATGACATAAAACCAAAAAGATCGCAAAACGAGTGCTACATGTACTTATTAATGAAATGCAAATTCCTAGAGTGTATCTGCAGTCAGGAAACAGTCTAGACCTCTGTAATGATACTGTAAAAATAAACAAAAAAGACTTACTGGATAACTTGGGGGAAATTCATTAGTAACCTTTTAAGATGTTGAAAAACTTAGAACATCAGTGGTGGATTCTGTGCATAGAGGGCATTACAGATACAAGTACATGACAGACAGGATGGATGCTTCAGTGGAAAAACCGTCTGGTCCTGCAGACATGGAGGTTTCCAGTGACAAGCTTTTCTGCTGCAGGGGAGTTCGTAACAAGGTCCCTCTGACCTACAGAGAGGAACTGTATCACATCCTGAGGATGACGGGGCCTCTGGTAAATACTGATACTGTCTGCTTACACTTTTCTTCCTGTGTGTCATGTGATACCTGTATCACCAGTGGAACATTTTTGGTATTTGTCTTTCTAGCTGCTGTCTCGAATCCTCAATTACATGCTTCCGTTTGTGGTTACAATGTTTTGTGGCCGTCTGGGAAACGATGTGATGGCCGGCTATGGATTAGCTTCCGCTGTAAGTGGTTGTCTGTGGAGGCTGATGTAAGGAAATCATAAATAAAGACAAAGTTTCCAGGCACCTAGCAGATGGACAATAGATATTACAGCTATGAATTAGTGTTCTCTATATACCTATATTTCATATTCATTTCAGACCATTAACGTGAGCACAGCAGCGACAGGCACTGGTCTGGCACTGGCGTGTGATACTTTGGTGTCTCAGGTTTGGAAACTCATATTTAATTAGTTTTTTTCCCCCTGACCCCTAATTTCCCTTAATGCACATCCTAACTGTAACTATTTCTCACATTCATAAAATGATTAACTATGTCTGTGTGCTGCTTGAAGACCTTTGGTGGTAAGAACCTGCTGCGTGTGGGAGTGATCCTTCAGCGAGGCATCATTATCCTGCTATTGTTCTGTCTCCCCTGCTGGGGTCTCCTCATTAATGCAGAGGCCATCCTCTTATGTCTGGGCCAGGACCGTGAGGTGGCCCGGTAACTGAGCACACAGAACTTGCACATACAACTCAATCTTATTGTCAGTCAGTCCCTACAGGAGTCATATGCAGTACAATAACTTTCAATAACATTTTTTGCCATAAATTAGCTTTTGAGTGGTAGCAGAGCTATCTGAGCCTGAACAGTGTATCTAACTATAATAGTCATTTCTTTAGCTTTGATTGGATCTGAATACATCTGCTTTTTTTTTTACCCAGAATAGCTCAGCTGTATATTACAGCCTTCCTTCCTGCAGTGCCGGTGAGATGTGATTTTTCTCTCTGCTTTTTGTGCAAATTCAGTAGAGACACATATACACACCATTTTTTTTCTTTTTGCTAAATTTAAGCATTTTTGTCATAATTGTTTTTTAGGCAATGTTTCTACATCAACTTCAGGTGTCTTATCTACAGAACCAGGTTTGCTAATGCTGTGTACATAATTGCCTTTTCTTGTAATAGAATCACAGTTTGTTGTCTCAATCAGTGCGATACAGAGAGAAAGGTATGCTAAGCCTTGCATCATCTGGTGTTTGTGTACTCAGGGAATAATATTGCCACAAATGTACACTGCTGCTCTCGCAAATATTGCAAACGTGGTGACAAACTACATCTTTCTTTACTGGCTGGATCTTGGTGTTGGGTAGATATACTCATCTCAACTATCATTTTACACACGCACACACATATATACAGAAAAAAAAATGACATACTGGACTATCTCTGTGTCTTTGCATATGGCTTTCAGTGGCTCTGCAGCAGCCCACACTCTAGCTTGGATTTACATCTGCGCTTTTCTGTTTGTGTACATCTGGTGGAAGAAACTCCATGTATCAACATGGGGAGGTGAGATATTTAAAATGCATGCTCTCTCTGTGCTTGCACTAAAAAGTTCTATATAAACTGAGCGTCTCTCTTCCCCTGCAGGCTGGTCTGCAGAATCACTGCAGGAGTGGGGCTCCTACATGAAGCTGGCCATTCCCAGTACCTTAATGACTTGTTTTGAGTGGTGGGTTTATGAGTTTGGAGGATTCTTTGCAGGTAATCCCTATTTATGGTGTGAAATATATATATATTCAATTATCATGGAATATGTGCAATATACAGGATTAAACCAGTAAAGCCTGCTTCTAAGATAATTGGGTTTAGAGCTGGCAATACAGTCTGCAAAGGCTATAATTTATTCTGTGTCTGTAATGATCAGGAATGCTGGGTGAAGATGAGCTGGCAGCTCAACATGCTGTGATAATGGTGGCTTTCATTACTTACATGGTACTGTGTAGTGACTGCAAATCAGAACATTTCATTGTCGCCTCTTTCATAAAAAGTCTCAAATTTGGGTGATTTATTTAACTTTTTCCTTTCCTTTTTCAAAACAATGAATCCATAGTTCCCTCTTGGTGTTCAAGCTGCAGCATGTGCCCGTGTGGGCAATGCTCTTGGGGCTGGAGACACTGACAGGGCGATTCTATCAGCCAAGATGTCACTGGCTCTTGCAGGTTAGCTAAATGTGTTCTTCTGTGGTGTCTGATATTTATGAGTATTTCAAGTTAGAGTTTTTTTTCAGTATGACAGATTACTTACCTTTCCAGGTAGTTTTGCTGTTGTTGAAGGCCTCTTCCTGGGTGCTACTAAAACAATCATTGGATTCATCTTCACATCTGATGAGTGAGTCTGTGTACCTGTGTACCTAAACACCTGCTTATACAGTAGAAACTCTATACATGAGACTTTGGCTTAATTATCATTACAGAAAAATTGTAGCTCTGGTGTCACAGTTGATGAACGCTTATTGTTTCCTTCAATTTTTTGATGGCCTTGTGGTGAGTCTACCAGCTCTCGTTGTATTCAAAGCAACTATATTTGCAGCATGATTCCAAAGGCACCAGATTCATGTCAAATATGAAATTTGTTTTCCCCATCCCAGTGTGTGTGCACAGGCATCTTCTTGGGTACTGGCAAACAGAAGATACCAGCTGCGGCTAATCTCATTGGATACTACTGCATAGGGCTTTCATTGAGCATCACTCTGATGTTTGTTGTAAAACTAGGAGTGCTAGGTAATTACATCAAGTGGTCATATTTTGTTAGGTTCATAGACATGCAAGAAGAATAAATTGTTGCCTAGCAAGAGCCAGTTATTACAACTGATGCTCAGCGTGATTTCAACAGACCCATTTGTCTTTCTCTCTGCAGGTTTTTGGCTTGGACTGCTCATTTGCGTCATCTTACAGTCCACCTTTTACATCATTGTCATCTTCAAGCTGAACTGGAAGAGAATGACAGATGAGGTATATTAACTGACTAATATAACAATCAAGGTCATGCAGGGACTCAGCTGTTCATATACAGACAGAGATTTGTTGTTTTAATTTTTTGAGGCATCTGTGAGTGAGACAAAGCTGTACGTGAATATGAAAAATTTTGAACTTTTCTATTTTTCAGGCTGTGAAACGAGCTCAGAAAAATACTTACATGGCAGCATTAGGCACGGATGTTGTTTCAGACACTGGCCAAACATCAAGCAATGGGAATGTAAGTGGTCCAATCTAAATTGGTTGATGTGTCTTGTTCTACTTTGTTATCAGAGTAGAAGTAGCACTTCTACTACTTCTAGTTTTTTGTTCTATGTTTATTATTAAATTTCATTACATTTATCTTTATTTAACTTAATAAAGTAATGGAAAATACAATTCCTTTAAGTCAGTAGATGGCTACACACCAGTGAGTACCAAGTGCCAAGCGACACAGGGCGAACACGTGGACCACGACCCGAAGAGCAGCCATCTCTCCATCACTCAGCTGATCATCAGGCGAGGCCTCACTATGTTTGCAGCTGTTGGACTTCTTGCTGTGGGAGTAGGTGTGTACTTCCTTGTGCCTTTGCCAGAGACGATACCTGCAAACTATACAATGGACAGGATTAATAGTACAGATACTCCTGATCAAATCTCCACCAGTGTGATGGTCACATTAGAGAGATAGCGTAAAAACACAGTGTTAAGCTCTTACAGAATGATTGTCTTGGACTGTTTCAGGACCCAACTGTAACAGATGTGATTCAAAAATAAGGTGAATTAATGGTGTTGGGTACATTTCATTTTCTTCAAATTATCATCATTATTAAGTAATAAATGACCTATTTCATCACAAAGTGATGAATGTGTATCTGATTGTTTTATCAGCATTTTGTTTTTAAGAATACATGTCAACAGTTGCTAAGTATAAATCCTGCCTGGAGATGAAAATTAAACTTTGTCTAATGACCAAAGAAACAATGCTGTTGACAGAAATGTAAATAGATGTTCCATTTTAATTATTAAAAAAAAAACATTTTAGGTTGAACTCTTTGGTGTGAATTTTTTTTTTGCTTGTTTATTTGTTTGTTTTTGTCATGGTGAAGCCAAGCTGTTTATGTAGGGGTGGCCAAACTCAGACTGCATGATGTGGGATATAAAATAGAGTCCAGTTATTAATTTCTTTCTCCTTTTTTTCTGCATGGAAAAAATGAAATCATGAATTTATTTCACTCAATTTTTTTTAGAAATATTTTAAAAACATATCTATGTTGCTCAGGTGATAAGAATTTCATGTCTTTGCATTGTTAAATGCAAAGCTGTAAAAAACAGCAGTATAGAAATGTTTCTGTCTCAAAAATAGTTATTGGATCCTGTTTTAAGAGTATGCACTTGTCCCCCTAAAAGCCTTCACCCTCATATATGTTAGGTAGCTCGAGTGTTATAGTAGCTCTGGGTTATGGAGACCTTAGTTGATCTTTCTCTGCTCTGAGAACCTCTATTACCTCTTGGTTCTGCTGTGTGGCCTCCTCCTGGTAGGACATACCTGAAACACCTCACTTCACCCCACGTCCTAAGGAGGACGTCCTGATCATATGTCCAAGACATCTCAACCAGCTCTTTTAAATGTGGAGGTGCAACTACAATCATCCACTTGTTTTTGTGTGTCAAGTCTCTAAGAGATTTATTAATGAAGGTATCAAAAGGACATCCTTCCCCAAGACACTCACAAATGTTTATTTTATGATCACATTTCCCTCTTTACTCCTTTTCTATTGTTAACACCTCTTTGATGGTTGAGTTCTTAATTACCACTTTCAATTTGGCTTGAGAAGGCATTAAGTAAGCTATTTCATGTTTCTAGGATGCTGGATTGTTTAAGAAGTCTGTGAAATACTACAAGAGATTACATTATCAGATTTTCTCCAACAATGGCCTTTTTTTGGTCTACCATTGTGCAAATGTTTGATCTTTGCAGTTCTAAAATCCTGATGTTATTATTTTTGTAAAATTTCCTCAGCTGACCACAACTAGAGGTAGTTACTTGTGTTTTACACACGTTTAATCACCCAGATCAAAACATTCTTGCTTTCAAGTCCTCACCCCCATCTTTGCCTTTGTTGTGGTTGCTGAGTGTTTCTCTCTTCCTTCTCACAATCTGTGTTGTTTCAGCTGGACTTTGTTTTGCTCCAAGGCAGCTGTGGCTGCATCCTTTGCAGCATCCTGGAGTGCAACTAAGATGACTGTGTGAGAGTATAGAGAAAGGTTTTAGTGGAAGAACATACATTAGCATCTGGGGCTGCAGACATGGAGAGGTCCAGCGGCAAACGTTTTTGTTGTAGACGGGTGTGCCACAGGGTTCCTGTGGCACACAGAGAGGAACTGTACCACATCCTGAAGATGACAGGTCCTCTGGTAAGTACTGGGATTGCTCACGTGCCATGATCTTTCTTTAACAGACCACGTAGATGGAGATTATCCTTGCTGATGATACAACAGAAGACTGATGACAGTCTTTCTGTTTTTAAAAAAAGTTTAAGATGTCAGGAAAACACACTTTCACAGATGTGACAATAAAACTGAAACAATATTTGGCACTTTTTACTCGCTGAATAATGACTGCAAACTGCAGGAAATAAACTTGTCAGGAAATCTGTGTACCACGATAATTAGTTGCAGTATGTAATGGTTTATTTTTAAATTACTTGTCATGTAATAGTGGTATCACTCCTGCAACATTTTTGGTATTTGTCTTTCTAGCTGCTCTCTCGAATCCTCAATTACATGCTTCCGTTTGTGGTTACAATGTTCTGTGGCCGTCTGGGAAATGACGTGATGGCTGGCTATGGATTAGCTTCTGCTGTAAGTCATCTGTATGCTCCACTGATGTTTTGAAGCTTACTCGAAAAATGGATTAAATGAAGAAGTAATTACGAGGATGCTGATGGAAGAAAAGGAATTGTTACTTAAGTCAGCAAGATAATTGTCTCGTAATCACTCGTCAACAACACTTATGATTTAATCTATGCTAAGCACTTGACACTTGCTCTTAAGAATCACTCAAGTTTTGCTTATAATAGTTTGCATTCATTTCAGACAATTAATATTACCACTGCAGCAACAGGATTTGGTCTGGGACTGGCATGTGATACTTTGGTGTCTCAGGTCTGTAAAACCAAGTCAACATGATGCTATCATACACTGGAATTTTTTGCTTTCCCTTTTTTCTTGCTGCCATCTTTAAAATGTTCATTATCCTGACAGACTTTTGGTGCTAAAAATCTACTCCGGGTGGGCGTGATCCTTCAGCGGGGCATAATCATCCTCTTGTTGTTCTGTCTGCCTTGCTGGGGTCTCCTCATTAATGCTCAGGCCATCCTATTATGTGTGGGCCAGAACCCTGAGGTGGCCAGGTAACTAACAGCAGCAAATATACAGTAATATTATTGATACAACTGGCATAGATATGGGTACATCTAAACATGAAACCTGATCTTCTCAGGAATAACATCTGTGCATTAAAACCATTTCTGGTTGCCAAAGATTCACTAAACAGAATCACAATACAAATTAAGTGAATGTCAAAATGATCTCAACTAATCATATAAAACTGAACCAATGTTCCCTCTAATTTTTCATGCGTCTGAGCGAACACAAACTCCCTGAGCGGTCCCTTGGACCACTGTGAGCAACAGCAGACGTGAGCACTGTGGTCATGCCAGCATCGAATCCATCCAAGCTACATGGTTTACTAAAATAATCAAATTGCAGCATTTATGTTAGACTACTTTTAATTAACTGCTTTAGCCCACATACAATGAAAATTAAAAAAAATCTTGTTCATGACCTGTGTAGTATGTTAAAACTATTGGAAGTAAAAATAACTTGAACTCAAATTTTGAAAACACAACTTTCTTTTTTTATATACACTCAACAAAAATATAAACGCAACACCTTTGTTACTGCTCCCATTCCCCATGGGATGGACGTAGAGACCTAAAATTCATTCCAGATACACAATATAACCATCCCTCCCAAACAGTGGTCACAAATCAGTCCAAATGTGTGGTAGTGGGCACATCTGCCATATTGAGATAATCCATCCCACCTCACAGGTGTGCCACATCAGGATGCTGATCTGACATCATGAGTAGTGCACAGTTGTACCTCAGACTGCCCACAACAAAAGGCCACCCTGGAATGTGCAGTTTTGTCTCACAGCAAAATGCCACAGATGCCACAAGCAATGAGGGAGCGTGCAATTGGCATGCTGACAGCAGGAATGTCAACCAGATCTGTCGCCCGTGCATTGAATGTTCATTTCTCAACCATAAGCCGTCTCCACAGGCGTTTCAGATAAATATGGCAGCACATCCAACCGGCCTCACAACCGCAGACCTCGTGTAACCACACCAGCCCAGGACCTCCACATCCAGCAGGTTCACCTCCAAGATCGTCTGAGACCAGCCACCCAGACAGCTGCTGGAACAATTGGTTTGCACAACCAAACAATTTCTGCACAAACTGTCAGAAACCGTCTCAGGGACGCTCAACTGCATGCCCGTCGTCCTCATCGGGGTCTTGACCTGACTCCAGCTCGTCGCCGTAACAGACTTGTGTGGGCAAATGCTCACATTCGATGGCGTCTGGCACGTTGGAGAGGTGTGCGCTTCACGGATGAATCATGGTTCACATTGTTCAGGGCAGATGGCAGCTGAGAATGTCCCAGTTCTTGCATGGCCAGCATACTCACCGGACATGTCACCCATTGAGCATGTTCGGGATGTGCTTGACCGGCGTATACGACAGCATGTACCAGTTCCCACGAATATCCAACAACCTCGCACAGCCATTGAAGTGGAGTGGACCAACATTCCACAGGCCACAATTGACAATCTGATAGACTCCATGCGACGATGTGTTGCACTGCATGAGGCAAATGGTGGTCACACCAGATACTGACCAGTTCTGGGTCCCCAGACCTCCAATAGCGCAAAAAACTGCACATTCCAGGGTGGCCTTTTGTTGTGGGCAGTCTGAGGTACACCTGTGCACTACTCATGATGTCAGATCAGCATCCTGATGTGGCACACCTGTGAGGTGGGATGGATTATCTCAATATAGCAGATGTGCCCACTACCACACATTTGGACTGATTTGTGACCACTGTTTGGGAGGGATGGTTATATTGTGTATCTGGAATGAATTTTAGGTCTCTACGTCCATCCCATGGGGAATGGGAGCAGTAACAAAGGTGTTGCGTTTATATTTTTGTTGAGTGTATATATATAAAGCTCTGACTTGTATTATGAGCAGAGATGGGCAGTAACGCGTTACTGTAATCCGATTACTTTTAAGTAAGTAATCAGTAATTAGTTACTGATTACTTTTTTCAAGTAACTTGACCAGCTGATTATGAGTATGAGTCTGTGGTCTGGGAGAGAGTCCTGTAACTCTCTGTCTGCAAAATACAGTATATAATGACCAATGTTGGGCAGTTAATTAAATAGTTACTTCTTCAAAAAAAGTTACTGAGTTATGCAAACAACAAAGTTTTTTGCAGCTGTTTACCTAAAAATGCAACCAAGGCATTTTTTAAAATAAACATTTCAAACCATTTACAGAACAATCAGCTGTTCTGCATCAAATCTGATGCCACACAAATTATTTGTGTCACTCCAAAAAATAATTTCTGTCCACTATGAGATAAAGGAGAACAACAGCCTGATACCTGCAGGCCTGACAACAGGAGATGTATCACTCCTGTAACACCTGTAACATTCAGTAGTCGTCTCATTGTTCTGACACACACAACAAAACTATTGACTACACTACACACTAACTACACAAGATTTGCGCTAAACGTCGCAAATCTCTCACATCTTAAAACACCACCGCCATTCCTAAAACTTGCCCCCTTCCTAAACAACTAAATGCCATGTTGCCATATCATTTTTTGATTATTTTTATCATAACTCTGGTTTTACGTGGCCCATCAACACAATTTAAAAACTGGTATAAAGTTCACACTTTTTCTGTCAGTTGTTCCGTCTGTCCTGCTCACATCTCCAATGGTTGTGCACGTTGTCATTAACGTGGCTTCACTCCACATCAGCCACGCCGCTTTGCTAGCTAAAACACCAGTGTCGGCACATAAGGACGCTGTCATAGCCTGTCAACGACGTTCATTAGCTGCGTATATACGAATGTGAATCGCATTATTGGCTGGCCTATGGGATAAGGTGGCATCGTTCTAATTCCATACGGGAGCAGCCAGTCACTTACTGACTAACACCGCAAAACAGAATTGTTTAAGTTTTAATTGTAATTTCAATTCAGGTTAGATTTTTTTTTGTGCGCAACACAGATTTTCTGTGCGCAGAGACCATGCCAGCAGAGCGCAATTGCGCACGCGCGCAGCTTAGAGGGAACATCGATCACAGTCATTCTGATTACCTTTTTGCTTTATTCAAGGAATTACCAAATATGTCTTAGGAGCTTCACTAGCTATGCTCAAACTGCTCTTGTTAAGGTCTCAAACAATCTGCTGCTGACTGTGTGCTCTTCTCTATTTTCATTCTCCCTGACCTCATCTCAGCCTTGCATATTGTGGACCAGAACATTTAATTCAGTCAGTCTAAAGAACAGTGCTGGTATCAGTGATGTGACGCTGGATTGGTTTATGTCAGGTCTATCAAACAAGTAATTTTCAGTAATGACTGACAAAGCCTCATCTTCTCATTCAAATGGATGGAGTTGATTTTCACTGCTATGCAGGCACAAATGTCCTATAATCTGTTACCGCTGATGTCTCACATATTAGGTCCCGTCTAGCTGAATTAGGAACTGGATGTCTAAAAACATTCTAAACCTGAATGATCATAAAATTGAAGTAATTATAATTACACCCTCGTCCCCCAGCACTAGCAGCACTTTTGATCTTTTTTCTAATCTGGGTCTCCTACAGTATTTAAAAATGTCTGGAGAGAGACTCATAACCTGGGGTAATTTTGGGTCCAAGCTCTCTCTTTTATATGCAGGTGTTTAAAGTTATGCAGTCCTGTTTCATTCCGCTTAGGCAGATATCATTCCTATCTCATTTTGGTTAAGGTCATCCATGCTTTTATGTCCTCTGGACTTGACCACTGTAATGCACTTTATTCATCGTCATAACATAAATAAGATACAAATAATTCAAACTGCAGCTGACAGGCTTTTAACAGATAGCAAAATAAGTGACCAGATGAAATCAGTCTTTACAGCTCTTCACTTCCTACCTGTTAGCCTTAGAAATGATTTTACGGCTCATTTTTGAAGCCTAACTTTGTTAAGCACCTGTCTGCATATCTAAGCTGCTGTATCCATATGAAACTTCCTGCTGCCTGAAATATTCAGACATGCCTGATGCCTCTGCCTAATGACCTCAGGCTTCTTCTAAATGCATTTTTACTTTTTGGCTTTTTAAACCCACTAATGTCTTACTGACCAAAGCAACTTCTTTAATGAGCAAGATTGCATGAGTACTGGTTTCTCTTCAATTTGAAATTGCTTTTGTTTCTACTGAAATTATTTATTTTTAGTTGTTTGTGTAGTTCAGTACAACTTTATTTTGAAAAGGCCTTTATGAATACATATAAACTAAAATGTAAAATGTACTAGATGTACTCACATGCACTTCTTGCTTTCAGAATAGCCCAGCTGTATATCACTGCCTTCCTGCCTGCTGTGCCAGTGAGTCGCTGCTTTTCTCCTTAACCTTTATACAAACATTCAAAACCAATGTTTGACGTTTTTTGTGCTGTGCAATAATTTATTATTCTTCCATAGGCAATGTTTCTACATCATCTTCAGGTGTCTTACCTGCAGAACCAGGTCCATTTCTCTATTCCGATCCCGTACTGGTTTTACAGATATCGTAAATGTTTCTAAAACTAATTACAATTTTGGTGGAAAAGGAAATGTAATCACGCTGACTACATTTTGTATTCTCAGGGAATCATACTGCCACAAATGTATAGTGCTGCTCTGGCAAACATTGCAAATGTGGTGACAAACTATATTTTTATTCACTGGCTGGATCTGGGTGTTAGGTATGCGAACTCACACTCATATCACTTTAATGCTTTAATTCTGAATAAAAGAATTTAACACTGATATCAACCCAAATGTCTTGCAGTGGCTCTGCAGCTGCAAATACTCTGTCTCAGATTTACATCTGTACTTTTCTGTTTGCTTACATTTTGTGGAAGAGGCTTCATGTAACAACATGGGGAGGTATACTGAGAACAGTGATGATCTCATGCACCATCTTCTTCTTTTCCCTAGTTTTATATAAATGAGCGTCTCTCTCCCCCTGCAGGCTGGTCTGTGGAATCACTGCAGGACTGGGGCTCCTACATGAAGCTGGCTATTCCCAGTACATTAATGAAATGCTTTGAGTGGTGGGTTTATGAGTTTGGGGGATTCTTTGCAGGTAATCCTTTTTTTTTCCTTTTAGATGATCATAGACAATCTAAAAATATTTGAATCATGCCTGCTCTTTCTTCTTTGTCTGTAACAATCAGGAATGCTGAGTGAAAATGAGCTGGCAGCCCAGCACGCTGTCATGATGGTGACTGTCATAACATATATGGTAAGGTTTAATCACTACAAATCAGAGAATTAAATTCTCCCTTTAAAATATTTCTTTGGTTGCTTTGAACCACCTGAGAGCAAATTTTCTCCTATACTTTTTTCATAATAATGAATCCATAGTTCCCTCTTGGTATTCAAGCTGCGGCATGTGCCCGGGTGGGTAATGCTCTTGGTGCAGGAGACACCGGCAGAGCACTCCTAACTAGCAAGATGTCCCTTACTCTTGCAGGTCAGTTAGAAATGTATCGTGATTTATATTCGTTTCCCATAACTTTATTACCGTTATACAGATTTTGGAGCTCTTGTTTTCTAGGTAGCATTGCAGTTGTAGAAGGCCTTGTCCTTGGCTCCGTCAAAACAGTGATTGGCTTCATCTTCACGTCAGATGAGTGAGTTCAGCTGCATTCACATTTCACTAACAGTAATATTCCTAAACACTGTTGTTGCATTCAAAGATTGGCAAGGATGTGCAAAACCTTAATTAAACCTTTTCTTTCAGGAAGATCATAGGTCTGGTCTCACAGCTGATGAATGCTTACTGTTTCCTTCAGTTCTTTGATGGTCTCGTGGTGAGTTTTAGTTACACTTGGCAGCGCGTGTATGCTCCTAAAAGCATGACAAGTAAATCTAATATAAAGTTTATCTCTGTTTCATCCAAGTGTGTGTGCACGGGCATTTTCTTAGGCACAGGGAAACAGAAGATTCCAGCTGTGGCTAATTTCATTGGATACTACTGCATAGGGCTTTCTCTAAGTATCACGTTGACATTCGTTGCAAAACTAAGAGTGTTGGGTAATTGCACAAAGTGATGCTTTTTTTGTAATTTACTAAAATGAGCTTTTAAAGTGAAGCTTGCCTTGCACTTAAGTAATTTGTCATTTTCTCTGCAGGTTTCTGGCTTGGACTGCTTGTTTGTGTCATTTTACAATCTACCTTCTACATTATTGTCATCTTTAAGCTGAACTGGGAACAAATCACTGAGGAGGTATCATATGAAAACAACCAATAAAGATACTGTGCCTCAAATTGAAGATCAGTTTATACTTAGCTTCCAAGACCCAAAAAATATTAATGAATCTATTGCTTACACTGACTTTTCATATTTACAGGCTGTGAAACGGGCTCAGAAAAATCCTTCGTTATTAGGAAGAGCTCCCGTGACAGGCACTGTGGAAACCAGCACCCAAGATCAAACATCAAGTAATGTGAGTCTATGTAACAGTTAAAGTCAGCAATAGCAACAATTAATCTAAATTTCTTGACATAGTTTTGTTTTTCTTAAACCGTTCTTGATTACATTTATATTATGTTTTCTTCCATTACTGACATATATATATAGTACTGTGCAAAAGTCCTGAGCCACCCTTTGCTCTTTTGACATGACTTGCTTTTCTACTCATTTCAGTCCTTGTACATGGCCATTTTCAGAGGAATGATTTCCTTGTATTTGCTAAGTCACTTTGCACTTACCTATGAATCATGGAAGCTTTAAAAGGAAACTTTTTTTAGTCTTGTGTCAACATAACAGCTAAATTAGCAAAGAATGGATTTTAAATTGTATCTGTACCCATTTTCCCAGCAAAATATTTTTAAAAAGTGGAGAAATTAGATTTTCGCAGAGTACTATATACTATTGCAGTGGTGGATGCTCATATTCAACATGGCCAGATTTTCAAAGAGTTAGTAACCCCTATGTGCTAAAAGCTCAGTTTTCACACTTCTATATGCTGGATTGATTGCAGATGTTTTTTTTTCCCTTTTCTTTGCTCTGCATGATTGCAGTGAGCACAGCACGTCCTTCATACAGATACTTCATGCACACAGGTTATGACCACAGCAGTGTGACCAACCTGCTGGTGTTTTTGTTTCATTTTTTCCTAGCTGATGGATGGCTATATGTCTGTGAGCACTGAGTGCCAAGACAGGGGCACTGTGGTGCAGGATCGAGATGTGACACAGAAGCTGAAGGGCAGCCGCCTCTCCATCACCCAACTGATCCTCAGGCGAGGCCTCATTATGTTTGCTGCAGTTGCACTTCTTGCTGTGGGAGCAGGTGTTCACTTCCTTGTGCCTTTGCCTGAGACCAACTCTACTGTGGACTCGATCAACACTACATATACTCCTGATCAAATTTTCTCCACCATGTTGGTGCCAGATGAAGAGTCAGAGTGAACAATAGATAACTGCAATGATTCTGTTTAATGTTGTAAGAACAGAAAATCTGATGTTGCCTTCTCAAACCAGTTTTAGTTTGATTTGTTTGTCTCTGCAAGGTGTTGTAGACTGAACACAGGCAAATATAATGCTCGTTCATTGATTAATCAAGAGACCATTCATTCATTTCCTGCTCGTCTGCCTTTGTGCCTGCTTGTGCCATCCGTTACTGTCTGCTTTGTAATGCAAATGCTAGCATATTGCTGAGACCTCCCAGAAAAGCAGCACTGGAGTTATTTCCCTGAACGAGACAGACATTACTCATGTTCAGGTAGCCAAGTTGGTGATAAGTAGGTTCAAAATAATACCAACAGCCAAGATGAACAACATGAAAGCTAGAGCCAAGCCTCTACGCAGAACCAGAGTCCTGAAAGAGAGCTCTCCTTCAGTTGTCCTCACTGTTGTTTCCACCTGAACATCCATCAGATCAATGGTGTCTGCTTGACCCACTGAGTTACCAGAGTCTTCTAGTTGGGTACCTGGACATAAATATATGCAAATGTTCCATGTTAGGGATCATGAAATTATAATTGTTATTCAAAATATTGTTCACAGTTTGGAAGTTTTCTATATTAATTGCTGTATAATCAATATCTAAAATCTCTGAATTGTTTTTTGTTTGTTAGTTTTTTTTATGGTTCTATCTGCTGATCCAACTGAGTGCTTTTTTAGTGTTGCCATAGATTGTGAAGTTAAAGATGTTAAAGGACATTTAAAAAAGATGAAGATCTTGGTTTCTGATTGTTTAGCAAATACCAATTTGCAGACAAAAATTTGGACTTTGAACATTTCATACTTTTAGACCATGCATGATTAAAAAAAAAGTAGTAAGGACACTTACTACATACAAACATATCAAAATGACAACAATAATAAAATAGCTATAAAATATGTTATAGACCTTTAAAAGTGTTAAATGTATTTACTTCTACATGTAGATTGTGCTTTTTTAGTTTACCCTGTCTACAGCAACTAAAGCATGACACTTTTAGGATTATTGTCAAAGATAAATTGTAAGTCACACCACTTGGTGAAGTGAAGGTAGGAAAAGATTTTAGCCTTTGTTTAATATTAAAGAAGTTACTGGTGACATAATGCTGTCCTAACCTTTCCGCACTCAACACATTTTATTGTGGCTTGAATATGACAAAGGTAGTTTGCACATACATATGGAGACATTGTTGCAATAATCAAACTAAAAACAACATAATTCATTTCTGGTGGCGCAGGATACATTTGTCGCAGGTTTTGCGACAAATTTGTCCTGCGTCATTTTTGGGTCCACAATGTGGTTATTGAAGATTTGGGGACACAACAGTCTGTAAAATCTTTTTGAATAATGTAGATACATAATTCAAATACACAAACAAGATTCATTAAATATTCTTCTAAAGGTATCTTTTAAACTCTGTATGTTCTACTTCCACACAGAACTGTTTTGTTTCTCGTGATGAACAGGATAAACACTTTTCAGCCAAATTAAATAATTTGTGAAAACTGTCCCTTACCTGTGTCTGTGGAGCTTACATGCACTCCTGCTCTGATCTGAGCCTGCAAGACGAATCAATGCGTGATCCTTTAATCATAAAGAGACAGCCGAAAACTACTGAAAATTAAATATTTATCCTTAAACACAAACCTCAACTGTGACATTTTTCCAGTTCATTCTGATTAGATAGAAAATCAGGAATAAGCATTGCAGGAACACACAGGTTAACAAGCCTGTCCACAGACCTGAGGAAAACAAAACATGTTTTTCTTTAAGAGGAGGAAGGAGATGTTGATGCTGTGGTAGAAATCAAATGAAAAAAAGAACTGTAGGGACAAAAAATAACATGGATACAAACAGCTGATGGTTGAAAACATCTCACCCATGATTCCTAATTTGGCTGCAAACATCAGTGACACTCCAATCGGAAAGCCAACACCATAATATCCCAAAATATTGCAAATAGCTCCAACTCTCTGTTGGCCTGCTCCTCTTATTATGCCACACACGGCAGCCTAGTGACGCAAAAAGGATAAAGACATGGTTAAGTACCCACAAACACATACTTTATGGGATGTTTCTGGGGTATGGCAGATACTCACAGATGTTGCATCGAGTAGAATGAAAGGAGCATAAAAAGATAGGACATCTGAAACCCTTTGCCTGATTTGTCTGAAAGAAGAGAGTCTAAATTTTTAAAGTGAGACTGGTGAGTTTGTAAACACATGTTTTTGTGTAATTTGAGCCTTGTGCAACATTATACAATTATGCTGTCTTAGGAACAGGAAATATGTAAATAATTATCAGCACAGCTGAGTGCAGCTACCATAAACCTTTGTGTCTACCCATATGGAAAAGATATATATAAATCTTATAAAGTTTGTATCTGTCTTGTGTGAAACTTGTATGAAAAGCATATAAGAGTGAAAACAGATATAAGATCCCTTGAAAAATTATATAATGAAACTTGTATGTTTTGGATACTTACTAAAACAATGTATGAAAGTAATGCGAAAGTGGCCACTTTCATGAGTAAATCATGTAAGCCTTATATGATTTACTCATGAAAGTGGCCACTTTCATGAGTAATCACATATAAGTTTTTACTATTTCTTTTCCGTATGGGTATTCAGTATAAGAGAGATTATGTAAGCGAAGGATGACAGTAACTTATGTAAGGGTAAAAGGTCGTTTATGAGGCCTGCTATCTCCCCTAGACTTGATACTGAAATTGCATGTGTAAGTGTAACCCATGCTGGTATTTCCTTTCTTTTTTCTTTTAAAGTAACAACTGCTGCAATTTATAAAACAAACAAAAAAAACATAAAATTATATACGCACTCATCATATGTAAAAACATAAGAGATGTGGTCCTTTAGGCTCCCGATGAGAGTTGACAAACATATAGACACTGACACTGCAGTAAAGACAGAAATATAATTAAAGATTTACCTTTTTCGGGAGCAACATGCCTTAACAGTCTTTTTCCTTATAGGATCGAAACCCTTTCTCGAGGGCACATCATAGGTAGGTAAAGAGAAGTGAAAATATTCACGCTTTCTGCTAACATTTATAATTACGGAGACTGTTTAAAATTTCTAAGCTACTTTTGTGCTTCCTTCTGGAGAGCAAAATTGGAATTATGCAACATTAAATTATGTAATTAATTACCTTTAATTGACTGTCTTTAAAATATTTTCAAATGAATATTAGACAAAAAACTAACAAAAAAAAACAAAACACACGGCAAAGAAATAAACATTGATGCATTCTGACCTGCACAGAACATTGACATCTTAGCAGACAGCTTGGCCTGCTCCGTTTCTCCACCTCCCAAAGCATTTCCAACTCTTACACTGCCCGCTATGCTGAAACCCAAAGGGAACTAAAAATAAAAAAGTTGTTACATTGGATGGATGTAAAATGAGAAAATTCTTTATGAATAAAGTTTTTTGGCAGTGCAGAGGGTTTGTTCACATCAAAAGGGCTCACCATGTATGCAACATTTGCCAGTTGATACACAACTGACTGAGCTCCAAGTTCCACTTCATTTATGAGACCTGTCAATGACAGACAGCGGATAGATTTCAGAGCTGCTTTTCTACAGTCAAAGGCATCCCAAAGTGGCCTGTGGCATTACCTGCTAGAAAGCCTCCAATTTCATATGTCCACCATTCAACACATAGCATGACCATGCCAGGGACAGCCAGGTGGATGTATGAGCCCCAGTCCTGGAGGCACTCTCGAGACCAACCTACGTAAGTGTTTATAAAGTAGATGTTAGCAATTCCAAATGTATATTTAAATTAAAGTGCATACAAAAGCAAAAGAAATAAAATACTTTAAAAATTCTCTCAAAACAAATAGTAGTCATATAATAAACCAATAAATCATTTGTCAACCTGCTTTTCTACCACATGATTTAAAGCAAATCTCAATACGCTAATTTCCAGTTCTATAGTGTGGGATTATAATATTATTTTATGCCATGTTAGACCCCTAATTAAAGATTGTGAATTATTATGTAGTTTTAGTTTGCATTATTCTCCTGAATTAGAAGAAGGTGATAACTATTGCATTTGTTAAACTGATTTGCATTACATTAGACTGCTGATTTATTGTGAATGAATGATATTGTTTTATGATGCATGATACTGCTGAGTTATAAGAAACGCTGTTCGCAGAAAGTCATCGCCTTATTTGTCTGATTAGAAGAGAACAGAACATACTGGAGTTTTCTGCCCCATCTCAGCAGGAGCAGATAAACGGGGAGCCAAGGTCGTAGCTTAGGCGCCGTGTGAGAGAAAGAATGTGAATGTTTAGGCTTTTATGATTAGGTGGGGGCCACTAGAGGCTATAAGAGGTTGATCAATGCTCCACCATTTTGAGATCTGATGCTGTCTGTTGGCGAACAGGGTTAGTTCAGTTTGGCTTGACTGTGGGGTACAGAGCATCCTGGAATAAGCTAGGAGTTAGAGTCTCCTTACTGTGTTGAACGGTATCTGCGCTTTTTTGGACACTGTTAAATTGAGTTAGGGACTTTAGAGATGAGGCCAGATACAGTTAGAGTCTGATACTGGTTAATTGATTACAAAAAAGTTGGACTTTCTTCGGTTGGACCCGTTAACTTAAATTTGTCAAAATTGTGTAGGTGCTAAAGCTGTCAGGCCTGAGAGTGATTGTAAATATAAGACGTCTTTGTAATATAAAATAACAGAGCTGTGTGAAATGAGGCTGTGTGTGACGTGCAGCTGCGGCGCTGCGAGCTATTTTTAGACGGTGTGTGAACATGCAACTGAGGTGGCTGCTGTGAAGCGCACAGAGGACTTTTGCTTCCTGTTTAGTGTGTTTTTGAGTTTTATAATTATGATTTGCAAACAATGATGCATGCCTGTAATTGAAACGCTGATTTTGCTGATTATAATATTACAAATAAGGTTTTGAATGACTAGGGTGAATGTTTGATGTTTGGCTGGGTTTTGATATAGAAAAGACAAATCGTGCATGATTTAGACTGGCACTTCAGTCGGCAGAGTAAGATTGTGTGATAAATACAGCTGTGATTTGTTTCAGTTTTATGGTGTGAAGCAGGATTTATAAGATTTTTAAGTGACTCTTGGTTCAGCTCAAGAATATAGGCAGTTACATTTGTTTTACTTTTAGTTTTATCATAATATAGGGTGTGATCAAGCATGAATTTTAGCACTAGAGGTGGTGTAGTAATTTCATTCTACTTAGATAAAAGGCATGCTTATTTTGGGGTCGTGCCAAATTAAAATTTTACATATAGGGGATCTTCTTTACATGAATTGCAGTGGTCACAGTGAGTACGAATAAATGACTAAATACAGTGAATTTTCTTGTCAGAAAAGAAATAGTAAGTGAATGTTTTAGTGTTTTAATACAGGTGGATTTCTCTCTGGAAACCTGAGTACAGCGGCAAAAGGGTTAAATTAACAGAATTGGGACGACAGACAGGCCAAGCTTTGGCTCAAAATTACAGCTTGACCTCACTTTGTCCCCACACGGAAAAGAAGCTTAAAGGACATCTTCTCCTCCAGTTATCGGTTACCATCGCTGGAAATTTTCAGGCAAGTTTTTGGCTGAATTGTTATTGGCACCATGTGTCCCTGAATCTCACAAGCAAGCTCTAACTCCTGGCTGTAGACATGGAATGCTGTTATTTAAGGTGGGAAATCACAATTTGGGAAACAAAATAAAAACACACACACAACCAGAGAAATGTATGAGAAAGGCACGTGTTAGAGAAATGCCTCGTTTGAGAAATAACCCACCTACAAACACACACACACGCAATGAAGAAACCTATATATATATATATATATATATATATATATATATATATATATATATATATATATATATATATACATACATACAGTGGGGCAAAAAAGTATTTAGTCAGCCACCGATTGTGCAAGTTCCCCCACTTAAAATGATGACAGAGGTCAGTAATTTGCACCAGAGGTACACTTCAACTGTGAGAGACAGAATGTGAAAAAAAAATCCATGAATTCACATGGTAGGATTTGTAAAGAATTTATTCGTAAATCAGGGTGGAAAATAACTATTTGGTCACCTCAAACATGGAAAATCTCTGGCTCTCACAGACCTGTAACGTCTTCTGTAAGAAGCTTTTCTGTCCCCCACTCGTTACCTGTATGAATGGCACCTGTTTGAACTCATCATCTGTATAAAAGACACCTGTCCACAGCCTCAAACAGACTCCAAACTCCGCCATGGCCAAGACCAAAGAGCTTTCAAAGGACACCAGGAAAAGTATTGTAGACCTGCACCAGACTGGGAAGAGTGAATCTACAATAGGCAAGCAGCTTGGTGTGAAAAAATCAACTGTGGGAGCAATCATCAGAAAATGGAAGACATACAAGACCACTGATAATCTCCCTCGATCTGGGGCTCCACGCAAGATCTCATCCCGTGGGGTCAAAATGATCATGAGCAAAGATCCCAGAACCACACGGGGGGACCTGGTGAATGACCTGCAGAGAGCTGGGACCAAAGTAACAAAGGTCACCATCAGTAACACACTACAACGGCAGGGAATCAAATCCCGCAGTGCCAGACGTGTTCCGCTGCTGAAGCCAGTGCATGTCCAGGCCCGTCTGAAGTTTGCCAGAGAGCACATGGATGATACAGCAGAGGATTGGGAGAATGTCATGTGGTCAGATGAAACCAAAGTAGAACTTTTTGGTATAAACTCAACTCGTCGTGTTTGGAGGAAGAAGAATACTGAGTTGCATCCCAAGAACACCATACCTACTGTGAAGCATGGGGGTGGAAACATCATGCTATGGGGCTGTTTTTCTGCCAAGGGGACAGGACGACTGATCCGTGTTAAGGACAGAATGAATGGGGCCATGTATCGTGAGATTTTGAGCCAAAACCTCCTTCCATCAGTGAGAACTTTGAAGATGAAACGAGGCTGGGTCTTCCAACATGACAATGATCCAAAACACACCGCCCGGGCAACAAAGGAGTGGCTCCGTAAGAAGCATTTGAAGGTCCTGGAGTGGCCTAGCCAGTCTCCAGACCTCAACCCCATAGAAAATCTGTGGCGGGAGTTGAAAGTCCGTGTTGCTCGGCGACAGCCCCAAAAGATCACTGCTCTGGAGAAGATCTGCATGGAGGAATGGGCCAAAATACCAGCTACTGTGTGTGCAAACCTGGTAAAGACCTATAGTAAACGTTTGACCTCTGTTATTGCCAACAAAGGTTATGTTACAAATTATTGAGTTGTATTTTTGTTATTGACCAAATACTTATTTTCCACCCTGATTTACGAATAAATTCTTTACAAATCCTACCATGTGGATTCATGGATTTTTTTTTCACATTCTGTCTCTCACAGTTGAAGTGTACCTCTGGTGCAAATTACTGACCTCTGTCATCATTTTAAGTGAGGGAACTTGCACAATCGGTGGCTGACTAAATACTTTTTTGCCCCACTGTACATACATACATACATACACACACACACACACACACACACACACACACACACACACACACACACACACACACACACACACACACACACACACACACACACACACACACATATATATAAATACAGAGACAATATAAATAAAATATACGAAGGGGATAAATAGAATAAAGAGGAATAAAAATAAAAATACAAGTGAATTGCACATTTCAAGTATTGAGTCTATATTGCACCGTTGCACCGTTGCACGGTTAATTGATGATTCTAAATTATCCATGAATGTAAGGGTAAATGGCTGTTTGTTTCTATCTGATAGACTGGTCGGCTGTCCGGGGTGTACCCTGCCTGGTAACCTATCACTTCAGGGTTATTTCCCAGCCCTGCTGCAACCAGGATAAAGATAGGAGGATGGTAGTTGTTGTAGACCCATTCAATTTTTATGGTAACCAGGATCTAGACTTTGTTGAACCGCGTGCAATATAAGACAACATGTAGTATTTAAGTGACCAAGTAGTATTTGGATAAAAGTTATTGAATAGTGTTGAAATAAACTGACAGAAGTGAAGGATTAAAATATTCCAGGAGCTCAACTTACTCCATCTGAACATGTTTCAATCGTGTTTTATGAACACAACATGCAGGTTTACTGAATATGAAAAGGTTGTGTTGATTTAACTCAGTTGTTTAAGTTTCTGCCAAAGCAAAACATTTGTGTGCAACCAGTGTCCACTATTGAATCAAGTAAATCCAGCATGTTTTGTTTCAGTGCAAAAAGGAGTTACGGTACCTGTATTCCTACACAATATTGTCCCGGGGGGGAGAAAAACTTTCTGGTGAAGTTTTGGTTGATTTTTGGGTTTTGCTTGACACTAGGTTGATTTTATCAGTGAGGTTTGGATTGTTTTCTTTCTCTAAGAGAGAGAAAGATGGTTTTATGCTTGGACATGTTTGCAATGGGCCCCAGTATTTGTTATTATATGAGTATTTTATTGGTTACGTTTGTTTTTGCTTTTGTTACAGTGCACTGAAATAAAAACATCTGAGAGGTGTGATCCACCGGTGGTGATATTTTGGTATTTTGTGAGTTCCTGATTTAACAAATCAGCTCTTTAATCCAGGCCTGAGAGATTGAACTTTAAAGCGCTATAAGATATTTTTACTGGAAACAGTCGCAAAGTATTTTTCTCCATGATTGTAATGGGCTCTGGAGAAATTCACTTATATGGGACATTGATCACATGAGAAGTCCTGAGCCTAAAAGGATTGCAGCGAGTCAATCCAGTCCAAAAAACAAGGAACTGTTTTCCTTTAAAATGATGACGTCATCTTGCTGGTGATGGAGGTTCGAATAGGTTGCTCGTGAGACTCCATTATCAGCAATATCTGGTATGAATGTGTGTGGATGTATGCATGTGACTGGACTGTGATGGACTGACGACTAAAAGTTTTAACTGACTTGATACTGAGACAAAAACGGTACCGACTTTAGGATTAGTAGATGTCCACAGACAATTCACCCAGCCTGTAAAAGAAGGGTGGATGTTTTGTCTTGCTTTGTTTTGTTTTTGCAAGAACAGAAGGATGACAGAGACTAAAGAGGGAGGCTGTAGCTTCACATAAGTGTGAACTGCATGTCAGGAAAAGTCGGGAGAAAGCGCCAGAGTCCAATTTGGGATTACTTTGAATATGACTGTGTTTTGGATAAAGCTAGTGTCTTGTAGTGGAAAGAGACAAATTATGAGGGACATTTATAAAGGGAAAAAACCTTAAAGTGCACTTGAAAAGCTCACACAAGAAGGCTAACCTAGCTTACCTTGAAAAGGTAAGGGAGCACACTCAACCCTCATCCCCAGAAAACAGAAGCTAACCCCAGGCAAGGCAGCGTGATGCATCCCGAGACAACAGGACGGGGATATCTACATAACTGTGTGAGTCAATTGCCTCCACAAAGTTTATCAATTCACTTGAACCAAAATTACGAACACCCGGTGCTGCAAGAGTTAATAGTCTCAATACCCACGGATAAGCACAAGAGCATGACTGATATGATGAAACTGGGATTTTGTTACACTTAATTATTGCAGACACAACTAAAACTAAACTGAAACTAATCAAAACTAAACTGAAACTAAGGACTTAAAAAAAATAAAAATAAAAACTAAACTAAACTAGCAAACAATTTGTAAAAACTAATTACATCGGATATAAAATTGAAAATCTGAAGTCAAAGCTAAATAATAATAAAAACTAATGAAAATTGCAAAACTATTAAAACCCTGGTCCAGACTAAGATGGCGTTGGACATCTTCAGGGCGGAAAAGGGTTGGTGTGACCAAGGTGTGGTTTGGCTTGTTGTATGTATATTTCAAGATCATATGGCTCTGGATGGACCAGTTACCAGGGCATGGAAGGAGGACAGACTCATTAAATGAGGAGAAGGATTTTTCTGGGATTGGAGATCCTCTGGGTGAGTGGTTGACTAAAAGCATGCATAAAATAAAAGCTATTTTTTGTTATTGATTGGTAATAGATTGATAATTGGCCACATTTGCAGCTGTATTGACTTGTTGTGGACGTAGTCTACTTCATGTTTAGGCACTCTAATTAACAGATTGAAAATAGTGACATTAAAGGAAGAGTATGCAGCGCCACCCTGTCAGACGCCAGTGACGGTGGGGCTCATTGATGAATCAGGTGAGCTGCATTCATGGCTGAATCAAAACTAAGTTTCCCCTGCTGTGGTCAGTGAGGGAAAAACAGAGGGAAATAAAATTGAAAGAGGCATTTATAAACGTTTATGTGTCAAGTTTATAAATGGGATAAAAAGGGGGTGTTTTACTGTTATTTCAGCATCAGCATTATTATTACATCAGAATCATATAACAAGCATTGCATTAAACATTTCTTGAAGCTTTTGACATTACATTAACATTTGTATTACGGTGATTGTTATAACCTCAGGTTAATCTTCTATTTACAGGTGTTGGGATAATCATATGATCTTTCATTGCAGGTGTAAACATGATCATTTTTATACATATTGCAGTCTGTTGCTCATTATAGAGTTGTGCTCAAGTTAATAAGGGTTAAAAGCTACAGTCAACGCGATGTTTGGCTGATCTATGGACTGGAGTGACTTCGAGCATAGAAGGCCGCACGCGCTTACATAACACTGATATCATGTTATTCTTTGTGATCTTTTATTCAGTTATATCTTTTGCTAAGTTTTAAGTAGTGGCAGTTAATTAAACGACATTCATTTAATCTTACATACCTGATTCAGAGCATTACACACAGATCAACTTAACAATCTGCAAAACCTTGTAGTTGCAATGTTGTGTCTCCATAAGGGACAGTTGGCTCCAGGAGATAAGTGGGAGTCAGTGCCTGTCCTCGAGAAGGAGAGAATGTTCCTTTGCTGTGTCAAAAGTAGTCAACAAGTTCATATTCAAGTGAAGTTCATATTAATGCAGGTTTTGTTTCCTGGCAATTCTGCAGACGCAGGCTCTGGGCGGAGCCAGGAGTTGAACAGATCTAACATGACAATTAAATTGGTTTCATTCCCTGGCACAGGATGACAGGACCGGAGCAACGATACTGGATAGGAGAAAGTCTGATACTTTCTGAGATATGAGTTCACTAACCTTTTCTTTTAATTTTCTAGCTCCGTTGATTTGACACATGGGAATGTGTCAAAAAAAAGGGGGGGGGTTGAGTTTTAACATCAAACAAGGGTTATATGAACATTTTTATGACTTCATTTGTGTTTTTGATAACTTAGGTGTGGTAAAGCTTAAGCTAATAGTGACCCAAGAGGTTTCCAGACTTTTTTTAGAGAATCAGTGAGAAGCATAAATCATTATTTCCATGTTTAAGCATTCAGTTCAGTTCAGTTCAGTTCATTTTTATTTCAAACATTTCAAACATGTGCCTTCACAATCATTACAAAATATCATTCCATTATTTGTTTGAAAAGGAGTAGGCTGAAGTATTTACTTATTTGTCCCTACCCCCTCAAGTTTTACCTCTCATTCATTTAATTTTTTTTTTGTCTTAAATTAAACAAACAACATATGAAACATATAAACATATGAAGTAAAACAAAACATAACATACATAAATCAAAAACAAGAAATTAGCAAGCCCCACCACAGTATAGTTTCTTTCATATGAAAAATACAGAATGTGTATATTTGCAGATACACAAGTTATGGAAAAACAACAAAACAAAACAAAAAAACAAAAAAACAACCAAAAAAGAACCGCAACACCATTACCAGCAACATTACCATCCTGGGTTAACCCCGTTTTCTTCATTCTTATACTTATTTAAAATTAGGTTTTTATATTTTACTTTAAACTGTTTTATGTTTTGACTGTCTTTTATTTCTTCTGTTAGACTGTTCCATAATTTAACTCCTGCAATTGAGATTGACATAGTTCTTAAAGTGGTTCTAGCACTTTGTATTTTTAAATTCCATTTCCCTCTTAAGTTATACCCACCTTCTCTTTCTATGAACAATTTACAGATTTCTTTGGGAAGCAATTTATTTCTGACTTTATACATTATTTGCGCTGTTTTAAGCTTCACCAAGTCTTGGAATTTGATAGCTTGCATTTTGACAAAGAGTGCATTTGTATGGTCCCTGTACCCTACATTATTTATTAATCTAATGGCCCTTTTCTGTATTATAGTTATTGTTTGTGTGTTACTTTTGTATGTGTTTCCCCAGACCTCTACACAGTAGCTCATATATGGCAGTAGTAAAGCACAGTATAAAATGTGCAGTGCTTTCTGATCCAACATATGCTTTGCTTTTCCCAGGACGGCAATGCCCCGTGCCAATTTCCCCCGAACATAAGTAATGTGTGGCTTCCAACAGAGCTTGTGGTCAATGATCACCCCAAGAAATTTTATTTCATTTACTCTTTCTAAATATACATTGTCAACACATATTTCTACTTCGATGTTTTTCTTTTGGTTTCCAAACAACATAAATTTGGTTTTATCGAGATTCAATGATAATTTATTTATATCAAACCACTTCTTTAATATCGTTAATTCCTGTGTGATCATTTCCAAAACCTGTGGCAATTCCCCACCTGCACACAGTATATTTGTGTCATCTGCAAATATTACAAACTTTAAAATCTCCGATACTCTGCAGATATCATTTAAGTACATAATAAACATTTTTGGACCCAGTACTGAACCTTGAGGTACTCCACAAGCTATATCCATCAAATTAGATTTATATTCATTTATTTGTACATATTGTTGCCTATTCCCTACATAGCTTTTTAGCCATTCCAAAACCACTCCCCTAAACCCGTACTTTTCCAGTTTTTTTAATAGAATTTCATGATTAACAGTATCAAACGCCTTCTTTAGATCTAAGAAAACTCCGAGCGCATACCTCTTATTATCCATACATTCCGTTATCTTTTCCATTAAATCTATCAGTGCCAAAGCTGTTGATCTGTTGCTTCTGAACCCATACTGACTATCTGTCATTAATTCATATTTTTCCACAAAACTATCAAATCTTTTTATGAAGAGTTTTTCCAGTATCTTAGAGAACTGGGAGAGTATTGACACTGGTCTATAGTTTGTAAAATGATGTCTTTCACCGGTTTTGTAAATGGGAATAACTTTAGCAACTTTCATTTTTTGTGGAAAAACTCCTTTTTGAAACGACAAGTTGAATATATATTTTAATGGTTTTACGATACCATCAATAACTGTCTTTACCGTTACCATATCAATATCATTCCAGTCTGTACTGGTTTTGTTCTTAAGTCCTCTAACCATGTCATAAATCTCTTTCTCTTCCACTGCTCTTAAAAACATTGAGCTACTATTCCTTTCAATATTTTCACCAGTGTCCCTTTCTATTCCATCAACCTTTATTTCTTCTGCCAGTTTTGGCCCTATGTTTACGAAGAATTCATTAAAGCCATTTACTATCTCTTCCATGTTATTAATACTTCTTGTCCCTTCTATAAAGTACCCAGGGTAATCATTATTCCTTGATTCATTTTTGATTATTCTGTTTAATACATTCCATATATCTCTTGTGTTATCTTTATTGTGTTCTAACCTTTTAATGTAATACTCTCTTTTACAGGATCTCATTATATTAGTTAATTTATTTTTGTAAGTTTTATACTTCATTTCAGTTTCTATTGTTCTCTTTTTTATGAATTCTCGATATAAGGTATTCTTTTTTTTGCTGGCATTAATCATTGAAATGAACTGAATAGCGTTTAGATGATAAAATGCCTGTGTTCATGAGAAGCTGAGTACCACACTGGAGAGGAAACCGCGGGACAGTAGGCGGAAGGAAACACATGATTTTTGGGGGGGCAAATGTTAGGATTAAAAATGGCTAATTTGTTTTTGATGTCTTTTGTTAAAATGAGTGGTTTTAATAGTTTTCGTACACACCTTGCAAATGAGTTTGCAATGAGTTGTGACTGTAAATACCCATGAGTTGGCACTCGGTCTTTGGAAGGTCATAAGCTTCGTTCGGTGTGATGGTCCGGACTGATATATTGCAGGTATTGACTTTGAGTGCAGAGGGCTAAATGCAAACACGCTTACACACACAGAGGATATGATTAGAATAAGTCCCTGGGACATTCTGAATATTCTAAACCAATTCTGAATCACCAGAAGATCAGTAGATAACAACATTAGATTATTAGAGCTAGGAAGAGAGGTGTTTTGGTTTTCTGTCTCCTACAGAGAAAGGAACAGACACCAGACGAGGTCACAGATATACGAGGATCCTTCGCAGCAGAGACAGACACGGTGACTGCCGAGACACCAACTGGGTTCCAGTGTCATGGCGTTTGGGCTCCGATTAGTCACCTCAAAAGGATGGATCCCATAAACACAGCAATAACCATGAAGGGGTTGGTGGAAATCCAGGAACACCAGACCAACGAGGTTCGAGAGGCTCTTGGGCAAGAGGGGGACATGTTCCTGTTCCTTTTTCTGGGGGACACAGTTGTGACCCGAGGATACACAGATCGTTGTTTGAAATTGGGGCAGAATAATCCCCTGATCTGTGCAACGACTGAAGGGTTGTCTAACCCCTGAGGTTGAAGAAAGAAGAGCAGAGGATCACCCAACTGGAAGACACTGGTGGCTGCAGCAATAAAATAAAGGCTAAAAGCTCCTCGGACAGAGGTTCTAGTCTGAGTACGTCTGAAGGGTGTGAGGTAGCACCAAAATGAAGCTGTGGGAGAACTGGGGAGTGTCATCTGTACCTGCTATTGTTGTAATAATAGTTTTTCTTGCATCTGAACTGCGCAAACTCAGAGGTCATCTCACGTATGGTTCGCCCAACAGGGGGACAAAGGGCCTCAGGGGTGAGAAGAAATGAACCCGGCCACACTGGATTACAGGGTGTAGGTAAGCTCTCTATTCTAAAGAGCTCAACATGGGGAGTGTGAGATTATAATATTATTTTATGCCATGTTAGACCCCTAATTAAAGATTGTGAATTATTATGTAGTTTTAGTTTGCATTATTCTCCTGAATTAGAAGAAGGTGATAACTATTGCATTTGTTAAACTGATTTGCATTACATTAGACTGCTGATTTATTGTGAATGAATGATATTGTTTTATGATGCATGATACTGCTGAGTTATAAGAAATACTGTTCGCAGAAAGTCATCGCCTTATTTGTCTGATTAGAAGAGAACAGAACATACTGGAGTTTTCTGCCCCATCTCAGCAGGAGCAGATAAACGGGGAGCCAAGGTCGTAGCTTAGGCGCCGTGTGAGAGAAAGCATGTGAATGTTTAGGCTTTTAGGATAAGGTGGGGGCACCAGAGGCTATAAGAGTTTGATCAATGCTCCACCATTTTGAGATCTGATGCTGTCTGCGTACGGTGTCCATCTCCCACGTGTGTGATCATTAAAATCATCGTTTGACTCAACCCGGCCGGACCAGTGTTGTTATTTCGGTTTTTCCTCTTGTATCAATCCCCAATATTTGAATCTGTAACAATAGTTTTACCCTTTGTCATAGTACTGGGTGCGGTGACCCAGTGTTTGTGTTTTTCTGGTTTACGTTATATTCTCTGATTTGTCATTTTTCATGGTTTTGGTTCTCTCTATTGTTTTCTGCTTATGTTATATTTATAGTCCCTGGTCTTTAGGTTTCTGTCCCTGTGCCCTTCCTGTGCTCCATGTTCCCTCTGTTGTTTCAGTGTAAAGTCCGTGTCTTTGTGAATGTCTCTTGTTTCCTGTTTTACTTTAACGTCTCGCGTCCTATGCTAGTGTTTTCAGTTTTGCTTCCTTCCCGTCTCGTCATGTATGATTACTCCCAGCTGTGCTCTCCTTCTGCGTTTCATTCCCTTGTTATTCCTCTGTGTATTTAAACCCTGTGTTTTTCTCTGTCTGGTGTTACCCCATGTGCTGTGTGGTTCTTCTGTGAGCCTGGATTTCTTTGTCCTTAGTCTCTAGTTTCCCCGTGTTTAGTTCTTAGTTTCCAGTTTCCATGTTCAAGTTTTGGTTTTCACAAATTTATTTTATGAAGTGTTTTATCTCAGCGCAACAAAACTGCCTTCCTTTGTTCATCCCGTCGTTCGAGTCCTGCGTTTGGATCCTCATCCTGCCTGCCACAGCAGTAAACATGACACCCTTGGACTTGTGTGCTTATGTGGCTTTGCTTAAATTTTTAATCGTCTCCGCCTTTTTTTTTTTTTGCTCCCTTTAGGTGTTCTCATCTCTCAGTCTGTTGCTTTGGATTTTTTCATTTTGAAAAACAAGCCATTTTAGCTCCTCTCGCTGTAAGGACAACTTTGTTCTGATTTGCTGCTTAGATTAAAACAGCGGATGGTTTGGATCACCATATTTACACCCAGGCTGTATGAAAGAAATCACTTATCTTTAGCATCATAATCTAAGAGTTGAAAAGTTGAGCATTTAGAGCAGTCTGAAGTCTGGGCTTTGCTTACAGGGATTACCTAGTCTTTCAAAGTAGCCCTGTGTAATGTGAGCACTCACCAATGTCACAGTATAATAACAGAAAATAAAGTAAAATAAAACAGGTCCACTTAAAGGGAAAATAAACATGAACTTGTTATAACTCTGCTCATTTTGTTTGCAACCTGGTTGTAGGTTTTTGTTTTTTATTGCTTCTTAAATGCTTGATTCGTCAGTTCAGTCCAACTTCAGCTTCGACCTTCGGACTTTTATCTGGTGATCTGTTGACCTCATCCACCTAACCCTTCCATTAAAAGTCACTACATCCAGCTGTCATCATGACAATAGTTAAAATAATAGTCTTTCTCAGACATGTTTATGTTTTCTTTAAACGCTTCTAACAAGTTGTTCATTTTGTAATTGTGTAAAAACAACTTATATTTTATATAGTTAAAGGTTTCTGTTAGTTGTTAATCATTGTTAAACTCATTTGGGTTTCTCTTAATATTAAAAATAACCAGTATCCAGTGTATATGCAGTACTCACCTCCCCAAGTGGCCTTATGAAGTCCTTTCCATATGATATAAGCAAAGAGGATTCCAGCCATTAAGAACTCAGAAATGGCATTGGCTATTGCAGAACCTCTGTAAAGATTATTTCAATGTGTCGTGTTGGTTATACAGTATGTGATGATGTCAGCTGATACCACTAAAGACGATATTAACGAAGTCATGTGCAATCCAATAAAACAAACTCACGCAACTCCAAGGTTTAACGGGAAGAGGACGATGTAGTTGATGAGTGCATTTAGAAGATTGACAACAAAGCCTGTGATGACCTGTGGCCATATAATGCCCTAAAACAGAAATGCAACAAGTTTATTTTAATTAGGAAATGGCGAAATGACAGGCCAGATAGACTGGGTAAAATAAGTATTGAACACGTCACCAATTTACTAAGTAAATATATTTGTAAAGCTGCTATTGCCATGAAATTCTCACTATATGTCAGCAACAACCCATCCAATCAACAAACGCAAAGAAATCAAACCATAGATGTCCATGCGTTCGGTTTTAAGTAACAATGAGAAATGACACAGGGAAAAACTACTGAACACATGAAGAAAGGGAGGTTTAAAAAGGCATGGACAGTCATGACACCAGCTGAAATCAACCCTGTCACTTCTGGTTCAGTCCCAACTAATTGCTTATAAGTAGTATCTCATTTCCAAGGTGTCACACAAGAATCATCTCATGATGGGTAAAGCTAATGGACTCTCTCGAGCCCCTCCCAACCTTATTGTTGCAAATCATATTGATTGCGCTGGTTACAGCAGAATTTCTGAACTACTGACGTTTCCGATGAGCACTGTTGGGGCCATAATCTGGAAGAGGAAAGAACAAAATTTTTACCATGAACAGGTGCTAGCCGCAGGATTTCAGACAGAGGAGTGAAAAGAATTATCAGAAGAGTTGTCTAAGAGCCAAGCACCACTTGTGGAGAGCTACAGAAAGACCTTTAATCAACTGGTACAACTATTTCAAATCAATAAGTAATGCACTCAACCACCATGCCCTGTATGCATGCTTACCACATACAGGGAGTGCAGAATTATTAGGCAAATGAGTATTTTGTCCACATCATCCTCTTCATGCATGTTGTCTTACTCCAAGCTGTATAGGCTCAAAAGCCTACTACCAATTAAGCATATTAGGTGATGTGCATCTCTGTAATGAGAAGGGGTGTGGTCTAATGACATCAACACCCTATATCAGGTGTGCATAATTATTAGGCAATGTCCTTTCCTTTGGCAAAATGGGTCAAAAGAAGGACTTGACAGGCTCAGAAAAGTAAAAAACAGTGAGATATCTTGCAGAGGGATGCAGCAGTCTCAAAATTGCAAAGCTTCTGAAGCGTGATCATCGAACAATCAAGCGTTTCATTCAAAATAGTCAACAGGGTCGCAAGAAGCGTGTGGAAAAACCAAGGCGCAAAATAACTGCCCATGAACTGAGAAAAGTCAAGCGTGCAGCTGCCAAGATGCCACTTGCCACCAGTTTGGCCATATTTCAGAGCTGCAACATCACTGGAGTGCCCAAAAGCACAAGGTGTGCAATACTCAGAGACATGGCCAAGGTAAGAAAGGCTGAAAGACGACCACCACTGAACAAGACACACAAGCTGAAACGTCAAGACTGGGCCAAGAAATATCTCAAGACTGGTTTTTCTAAGGTTTTATGGACTGATGAAATGAGAGTGAGTCTTGATGGGCCAGATGGATGGGCCCGTGGCTGGATTGGTAAAGGGCAGAGAGCTCCAGTCCGACTCAGCAAGATGGAGGTGGAGTACTGGTTTGGGCTGGTATCATCAAAGATGAGCTTGTGGGACCTTTTCGGGTTGAGGATGGAGTCAAGCTCAACTCCCAGTCCTACTGCCAGTTTCTGGAAGACACCTTCTTCAAGCAGTGGTACAGGAAGAAGTCTGCATCCTTCAAGAAAAACATGATTTTCATGCAGGACAATGCTCCATCACACGCGTCCAAGTACTCCACAGCGTGGCTGGCAAGAAGGGGTATAAAAGAAGAAAAACTAATGACATGGCCTCCTTGTTCACCTGATCTGAACCCCATTGAGAACCTGTGGTCCATCATCAAATGTGAGATTTACAAGGAGGGAAAACAGTACACCTCTCTGAACAGTGTCTGGGAGGCTGTGGTTGCTGCTGCACGCAATGTTGATGGTGAACAGATCAAAACACTGACAGAATCCATGGATGGCAGGCTTTTGAGTGTCCTTGCAAAGAAAGGTGGCTATATTGGTCGCTGATTTGTTTTTGTTTTGTTTTTGAATGTCAGAAATGTATATTTGTGAATGTGGAGATGTTATATTGGTTTCACTGGTAAAAATAAATAATTGAAATGGGTATATTTGTTTTTTGTTAAGTTGCCTAATAATTATGCACAGTAATAGTCACCTGCACACACAGATATCCCCCTAAAATAGCTAAAACTAAAAACTACTTCCACAAACATTCAGCTTTGATATTAATGAGTTTTTTGGGTTCATTGAGAACATGGTTGTTGTTCAATAATAACATTATTCCTCAAAAATACAACTTGCCTAATAATTCTGCACTCCCTGTATTGCTGAAGAAACAGCATGTTGAAGCATGTTTAAAGTTTGCTGAACAACATTTAGACAACCTGCGTTCATACTTTTATCCTGTGTCAAAAGCTCACCTTTGGAAAGATTTTACTTAAAAAATTGGTGATGTGTTCAATACTTATTTTACCCGCTGTACATGACATCATTACAGTTTTCCACCAACAGACAAAAGGATGATTAAATATCTGACTGATTTCCTGTAATCAAAAACAGCAGTTCGCAGTGTTTGTCAAGTAAAGTGAATCATAGTTTTATTGACATGAAAGGGCTCAAAGAGCTCTGATCTCCTTGCTATCTGTATGTGGACACCATCAATCATTAAACATTGTAGCCAGTAGGACTGGAGTCTCACTTACAGACACATATTGTATATTCAATCCACTCTATCATTTTGCGGATAAAAGAAGAACACAATCTGTATACCCTGCGATCCAAACTGTATTATTCAAAATAATCATGGAGATATTTACCTGGTTTTGCAGATATCTTGTTTCTAATGAGTACATGAATGCAGCCTGTGGCACACAGAAACACACACACACCAAAAAAATAAAAACAGAAAGAAAAGAACAACATAGTCTGAGTTGCAATTATTTGAAACATTTTATTCTAATGTGATTAGACTGGGACTCGTCCTGTTTGGTAGTGACAGCTTGTTACATCATCAAATACACCTGTACAAGGGGGAAAATAAGTAGAGCTATGCTGTACTAGGTAAGTTAACCAACTAAGTAAGTGTCCAGCAGAGACTTTATAGACTCATTGATTTCTACTTAAAATAACGCGATCACTACCCACTTAAAAAACAGGGTTGAATTTATCTAGCTGACTAGTTAGCCCACTTTGGAAAAGATTTTACTGTGGGGATATTTGATTTCTGTGTCTGGGATTAGCAAGGCCTCCTTTTTGTAGGTGTATTTTTATTTGGAAGAGTGACTCTAAATCTATCTTAAAACATTAATAAAAGGGACATGCAAGGAACAATCAGGTCAGCCTCCAAGGAGATGCATGTCACCCTCTTCCTCTCTCCCACTTAGATGACTTTCCACTTGGTTCAATTTTGTGGCTTTTGTGTTGCACACACACATGCACACTTAGCCTTAGACATACTTACAGGAAGTGCGGGCATAAAGATCTTCACATACATCTGACACAACCTTGAAAGAGAGAGAGACTGATTTTATCCCATCAAAATGAACACACATTTTAAAATTCAAGAAAGCATTAGCGGATTGTGGCGGCTGACCTTGCCACCTCTGGTTCTTGTCTGACAGCCAGCAGAATCGGCTCTGTGTTAATAAGGATGGCCCAGCAGGGGAAGCAGGCCAGGAGCAAAATGAGGATGGCCCGCTGCAGAATAACTCCAATTTTCAGCAGGTTATGGCTTCCAAAGGTCTAAAAGCACAGAACAGTTTAGTCTGCCATTACTATTGTTAAGCACCGATGATAAATTATTTGTGATGGATCAAAGATTCGCACCTGAGAAACCAGAGTATCACATGCTGATGCCAAACCACTACCAATAGATATACCTGTAACATTAATAACCTGGAAATACATTAGAAAACATTGGTGGATTGGATGTCACTTTTCTATTGGTTTAATGACTTAATAAAAGGTGAGTGTTTGAATTTCACTTACTGCAATGGCCAGAGACACTCCTGCCAGCTCTGTCTTCCCCAGATGGCCACAAAATATTGTACTTACAAGGCTCAAGGAAAAATTCATGAGCTGGGATATCATCTGATAAGGAAATTCGAAATTAATTAAAAGTTGCCAGGGCAACAAAAACAGCTATTAAAAACTAGTAATTTACAGCGTAAGCGGCCAATTTGTTCTGTACGATATATACCATACCATACCATACCATACCACCTTTATTTATAAAGCACTTTAACATAAAACCAGAGTTCACAAAGTGCTGTACATGCTAATAGCATAAGTGAAGAAAATTAAAATGAGATAAGATAAAATAAATAACTAAAAAACTAAAATAAATTGAAACATGTTAAAACAAATTGAGTCAACCCCTCTAATCAATGCCAAAGGCTTCAGCGAATAAATATGTTTTAAGAAGACTTTTAAATTCCGAGAGAGAAGAGGCCTGCCTAACATGCAAGGGTAGATCATTCCACAACTTTGGAGCAACTACAGCAAAAGCACGATCACCTTTAAATTTATACTTAGTTTTCGGTACCTTAAGGAGCTGCTGATTGGCGGACCTAAGGGAACGGGCAGGTGTAAATGGTTGTAGTAGCTCCGAGAGGTAGGGGGGGCCCAGGCCATTAAGAGATTTAAAAGCAAATAAGAGAATTTTAAAAACAATCCTAAAATGTACAGGTAGCCAGTGGAGTGAAATTAAAATTGGGGTAATGTGCTCAAACTTTTTTGTTCCAGTTAAAAGACATGCTGCAGCATTTTGCACAACCTGCAGGCGCCTAATGGACGCATCACTAACCCCAAAATAAAGTGCGTTACAATAATTCAGCCTAGAAGTAACAAAGGCATGGATTACTGTCTCAAAATGCTGTTTCGATAAGATAGGCTTTATTTTGGCTAATTCCCTCAAATGAAAAAAGCTAGATCTTACAACAGCTCTGACCTGGCTTTCAAGTTTAAGATTTGCCTCTATTTTAACTCCCAGATTAGTGATGACTGGTTTAACATACTGTGCCAGTGAACCAAGATCTATAGTAGTGGCCTCAGAAGCGCCACCAAAAACCATCACTTCTGTTTTCTGTTCATTAAAATGTAAAAAGTTCAAAGCCATCCAGGCCCTTATTTCATCAAGGCATCTGAGCAGCGGGTCTACTGAGAAGCCATTTATCTTTTTAAGTGGGAAATAAATCTGGGAGTCATCGGCATAGCAGTGGAAAGAAATCCCATGTTTCCTGAAAATAGACCCAAGGGGTAGGAGATATAGAGAGAAAAGAAGCGGGCTTAAAACTGAACCCTGTGGGACCCCACATTGAAGAGAAGCAGCAGAGGATACAAACTCCCCTAGTTTCAGAGAGAAAGTTCGCTCTGCCAAATAGGATCTGAGCCACTGCAGTGCGGTACTCCGCATACCCACCAACTGCTCTAAACGGGAAATTAAAATATTATGATCCACTGTATCAAAAGCAGCAGTTAAATCTAACAGCACAATAATAACACAGTCACCTGAGTCATTTGCCAAAAACACATCATTAAAAACTCTTAAAAGGGCAGATTCGGTACTATCTAAAGCTTTAAAACCAAATTGGAAAACTTCTAAAATACCGTGTTCTTCTAGGAAGGACATTAATTGCTTGTAAACTACCTTTTCAAGAATCTTTGAGATAAAAGGCAGTTTGGAAATAGGTCTGTAATTTGCAATAATATCAGGATCAAGAGCAGGTTTCTTGAGTAGAGGCTGAATCACTGCATGTTTGAGATTGACAGGTACAACACCAGAGGACAGACTACAATTTACAATGGGTTGTACAGCTGATGCTATAGTGAGAAAAACCTCTTTGAAAAATCGAGGAGGGAGAGCATCATAAGGGGAACCTGAGGGCTTCATGTGAGCAACCAACTCCTGCAGGCAGAGCAAGGAAACTGGCTCGAACCTGTCAAAGACAGCAGAACTAGGGACAGGGGTAGAAGGGTCGAGAACGGACTGGGAAGTCTGCGCTTTGACAGATAGCACTTTATCAATAAAAAAGTGTAGGAAGTTTTCACAAATTTCCTGAGAAGACTCGACACCAGCAGTCTGTGGAGCATGAAGGACCATGTCAATAGTCTTGAATAAGACATGAGGCTTACGACAGTTTGCCTGAATAATATCAGCAAAATGTTTCCTCTTAGCATCTTTTACAGTTTTCTGGTAAGAATTCCAGTAATCTTGTAACATTTGGTATGACACCTGAAGTTGATCCTTCTTCCATTTACGTTCAGCTCTCCTACACTTTCTTCTGGCAGCCCGGGTGTCTTCATTCAGCCAGGGTTCAGATTTGGCTTTTACTTGCCTAAGCTTAAAGGGGGCCACTGAATCTAAAGCAGTTTGGCAGACAGAGTAAAACCACGTACTCAGCTCTTCTGTATCATTGCATATGAAATCAGGAAGGCCGCCGTTCTGATTAAAAACAATAGAGAACTGTCCAGCAGAGGAAGGGTTAAAAAATACGACAGCTCCTAGCAGCAACAGGAGGAAGATTAACTTTGGTACAAGGAAGGAAAACCTCAAACAGGACAGGCCTATGGTCTGACCATACAACATCACAAACCTCTAAGTTAGAGACAGGTAAATTGTGAGTTAAAAGAAGATCCAACGTTTGCCCATATTTTTGTGTAGGCACAGACACAGGTTGCACAAGATCAAAAGAGTCAATAAGATTTAAAAAGTCCTTTGCCATTGGCTTGTCAGGGCAGCACACATGAATATTGAAGTCCCCAATAATAAGGACATGATCATATTTGGGCATAATTTCAGCCAACAGATCAGAAAAGTCATTTAAGAAGTTCTTATTGTATTTTGGGGGTCTGTAAACCACAGCACAGAGCACTGAGTGAGAGCGACCTAGCTCAAACATGCTCAGTTCAAAGCTACTAGGTGAGGTTGATAATGGCAGTGGTTTACATTTATACTGCTTCTTAAAAACAACCGCTAGTCCTCCTCCTCTGCCTGATATTCGAGGAGAGTTTAAAAAGCAGCAGTCATCAGGTAAGAGATCTGTGAAAGCGCTGGCCCTCAACCATGTCTCAGTTATACAGAGGAAATCCAGTCCTTGGGTCATAAATAAATCCCTTAAAATAAAAGTTTTATTACTCAGCGATCTAGTGTTCACCAATCCAAACCTGGTGGAGGTCAGCGTGTTCGGTATTTATATTTATATATATCGGTATTAATCAATGACTGTAGAAAACAGTCAAAATCTTGGTATTAATCCACGTAATCAAATGCCAATGTATTATTTTAAGTTTTTATTTTTTATTATACTGATTACTGACCACCGTCTATTTAAATACAGGGTACTTACCACTGGTACTGAAAGTTTTGACAGCTCTTTTATTTCGCTCTTGTAACCAACAGGAACCAGCGTGCGGATTCTCTTTAATATAAAACATTCCCTCCATGAGGAAATAGGTGCGCTCTCTGCCCCGGTATCCATGTTTCCGTGGGGAGGGGGAAAATGTCTTTCTGTATTGACCGCTGTATTTATGCTGCTGTTGAACTTGAACCTCTTCCGGTGAGTCAATGATCTCTGTCAGTGTTTAGCATTAATGATGAAAGTGGTTGAAAGTTTGCTTTATGAGCCGCGTGAGAGGAGCTCACGTCAAGCGCTTCCCGTAAAGTCAGCTGGTCTTGACGTCGAAAAATGAATTGGGAACTGCTTTGACCACACGTTTTGTGAGCCTTCAAAGGCTGTCCACGTGTTTATGAATCGTGTGGATTGCACCACAATGGTCCCCCCCCCCCACACACACACACACACACACACACAAACACACACAAACATACTAATGATGGCTGGAGAAGAGAGTTTGGCTCTGTTGGTACTAAGCTAGTTTAGCATAACGGCGCATATCTTGCGCTCTGACAATCAGGATAAGCGGTCACAAAGAGGGTCTCCCGTGCGCGTTTACATGAAGGCGCTGGTTATCAGTATCTGGGCAGTCTAAGAGTAGCGTTTTACAGATCAGATCCCTTTAAGTGCCATCTACACGTCATCACAGACATTATTAGATGATGATAAAAGTTGATTAAACATCTATAAAGAACATAAGAACTCATAACAGCAAAATCCAACACTGTTACATGCAGTTAATGATGCGTAAAATCGCCGAGTGCTGCTGTTCATTTCTAGGCTGTACATTAGAGCTTTAACACTTTAACCTGGATCCATTAAAATGTACTGTCCCAATAAGAGAGACGCTTGAGTTTGTCACAGATCAAAGTGAAACGTTTGACTGATTTAACAGGTATTCTTGACGTGTATTCTGTGTTTCCAACAATTACTTTGTAGCAAATTGGAATAAAGTAGAACAACATTTTACATATTTTGTGCATCGCCAAATGAATGCACGCACATACTCGTCAAAATTGGATTAAGGGTTTGAGAGTAAAGTTTCAATATAAAAACAGAATTCAAGCACAGGCTTATTCTATATCAAATTTGATATGCAGTCCTGTATCCTGTTGTAGGACCATATTTTAATGCTTCTAGGACAGTAAAACTGCTGTGCAATTATTTGCTGCCAACAGACAAAAATAAAGGCATGTAATAATTTATATTTATTGCTGATGCTACAAAGTTACACAAAAACTTTAGACTTGACTGAAAATATTTAGATCCTCCTACTCCCCAGGGATGGGATGCTACTTTAGAATAATTGGTTAGTGGATGGTGATTTCATATTCCATCCATGATTTTACCCCCGCCCCCCCTCCCCAAAAAGGTCATTTTGAATTTGATGGCAGCAAAATGTCTCAGAGAACTGGGATAAGGCTGTGTTTACCACTGTGTAGCATCCCCTCTTCTTATAAACGTCAGGGAGCTGAGGAGACCAACTGTTGTGCCTTTTGGAAAGAAACATTGTCCCATTCTCGTTTGACACAGGACTCTTCAGTTCGGTGTCTTCTTTGTTGTATTTTTCGTTTCATGATGCCTCAAATATTTATAGATGCAATATGTGGCTTAGTACTGCCTTGTTCAAATATGCAAGGTCTGAAGCCTGAAAAAGGTCATCCCTGAGAGCATATGGCCTTTTTTTTAAAATACAGTACCACCTGTGGCCCAAACATTTTCAACCTTGTCCCTTGTGGACAGAAATTTCTCCAGATAGATGATGATGGCATTTTAGTCTTCACAGTTTCACATTGAGGAACATTATTTACATATTAATGTTTTTTTGTTGTTGCTTTTTTTTTTTTTTTTTTTTTTTTTACAATTTGTTGATACAGATTTTTCTTTGTTTGTTTGCTTTTTCTTTACTTCAGATAAACTGTGCCTCTGTAAGATGTTTTTTTAATATCCCATAATGTTGCTGACCAGTTGCGAGATGTTCCTCCAGCCGTTTCTTTTACATATTACTCACTTTTCCAGCCTTTTGTTGCTCCCACTCCAACTTTTTTGAGATGTATGACTGCCATCAAATGCAAAATGACATAATAGTTTTCATGAAATACTAAAATATTTAATTTTAAAGCTTTGATGTGTTTTCTTAGTCTACTGTGAATAAAATATGAGTTTAGGAGATTTACAAATCATTGCATTTTGTTCTTATTTACATTTTACACAGCATTCTAACAGTCACATACAGATATAGAGGGTACTGTAAAACAAGCTGGACAAAACTGTTTGGGTGTAGGGGAGATGATATAGAAGAAAAGATGGTTCTGCTGAGGGTATAAACCTGTGGTTATACCTTTGTCAGTGCCTCAACTGCTCTGTGGACCAGCTAAGGTCAACATTATTCTGCTGCAGTAAATCTACTTTACATTAAGGTCATTTGACGGTTTCAAGGCCAAATAATTGCAATAGTGAGCTGGATGGCCAGCTGGAACTCTATTTCCATGTTTAGTAATGTTCTGGTCAGACCCTTAGAAGCTTTCTTTCTTCCTTTCTTAAGTAAGTGGTATACATACAGTACACCGAGACGTAATTTTGCCTGTTGTTTGATTGTGCATTGCACCACCAGATGGAGCCATTTACTGTGTTCCTATTTAAGCTTGTGGTTTTTAAGAAAAGCATGTTTCAGTGCATTTTAAAGTTCTCATACTTACATAGTATGTTAAAATGTAGATATTGGATACATTATATTTAGCTTTGTAAGCCTCTTTGAATAACGACTAAAGCTTAAATCATATCAAGACTTTTTATTTATTGAATTTACCAGGATTTATAAATTGCAATTAGACCTACTTATGACACCAATATCAGAGTAAAAGTGATACAAAAAATATATTTTGCTTCTTCGTTGGATAAATAATAACGTTTGATCAAGGTTTTGTGAATTCATTTTGTGAAAAATGTATTTTTGTGTGTGTTCGTGCCTTAAATTACATCACCTTGTAGCCAGAAATTTGTAGTTGTTTAAAGGCATCTTGGAAAGAATCTGGTCCATAACCATATTTTGTATTGTCCTGAGGAAGATAAAGGTAAAACACTGGTGTATTAAATATAATTATGTGGTTTTTCAAATTCTAAAAGGAGACGCTGGGTACAATGAGATCTAATCCATCTCACGCAGGTTTGATCCCTATGACAAATGCAGGGCTATATTCTGGCTAGACTGACATTATTCTGGCCACAAAAGCACAAAAACAATCACAAAGTTCTCTTTCACAATAGCGTCCAAGATTAAAACTGCCAACAACATGTTTTTTGCACTGAAATAGCTCAGTATTAGTGATCTGGGTCTGTGGGTCTGAAGGAAAGATATCATCGGTTAAGGGAACTTTGGGACAGATGTGAGTGCTCTTTGGTCATCAATATGTCTGTGCTTTGACATGCAGAGAAAAAACAGTCGGGCAACTTTGAATCAGCTTACTGTAAATCTCAATCTTGGATTCAATTGGCCTTTTAGTTTCATGAAAGCAGTCAACTGAGAACTTCAGAGAAAGGGACACAATAGTAGGGTTGCAGTGCCACAACCTCTTATTACACCTAAAAATGCCCTTTTTGTTAGTGAAGCGGTGCAAAGAACACATGAACTGTGGTCATATAGCCCAATGAGTCATCTGTCAGCCTGTTTTGAGCACATGGTTTATTTTTTGTCGAGCGGTACCTCGAATTCATCCGTCAGAAGGTACAGTAGACACCAAGACACCAGAAAACATGGAGGTACTCTAAAAAAAGACAACACTGTAAACATCAGTCTCATTACAGTATAGTCCTTGCGAATGACAGTGCCCTTAACACTAACAAGCTCATGACCTTTAAATATTTTGACATGCTCGCCCAGATTAACATTCCCAAGTGTACTGGGCTAAAGGTGACCCAGATTCGATCCTTTTTCTGCATAATGTTAGCAATATTTTTGACATACTATGACTCTGAGACTGTTAATGAAGAACTTTAACGCATTATAAACAAAATAATGAATATTTAAAATTTTGGCAAAGGTAAAAGTTAGATAGTAAACCAGACAGACAGTAATTGATTATCCAGATTACTCAAATGAATATTTGGGAGTAGCTCTATAGCTACTTACTTGTGTGCTTGTATTCTCCAAATAAATTCATACCCAAGTTCAGTGAAATGCAAACTTTCTCAGCCTTGGCTCTCTTTAGCACTTTCTAAACCAATAAACAGAGTAAGCGAAACAGGTTTCTGGGCTCTTGGAGGCTATTTTGAATAGCCTGAATCTGTAAAAGCATTTTCCACTGTCCATCTATAGATTTAATTTGAGTGAGACCTTTCTTGTAACATTTTGACTTCTTTTCCACAAATGAGGTGTCTAACACTGAACTGGTTTCACGCACTTCACCAAGAAAAAGACTAGTAGTGTCACCACAAAATTGCTAGGCCAAGTGTTATAACCACTGAAGTCAGTGGCTATGGGAGAGGCTACTGCAAGAGATATAATTTCCAGATGGCTTTCAGCAGATTTTCTCTACCGTTATTTTTCTACTCATGGAAATTTTCCCTACTTTTGCTGCATAATGCTACGTGATCCTGCATCACATTAGATTCTCAAACCCATCCAACTGTGTGATAGTTCTCAAAAGACACCAAGAGAGACTAGCCCACCACAAGGATAGTTTGTGGAAATTGTGTACTAGCGAACAGAAATTGTTCTGAGGACTTAAAAATTGTAGTTAAATTGGTATTATGAAGTGTACTTAATAACAGGTTTAGACTGAGGCATATTTAATATTTCATGAAAAAAATAGCAATAACCCATCTCCAAAAACTTGGGATAGACCAACAATAAGCTGAAAAGTAAGTGCTACTAAAAAAAGAAAGCCCTGGAGAATAACATTTCAATTAAATAGTTTATAAATGCCATCAGGTGTCATGGTTCGGAGTTTTGACCGTGTTTTGAGTTTTTGTGCTTCGTGCTTCCCTGTGAAGTCCGTCTTGTCTCCATGTTTAGTTGCCTGTTTCTCCAGTCATGTCTCTGTGTGGTTTTTCTCTCCCTTTCGCCCTCTCCATTCCTCGCTCTTTCAGCCTTGTCCCCCCTGCTCTTATCTCTGTCTCATTCCTCTGTTCCCTGTATTTAGTCAGCCGTGTTTCCTTGCTGTTTCCTCTCTGCCCTGATTCCCTCTGTTATATATATCGCCTGTGTCTCCTCCTGTGTGTTCTGTCAGTTAGTTTAGATTTCTAGAGCCTTCCCAGTTTTAGTTAGTGTGTTTTGTAATCAGCCGTTAGCTACCTTTAAGTTTAGTTTTTGTCTTTGAGTCCTAGATTTTGTGTCCTATCCTGCCTTGCCTCACACTGTGTTCTGTGTGAAATCTGTGTGCAAGGAACAAGTTAAAAAATGACAATCACATTAGGAGCAACCATGATTCTTTAATGGAAATCACTGCATGAATTCAGGAATGCTTCCAGAAATCACTGTCTGTGAACACAGTTCAATGTGCCATCCAGAAATCGAGAATAAAACTCTAGTATGCAAAGGAGCCGCCATGATCTAGAAATGCATTTGTCTTGTTTTGGCCAAATGAACTAAAGCACAGTGGAAAACTGTTCTGTCATCGGATGAACCAGAATTTAAAATGTGAAACCCTGCATTCTTTGGATTTAAGAGGAGAGGGACTATCCATGTTGTTATCAACATTCAGTTCAAAAGCATGCATCTCCGATGGCATGAGGGTGCATTATCGCCTTTAGAGTTGGCAGCTTGCAGATCTAGAAAGGCCCCATCAATGTGTATATACTGTATATTTATTATCTCACTCTTATTGCCTGTTTATGCCCTGTCCTTATGTTAAACGTCATGCTATTACAACAGCTAGCTTAATAGCTATGCTTAACCTGACCTGCCTACAAATCAGACCTTTCACCAATCAAAAACATTTGATGCATCATAAAGTGAAAAATATCACAAAGAAGATGCAGGATTGTTAAGCAGCTAGAATCCTTTTTGCTGCCATCAAATTAACAATCATCCAGTATTTTTCTCATAAGAGAACAATTTTTTTTATATATATTTTCTATATTCTGCTGTGAGTAAATCATGTCTTCATTGCTGACTGTTGCTGTCTTAGAGTTCATAAAAGTGTAATCATTTACACCAAATCCCACCCATCCCCATTAAACAATGGATGTACTTTGGCCTAAAGTAAGCAATGAAAAAGCTCTCTGTCCTCTTCTGGATCTTTTTTTGCTTTTGGCCTCACTCATGTCCAAAGCTTAATTGGATACTCCAATTGCTAACTGAAACCATCTCTACACACAGGTCTTTATGTTCAAGGGAGGATTGATTGTATCGGACAGGCAGCATATTGTGCTCATATGTAACTGATACAGAAGAGGTGAAAGGGCAATGTGGTTTTCAAAAGCCTTCTCATCAACAAAATGCTCCCAAATGCAAGTGGATGAAATACAAAGTTTCCTTTTTTGACCTCTTCTACATACTCCCAACTCCCTAATTACTTTATATTTTTGTGGAAGTCATTCATTAAGCTCACAGTTTGCTTACTCTGCAGCTAGAAAGCCTAGTTTATAATGGGTTCATAGAAATGCGTGTTTAGCTTCACCAGAGTCCTTGCCTGTGCAGTCAGTAGGACAAAATCTTAGCAAAGCGAACAGTTCGCAGGTTTAATTTCCTGCCAAGGCCTTACATGTATATATAGCCAATAATATAGTCCACGACACAAGACGATGTGTTGCAATTGGATAATGAGTGGGTAGCTCAGAGGGAGCAAAAGGAGAGAAAGACACTGTAATTACATAAGTTTTCCTTCCCAGTGGGACACGAGATCATAGTGATCTAAACTGCTCTATGCACCCAACCGCTTGTTAACCAAAAACCATCTAACATTTTAATTGTCCCAAAAGAATGGGGTCAGAACTTTGATGTGATCCTTTGATTTTTTTTTTCTTCCTGCTACCTTTTGGCCATGTTTTCTACTGTCACACCATACCAACAACAGGGTTTGTTGACGTTTACTTCCCTGTATGCAGAGTCTTATGATTACCATTCGTCATGTTTTTAAAACAGAAACCCAACATAATGATCGACACTTACGAGGTGATATTAAAGTTCTCTGGCAGATCTTTAAATGGAGACGTAAGAGCTTCTTATGAGCTTCTTTAAGCTCATAATGCTGATGATGCACAACAATGTTTAACGATATCCCTGCCTTGAACCTTAATCTCAGATTACAATGTCATAGGCCTCTTGCCATTAGGTGTGGCCTTTAAGTCCAGGCTCATTATGGCTTTCCATGCTGTGTTTAAAGGATCATGTCAGCTTTATACATAAGACAAGAGGCCAATAAGTAAGAGGCAGCGAAACATACTTGTCCTTTAAAAGATGGATAATAGTCATATGCTGTTGAGAAAGAGTTGCATGGTGATGAAAATCTGATAATTTTGTTTTGGATGATGGTGAGAGATGACAGCTCAGACTGAGCTTTTGTTATAATAAACCATCCTCACTTTTTAAAATAATAGACAGCATTACAGTTAATAACAGCCAAATTGAGTTTCTCACATTTGAAATCATTTTAAATCTAGTGTATCATCTTGACAAGTCTCTCTCACACAAACATCACTGAATTCCCCGCCTCATTCAATTAAATCCATTCAATTTAAAAAAATGCTGTGTGTGGAAAACAGCTGCACTTTGGATGTATTTTGTCTTTTTTAATTGTTATTGAACATCTAATGTGAAGTCCTTGAACAGAAAAGAAACGTCAACGGATTTGTTTGTATTATTTATTTATTTTTATATAAATTGACATGTGCAAAAGTCTTGAAACTGAAGAGAATAGTAGACTATATGCAGTTATTACTAAATACCACTTCATTGCAATTCATTTACAATTAATATTGCTGTGAGACAAACTGTACTGACTCCATCCATCCATCCATCTTCATCCGCTTTATCCGAGGCCGGGTTACGGGGGCAGCAGCCTAAGCAAAGAGGCCCAGACCTCCCTCTCCCCAGCCACCTCCTCCAGCTTATGCGGGGGAATACCAAGGCGTTCCCAGGCCAGCCGAGAGGTATAATCTCTCCAGCGTGCACTGACTCAAACATTTCAAATGTGTTTACAGTACAATAAGCCATCCTTTTTGTACACGTTACATACAGCTTTTGCTTTGATAGGATAAAAAGTTTATCCTTTATTCATAGCCAACTCTAAGTCTGATTCAGCACATACAGTATTAGCTCTGAACTGATAAATACCAAGTTCACCAACCAAGCCATTAGCTTTTGTTACCTCAAATCTCTTAAGAAATGTTCACTTGCAAAGTCTTCTGTATGGCACAGGAGTGATTGAGAAAATATTGCAGTTTATATATTTTTTAAGCTGCCCAAATTACAACCAAAAAAGCATTCAATATTTAAAACCATACTTTTCGGACTATAAGGCGCACTCAAAATCCTTTAATTTTCTCAAAAATCGACAGTGTCCTTTATAATTGGTGTGGCTTAAGTATTAATTCTGGTTGTGCTTACTGACCTGAAACTGATTTTATGTGGTACACGGCGCTCAAAAACCTGTCAAAATATTTTAGTATGACTTGACCGTACTACTTGATGGATTGTCTGAGCATTACGGCTACCGTAGTCAGGAGCCTGGCGGAGTGATACGTACTGTGCTTCCAAATAATATTGTTGTGTGTAAAAGGACCCAAAAATGGCACCTGTTAAGAGACATGCTTACAAAGCGGATTTCAAACTCAAGGCTATCAGTCATGTTTTGTTTAATGCGCCTTATAATCCTGTCCACCTTATGTGTGAAAATAGACCAGTTTATCGATATTGCGCCTTATAATCCGCTCCTTAAATGTCCTAAAATAGAGTATTTTATTTATGAAAATACATATTTTGAGCCAAAAATGTATCAGTAGTAAAAGTAATAATTAAGCAGCTGAATTGCTCTTGTCAGTGTCATATTATATGAAAGTTAACGGATAATTACTGCTAATGTATTGACAAGTAATGTTTTTTTCTATCACTAATAGTATTAAACTTTATATTCATTATCAAGGTATCAATGTATAATATTTTACAAAACCAAAGATTTCTTTAAGTGTAAAATCTGAAAGGTAACCAGTTACTGGAGCTGTCCGACAAATGTGAAAGTGAAAATATCTTTCTCTGAAATATTGTAAAGTAAAGCAGAAGCGGCATAGAAGGAAAATTAAATAAAAAAAGAAGTACGTCAAATATTTTCAAGTTGCATCATCAAGATATACAATATGGCTTATTACTATAAACACATGGGTACATGTTAAATAACTTTGACTATATGAATAGCTCCTTTTCCTCTAATTTTCTTTGATAAAAAGAAAATAAGATGTCATTTGGTTCACTTAAGGATATAAAGGAGCGTAAATTTACAGACACTATAGTCCCAATATATTGTTTCAGTTATTCCATTGTACTGAATAACAGAAATGTGTATTATAAGAGATTCAAATAGTGTAATAGGTCTATAGAAGAGATCTAAACTTATTTGAAGTTTAACATCATTATGTATGTATATATAAAGTTCAATTACATGAAAATGAATATTTTCATATAGTTGAATCATTTTTCTCCCTAATTTTATAGATCACCACTTTTTTTCACTCAAGTGTCAATCAAAACGAGCCTCATGAGACTTGTGTCCTAACTCCAATTGGACACATGCATCTCACTGCGTGGTCCAATACCATCCCTCTGACCACAGGTCTTAGTCTGGCACCTGTGGATAGGCTTGTGCATGGATCCTCTCTCACTGCAGAGCCAGTCTCATACCCCAGTGGCATTGGCCCAGGCAGGGACAGAATCTAGGTGAAACATTGCTTTACCCCAGCTGTTAATGGCCAGTGTAATACAAAGAATGCCAATGATGTTCATGACGAATCCTGTCCTGGCCTGGTGGAGAAGAAAAGAATGCAGTCATTTCAAGATTTAGTTTATTGTTAACATCTGTATTTGTTGCTGAAAGTTGCATGAGAAGATCATTATCCCTAAAGTCATGAAGTATTTGAGGAAGTCCCACAGTATGTAGATTGGAATATTTCTTTAAATGTACTGTAATGTTATCTCTCAGATTTTCTTAAGTTTATGTTTTAACCCATGGAAGTGTTTTGGATGTGCCCACTCTTTTTGTATTCTACCACTTTAATATTTATGTAACGAATCCACAACAATAGTTTGATCGGAAGGTGTTAAACTTGTTTAACATTCCTGGAAAGTCGATGGCAGGGGACCTTGAGACGCAAATTCTACATACCAAACTAATTTGATTTGAAACTGTATCAGCTTGCACAGAAAATGTTCTTAATCTGACTCATCAAAAATGCCTTATAACCATACAAGGATGTGACAGAAAACGATATTTTAAATCGATTGCAGATTACACTGGCTACTTAGAGTGACTCATCATGTGCTACAACTTTCTAGTGGTAACATTTACTATTGTAAAACACTTGGAAACATATTGCTTCACTTCTGCAGCCGGAACACAACTAAAGAATACCCTTAATATCAGCTATCGTCAAAATGTGACTGTCACTTAAGAGATTCTGGTCACAACCGCGTTTTTATGAATGTAAATTCTGCAGACCAAGCAGTTCAACATTGGTCCCAGAGTCACAGCACTGCAACATGTAATTTACACAATAAGCATACCAAAGCCAATGTCGTACTTACCATGTCAGCAACCTTAAGGTATCCATAAGAGAAGACTATGGCATTGGGAGGAGTTGCGACAGGCAGCATGAAGGCAAATGAGGCACTTAGGGTACAAGGAACCATGACGTACAGCGGGTTGATTCCAATGGACTGAGACTGTAATAATCACACACAAGGTATCAGCAGTCTGACTCACGGATGAATACAGCCTTGATCACAACATCCTCCACTACTCTTTCTGGCTATTTTTCTGCAACCTTAATCACCAGCTCATAACTCAGAATGAAATGTATGCAATTCTGTGTGCAGGGAAAACTCTCATTAGGTGTGTGTAATTAAGATGTAATTCCTGCTGGCCCTGTGCTGAGTCATGATATTTAAAATAGAAACGTACTACATATGTGGAGATAATGGCAGACTTTAAAGTTGCAAAAGACATTACTCAGTGGAATTTGCTTCTGAATTACATGTCCTGCAGCACACTAGCTTACAAGTGCACAGTAATTTCTGGTTCTCAAAATAACCAAAGGGTGAAAAGACCTAAACTTTATGTTTAGTCTTTGTTAAACTTCAGCTGTATATCAGGTCACCAGGATGACAGTATTTTGTCTTGTCACAGGGTTTCTGCCTAAATCAAATGCTAAAGAGTCTCTTGACAGGATGACACACAAAGTGACATGACACAAGCCACCGTTGCCACAAAATGTTCTCACAATGCCTTTAACTGTTTGTGTGAATCTGACTAAAGTACCTACTCTCCCTTTCTTCACTTTCTGTTTGTATTTTCAAGGGCTAAACACAGAAGGGTTGATCATCCTTGTGCATCTACTTGGCTTTTCCCTCAAGATATCAATAAATGTGAAAACCACTACTTGCATTTCAGACCTCGTTTTGGCATTCTCTCCAGTGCTCAGCTAGTGGGCACAGAAATGCTATTCTTCAGAAGAAGCAGCAGCAGGGAGGGCACTGTTACAAGGCACTGGACTGAATTGGTGTTTGGCAGGTTATTAATGGGAGAAGGGGCCCACAGAAGGGGGCCAAACATATTCAGCCTGAATGACCAACAAGATGGGTAACCAAACCAAAACGTGGGAAAATGGACCAGCTCTCACTGGGAGTAGTTTCAATGGTGAACTCCAGCTGGGGGAAAGAATTTACGCTAGGAAGCACTTAACCTAACTGAGCTATTGCACCCAAACAGTATTTTCTGTCCTCTCCCACACCACCTATATTTCACTTGCTCTATACTGCTTCACTTGCTTACCATCGAAGCTAAGACGGGTAGGAAGAGCGTTGCAGTGGCTACATTACTGGTGCATTCTGTGAATGTGGCAATCAGCAGGCATAAGACAATGGCAATTGCCCAGGGAGGGATGCTTTGCAGAGGAGCCATCTGATCTCCCATCCACTTTGATAGTCCAGACACCTAAAGACACAACAAAACAAAGTGCACATTTACTTTGAGGAGACTGTGATTCAGGTTTGGTCACAATATATTGCATCTGCTACAATGCAACCGTATGTGCAGAACACCAAAAACATCTGAATCCAGAGATTTACTAATCATTTAATTTGCATAAAACTTTAAAACTGCATTAGGAGATTAAAGGGAAAAAAGCATGATGCTGATACCATTAAAAACAGATTAAATAGCTGGTCGATTTGATAAACATCTCTATGAATCCTCATGCCTCTAAAATAAACTAGTAGAATCAGAATCTCAAGACACTGAATGGCTATTGTGAAGTTCAAAATTTCTTGAAAGATTGTTATTGGCCCCACAACCATTGCATCTAACAACTGCCTTTGTAACTTACTTCACTGCCCTTAGCCAGAGCAAACCCTCCTCCAAGAAGAAGCACAATACCCCAAGGTAATTTCTTTTGGGCAGCTTTCCAGCTGAGGAGACGAGGTGTTGGGCCAGCAGTTTGATGAGATGCTACAGATCAAAGAAACGAATCATCAAAGTTTAATTACAGCATAGCCTACTCTTCCCAAACTTATTAGAATGGGAAACACAACATTCTTCAGAAATGATGGCTCACCTATGTCAAAACTATGTGTCCTAAAAGAACACAAGCGTGGAGGTTTGGAGGGCAGAACAAAGAGAAGGACTGCGACAAAGACTGCCACCGTGGCATCTGATACATACCTGAAGGATGGAGTGAAAGCAAAAATCAAATAATACCACAGTTTTATAAAGTAAATTTATGAATGAATAAAACTTAGGTGTTGAATTGTATGTTTTTCATAAAAATATGTATACAAACTCTGCTTGGGAGTTGAAGATATCTGTTGCCCAGCCACTGACAAAGCCTGGATCCCTTGTGAACCACAGCAACACGAGCAAAATGAAGAGACACAGGACGCTTATCTCTCCAAAAGACATCGGCCCCAGCAGGCGATGCTGTTCACGGATCACATTATATGCAGCAATCTCCTTTTCTGTCTTCACAGCCCCACAGCCCCATGTCTTCTTAAAGCTGGAGGATCACATGGGAAGAAAAGTCTTTGTGTCACTTCTACACTCACTCACAGGCTTAGTGCGGTAAAAAGTTTCTTGGTGGTGATTCAAGTCTCTGTCACTTATAATCAGGCTTTAAGCATTATCAAACTCACTTGAATCCCATGAAGACAAACTGCAGCCAAAGCCATGCCAGTGTGAGCATGATGATCATGTTGGGGAAGGCAAAACCGAACCAGGACGCAAAGTTAATAATGTCCCCGTTTTCTGGAAACAATCTAATACAAAAGAAAATACAAACGTGAGGAATATATAAATACACATGAATTGAAATATTGGCACAATACTAATAACTGATAAGAGGACACTCACTGGTTCATCTGGCCCATGAGCACCAGATTGGGACCAGTTCCTGTCAGTGTGGCTGTTCCTCCGATGCTGGCAGCATAACAAACACACAGGGTCATGCCTTTACACATTCTCCGCCGTTCTGCTGCCTCCTTATGCCTGACAGCCTCAGTTGTGGCATCTAAGAAAGTCACTACTACTGGGCCTTTAAACAAAGAGAAAGAAATAAAAAGGGGCTACTAGCAGCTTTATAAAAGTCTTTGACGCTGTTGATTTTTATTGATTTTGTGTCCTAGCCAAACATAAACAAGTTACAAAGGGCTCACCTTGTCCCTCATTCTGTTTCTCTGTTTGTGAATCAGCTTTATTGTCAGTCTCTGATGTTTGGACCTGCTCATCCGAGCTGAAGATTTGAGGCATTTCTGGCTCACTGGTGTTTAGCTGTTCCAGCACTGCTTGGACAATTGGCACCATCATAGCTGTGGTAGCGGTGTTACTGATCCACATGGATAAGAATGCTGTTACACCCATGAAGCCCATCATCAGTCTGCCAAGAAGATAGAGTAAAATTAATAGTAAATTAAGAAAAAAAATCAGAAAGGTGCTCTTCGTGCTCTTGGGACAGAACATGAAGTATGTTAAAGTTTTATGATGGGAGTGAAAGGATTATTTTTTTAATCTACATCATATCTGTGCTTTTGATGTCATAACAGATCTGAAAGGTAATTAACCGCTCACAGTGCTGGACGCACACCAACAATGAGTAGCACCCTCAAAGCTATGCGCTTGTGCAGATTCCAGTGCTCCACGGCTACAGCAACCATGAGTCCTCCAACAAACAACATGTTTGTGTCCTTTAGGTACTGCATACACACCTGAGACAAAGGGATCACACTGGATAAGATGTATGCACACATAAATAAGCCTATACACTGTGGCATATTTTTCTTACTTACATCTTTGGACTCCATGATGCCAAATAAAGGGAAAAGGAGAGCTGGAAGCAAAGCGGTTACAGCCAGAGGTAGAACCTCTGTGCACCAGTACACTGCCATCAGGATTATCACATAAGCACATTCTGCCACCTGCAATAAGAAAAAATTATAACATACAGACAACTGCACAAAACAAAGACATTACATTCAGTCTGTGTCAGCAACTTATCTATGAAAATCTGACTTAAGTTCATAAACAGCTAAGATCAATAATTATGATGCAGTTTTAATGAGACACTATGATAGTTCAAAGGGTGAAGATAAGCTAATCTGTAGTGTCTCATCGCCAGGTTCTACATCTGTCGGGATAATATAAGTGAGATCTAGACAAAACTTGGATGGTCAATGATACTATCTTATTTAGAATTGTTTCATTCTGGTTAAATATCAGCTGCTTGAAAAACCGATTTTTCTTTTTTTTTAATGCTTCGCATTTAAACCTGTGCCAGTGATAACATGCTTGCAACCTGTGATTTTTTTTTGTCTCTGTGACCCACAACGCGTAAAGAGCCCTTTTTACTCTGTGGCCCCACGCTTAAGCTTTATGCTACCAAAAGGAAGTTAAATTAACAGAACCGGAGAACACACCAGCCAACACTGGACAGCTCTCGTGCACTCGCTCCAAGCGCTGTGCACTTGACCGCGCATCAACAGGTGCAAAAGACCTAGTGCAAATTAAAATGCGCGAAAGGTAAAATCTCACTTAATTTCAGTTCATTCAAGTTCTTCAAGTAAGTAACATCTCTCTCATTAAAATTACTTTATTCTTTCATCCTTTCTTATCACTGTGTTTAGTTTTAAGCCAAACGCAGATTAATTACATACCTGTGTCCCGATCACCAAAGGCAGTGGAAGAAGAAGTAACGGAGTTATGAAGAGGATCACTTCATTTTTGACAGAGTAAAGGCATTTCAAGAATGCCATGTTGAAAGGAAAATGGAGAAAAGCAGACTTTGCACCGTGGATGGCACTTTTGAGGCGCAGAAGAGAGAAGAGGGAGGGGGGGGGAGTCCCACGCAAATAAAAGAGAGCGAGAGCGAGAAACGTAATGAGGAGAGAGAGGGGGGGTGCAAACGCCTAAACTACTGACCTAAAGTACTGACCAATTAAAAGTGAAAAAGTTCATCCACGTAATAACCACAATAGTTTACATCTTTTACATTTACCATCTTGAAACCGAGGATTCCCCACAGTAGGTCTATCACCTCTATCACCCCCGCGGGGGAGAAAGGGGCGAATGCGGTTGACAGACTTCAGTCTTGCTGTTGCTCAGGCAAGAGACACAACAAATAATACAACCAAGTATTTTACTTTTCAAGCTAGGCTTTCTTGAAATTCAATAAACGTATATAAGGTTTACTTTTCAAAATGCTAAAAGTTAAAATTTCTTGGTCACTGTCTAACAAAAGGGTTTTGGAGTTAGTTTTACAAAGGTCAAACAACTGGAAAAAAAAATAAACCCTTATAACGGTGGCAGTAATCCGCCCAAAATCCCGTTGTATCTTTCTTTAAGACAGCACAATAAACATTTCACCAAAAACATCACAGAAGCTTTGACTGAACTGAATTCCTTTTCCCCTTTCCTTTTCCCAAACAAATAATACCCATTTTTATGCAATTTTATTTTCTCTAACCCGTCCAGTGAGTTTATTAAACATTGGTCACATTATTTCAAATGAAAACTATTTAATTATCTATGATCATAACCACTTATGGAACTAGTGTAGTGGGGGAGCTGGATCATGATTGCATTACAAAATAGTACAAATAAGTACAAACAGTATTTACTCCAGGGCTACTGTAATACACTGAAATGTGATGCACAATACGCTTCATTATGCCTCCCTTTCAATGTACTGTAAGCTTGGGATATTTGTAGTGAGTGCCATAAACCCAAGCCAACACTGCTTTAAGACATCAAACACATTCTGCATGGAAGTTAAATAAAACTAAGAGCAGAAGTAAGAGAAGAACATAAAATGCTGAGCCAAGGAATGTCATGTTTTTTGGCTGCATCTTTTCTTTGAAAGTGCTAACAGTAATTATCCTGCATTGGTGGTATGCTAGGATGAGAAAAGCTTTTAATTTGTGTCCCTGTAATTGTGAGTCTTCAACCATGTGTAGTGACATTTCTTACCAATTTTAAAGGCATGCAAATATATACTATAATGTGGACGGTCAATTCCCTTAATTCTGCTGCTTTACGTCCATGCATTTACAATATATATATCTATATGTATGTGTGTGTATACACACTGTTTAATACATGTTTTGTCCACAGTGTTAACATGAGTGCTGTCTCAGATGTTGACAAAAGGATTCATACAGCAATAAAACAACGTTGATCATTGCATAGTGAGAGCCATATTGTTCAAATGTGCTGTGTTTAGTGAATTGCGGCCATAAAATTTGCAGCTGTGACCATTGTAGTAGTCTGTATCTCAAATTTATGCAAGTTCTATTTATTTACAATATCAGAGAAATAATTTGAATAGAAACACTGAAATCGATATATACATGGAAACATAAAAAAAAAGATATGCACCCAACCCCCCATTTCATTTCATCTATGACATGCAGTGTACTTCAGTTTATTTCATAGTCTCTAATTGAGTCACTAATTTAGTTGGGATAGAAACAACTGACTCTAAGCAGATTTCATGTTTTTGGTGTTGTAATTACAAACAAAAAAGTGACCGTTATGATGACAGGACCACGTTACAAATAACAATGGCAGACAAAGGTCCTAATGCAGGTATTTGCTTGGGATGTTATAAGCATAGCAGACACTCAAGCAAATTGGAAGAATTTCACTTGTGCAGATTGCAAAGTCTGCACAATCCTTCACTTCCTTCACAAGTGAAGGATTTAAAAATCCTTCACTTCCAAGGAATAAAAATACACACATCATGCCACCTTGTGGAGAGAATCCGTACAACACAGAAATCAGGTAAATACAGCATTTCTCTTTGTGAACTTGGAACACTGGGAAATTGGGAAGTAGCCTATCATGTGATGCGTCCTTAAATAGGATTTAGTTGGGATAGAAAACTAACACTAATTTAGTTGGGATAGAAACAACTGACTCTAAGCAGATTTCATGTTTTTGGTGTTGTAACTACAAACAAAAAAGTGACCATTATTGAATGCCAGCCATCAGTTATAATGACAGGAGCACATTGCAAATAACAGTGGCAGGCAAATATCCGAAAGCAGGTATTTGCTTGGAATATTATAAACTCAAGCAGATCGGAAGAATTTCACTTGTGCAGATTGCAAAGTCTGCACAAGTGAAGGATTTGTCTATAAAAATACACACATCATGCCACCTTGTGGAGAGAACCCGTACAACACAGAAATCAGGTAAATACAGTATTTCTCTCTGTGAACTTGGAAATTGGGAAGTACCTATCATGTGATGCGACCTTAAATATGATCAGGTGATTTCCTGGGTCCTTAAAGGTCAGAAAAAAATGAATAAAAACCTGGAAATTGTGGCTAGATTTCATCCATATTATTTAGACATTAATGGTAGTGCTAGTGTTTCTGTAATACGAGGGATTTATTGTTAGTAAACAGTATTATTAACCAATGCATAAAGAACCACGATGTGCCAAGAGGACTGGCTAAATTTCGGACATTCTTTACCTTTAATATATTATCCTTAATGTATTACATCAAAAGTAGGCTGTCAATACATCTTCTCTAAAAAGGTAACTACAAACATTACTTCTGCGGTTTATGGCAGAATAAAGTGCTGAAGAGCAAATATAGGTGTAGTGCAGAGGAAGCGCTGCCGTCACAGCTGCAGGGAGCAAGCATCAGTAGCAATCACATGAGAGGGGCCTGGTGTTATGTCACGTGAGGTATCGCTTCTAAAACATGGCTCCAAATAGCTCAGAGCAAAACACAATCGGCTGACTGACTGTCGTCTGGCTGCTGACACTCATCTCTAAATGCCAGAAAATGAAGCAAACACATGTCATCATGCAGGATGTTCAAGTGTTATGAAGTTAATGTCGGACAAACTCATCATGCATGGAACCGGGGTGCGTTGTTAGCTCAACGCTAACTAGCTGTCAACTGCTACAAGTGGTGAGAGGTGAGCTATACGTTGGTGGCAATTGGTCTGCAATTGCATTATCGTTATTGTTTAACGAGGTAGTTGCTTTCGTTTAGCTTTGTGCTAGAATTTTCAGCAACTAACTGCATGGTTGCGTTTTTCTTCCATCAGTTATGCCTCGTAAGGTTAGTCCCTTTGTTAAGCTAACTGTTAGCTAGCGATAACTTTCGACGTTACTTCCCTAATGATCATTTCTTTACCTTACCGACGGTTTTTATTAACTTTGTTCGTTGAGTTACTTACTATGTTAAAAAGGTTGCCATAATGTAGACACAGTTACGTGAATTTGTTAAGTTTTCATCCCCGAAAGAGTCGTTTTAAATTGGGAAATGTTGTTTCTTTGGTGTCATATCTGCCTGCAAGCTGTGAGCATTTATGAAAAGCAGTGACTTCAAAACCTGCCCACAGGGCAGATTAGATTTGTTGTCGGGTAGAACTTGAGTTATGTGAGCTGAGCTCAAACTTTATGTGAGAAGTAGAAAGCATCAAAGCAGTATTGTTTTTAAAGTGGTTGCTCATCTAACTGTCTGTTTATACTTTACAGTTCTTTTTTTAAAGGGACAGGTGGATGAGGAGATAACGTTTGCTGTTGGTGATTTTATATCTTCCACCATGGATATCTGAAAACTGAAAACTTCTAGTGGCTGACAGCGAGTGGAAAGTAGCTGAAAACTGTCTAAGTGAGAACAACCAGTTGCAGATTGACCATGGATTGGCTGATGCATGCAGTTGAAAAAGACTTGGGGATTGAAAGACGGCAGCAAGGCCCAGGGCGCCGTCCTCAGGAGCTTGTAGCCCTTGTTCCTGTGCGCTGGGTGATGGGCCTAAGAGAGGGGCGAGTCATGCGCTGTGCCCGTTTTGACAGCATCAGTGAGGCAGAAATTTGCACATACCTTCAGTCTTCTCAGGCGAAACTGCCCCCTGGGTGGACTAGAGTGTGCATTCAGGGTTTGAGGAAAAGTAAGCTGAGCTACAGACTGGCCAAAGAGCCATGCCACCAACAAATGGAATTTCTGTCACAGGATTCTTACGTCAAAACAATGCAGAGTGTATCACAGCATAATATCAGGTACTCAACATAATTTTAAATTCTAATGCAAAATATGTCTTTGCCTACCACCTTATTGTAGTTCTAGATCCCGATTAAGCTAAGATTATTTGTCTAAGAAAACATTTTCTGCAATATTGGGTAGAGCTGATCAAGTTAATTAATTGTTGAGGACTGAAAGACTGTGTGAGAGAGTATTTGTGAGGGCTTTTATTCAATAAATAGTTTACTAAAAATTGTTAGATTAGTCAGTAATGAAAATATGTTTAGGTCCACAGCTAATATGTTAGTGTGTAATGCTTTCATATTAAATGAGCTGTGTTAGGTATAATTACTTGCTTTAGTTAGGACATGGTTACTCATTACTTAGAGGCATTTCTTAATCATGCAGTCCTAACAACATTAGGCATTATGATCTAAGAGCAAGTTTAATGCCTAACAGTCTTCATTGCCCTTCTTTTTTCTTCCAGGAATCTATGGCGTGAAGCTCATAACAAACTTGTGCGGCCATATTCAGGAGCCAGTGAACAGATGCATGTTGCAGCTGTAGATGCAGTACGCCATGCATTACAGAAGCTCTTTAATTCCACATTTATCTCAACTGAAAAAGTATCTCCATTGCTTTCTCCTGCCAGAGACAAGGAGAAAGAAGTCTGCTTGCCATCTAGCTCTTCTTGTTTTTCCAAATCCCAGTCAGACAGTCTGTGTCCTAACATTCTGCCTGCAGAATGTCTTTTGGAGACAGCAGAAATGCTCTATGTGATTCTCCCTTACACTCAGTATTCACTTCGTGATATTGTCTCCTTCAGCCCAGCCAAGCTTGCTAACAGCAATGCCAAAGTGTTGTTCATTCTCTACCAGGTTCTAATAGCTATGCAGGCATGTCATGCAGCAGGCCTATCTTGTGGAGAGCTGTCTCTTCAGGACATAACAGTAGATGATCAGTTGTGCAGCCGCCTAAAGCTCAACCTAGCTCATTATGAGGAACTGGGAACAGAAGGGGATGCAGAAAGTAATGTTAGTCGCAGAAAAGAGCCAAAAAGTGTCCTGCCAAGGGAAATTCTGTGTGTGAGCCAAGAGAACAAAAGACTTTGCAAAAACTGCTTTGATGAATTAAGGACTTTGGTTCTGGACTGGGTCCATGGACGGGTCAGTAACTTCCGCTACTTGATGGAACTAAACAGATTAGCGGGGCGGCGAGAAGGAGACCCAAATTATCACCCAGTTCTGCCTTGGGTGGTGGATTTCACTGTGCCAGAGGGAAAATTTCGGGATCTCAGGAGGTCAAAGTTCAGGCTCAATAAAGGGGATAAGCAACTGGATTTTACATACGAGATGACCAAAGAGGCTTTGGCAGCTGCAGGAGGCAGTGGGGTTGGTGGAGGAGGTGTCGGTGGAGACCTCAGTGGAGGTGGTGCTGGTGCAGGACAGTCTGACCACCTCCATGTACCTCATCACATATCCGATGTTCTGTCAGACATTACATACTATGTCTACAAAGCCAGGCAGACTCCCAAGTCAGTTTTGTGCAGCCATGTTCGATCCCAGTGGGAGCCCAATGAATACCCAGCAAGTATGGAACGCATGCAGAGCTGGACCCCTGATGAGTGCATTCCAGAGTTCTACACAGACCCTTCCATTTTCCACTCAATTCACCCTGACATGCCAGACCTGGATGTGCCTTCGTGGTGCAAGTCTTCTGAAGAGTTCGTTGAGGTCCATCGGCGGCTTCTGGAGAGCAGAGAGGTGTCCCAGCATTTGCATCACTGGATTGATCTCACATTTGGCTATAAGCTGTCAGGTAAAGAAGCTATCAAGGCCAAGAATGTGTGCCTGCATCTCGTGGACAACCACACTCATCTAACTACCTATGGTGTAGTTCAGCTGTTTGACCAGCCACACCCACCTCGCTTATCTCCTTCTCAGTATGCCCCAGCAGAACCTCCTCCTCTTGGCCTTGCTGCTCTTACTGTGCCTTCTCTACCCATCACTCCAAATGAGACTCTGGCCGACACTTTGGATGGAATGGTGCCAGAATCTACAGGATGTGAGTCCAGTGGCTGGACCACAGTGGACAAAGATGAAGAGCTTGAACAAGGTACAGAAGCTCTGGACTCTTTAGCATCCACTGGCTCATCCACTTCTGCATCTTGCTCTGTGCCAATGCCAGGTATTAGTGCATCAGGTGGAAAGACAGGAGGAGAGCACACAGCACTTACTGTATCTCAGTCTCCAGGTTCATTCCCTGGTGACCTCTCAAGTGGTGTTGGTCCTGGTTTCCGAAGTGCCATGCTGCAACGAGGTGGGACGATGAACAAAAAGCATGGGGAAGGAAGTGTGACTGCCTCCAGTACAGAGGAAATGAAGATCATTCTCCCTGAAGGCTTTAACCCATTTCAGCCTTTAGAAGAGCTGGAGAAGTTGAACAATTTTCTGGTAAAAAGTCTGCACGCTGATGTATGGCATTCTTCAGGTTCTAGTGTACGATCTGACCTAATGAGCGAATCCCTCCCCTCTCTTATGCATCTCTACCAAAGAGATATGCAGGCTCTTGGTGTTCTCATCGCTGAGATATTTTACGCCACTAAACTAAGGGGACTGAAACCAGATACTGCACTCAAACAGCGTTTCCAAGCTGTTATAAAGCTATGCTCTGCCAGCCTCCGTGATGTACCACTGTGTTTGCACCATGCTCTTGAGACACTTTTGCTAATAGAGAAACATTCTGGAGAGGCAAACAAAGATATATCAGATTACCCAAGTCCTCTCCTCTTCAAATATGACCCCATCTTCAATGGTCTGCCTCCTCCAAGCCCCTCTCAGTTACTGAACTCTGTCATCACTCCCTTTCCTTTCCCTTCTTATTTTGCAGCACTTCATCATTTTATTTTTTCCTACCATGCTAAGATGGAAAATATTAGTAGCCTTCAAGGAAGAGATGTTGTCTTTCACTTGTGGCAGCAGCTTGAAGCACTGCTGCGGAGTAACATCACAGCAGAGGGTCTTGAGATCCTCTTGCCCTTTATTCTAGCCCTCATGCTTGAGGAGTCCACTGCTGTCTATGCATCTTGGTACCTTTTTGAGCCCATCTCTACAGTACTGGGTCCCAGAAATGCAAACAAATACTTACTGAAACCGCTGATTAATGTTTATGAAAGCCCTCACTGCCTCCGAGGCCGTTTCTATCTTTACACTGACTGTTTCGTTCTGCAGCTGATTGTGAGACTGGGCCTGCAGGCCTTTCTATCCAGCCTACTTCCCCATGTGCTCCAGGTCATCACTGGCTTTGAAAGCTGCAACTCAGGCTCTGGAACAGAACCTTTTAAAGGGTTGAGAAATGGCATGTGTAATATGGGAGAGGAGGAAGAAGAGGAGTTTCAGTGTGGTGAGGTTCGGCCAACGTCTGGGTCTGTTGGCGGTAATATGGGGGCTAGCGGCAGCATCAGTCTTAGTGACCAAGTGTTTCTTTCAGAGCCAGAAGACTTTCAGAATGGGTTTTATGTCAACAGCGGAGCAGGGGTGCTTACTGGGAAACAGCAGAGTCAGAACTCTGCAGCCAGGGAACAAGACCAAGAGTCTCTCAGTGTGGGGAAACTAAGTGACAAAAGTAGCGCAAGTGAACTCTCTCTGGGTGAGGACTCAATGCGGGATCGAACCAGCCTGAAATCAGCTGACAGCAGCCAGGACCTGAAACACACTAGTGAAGGAGAGGAGGGAGGAGAGCTGGAGGAAGATGAGGGGCCAGATGCTGGTGAGGATAAAGAGGGGACAAATGACCCAGAAGTCTTCAACCTTGAGCTTACTCTTTCTGGTTGCACAGAAGCTTCAGGTGCCACAGTTGCCATTTTAGAGGGTGAGTTTGTGAATGGGATGACACTGGAAGAGACAGAGAAAGAGATTGTGGAAGGACAAGACGAAGAGGATGACCATGATCCGTCAGAAGAATCTGAGGGAAAAGAGCACAAAATTCTTCTTGGTGAGTTAGTGACGGTGGTTCATTCAAATGTTTTTACATAAAGTGGCAGTATCTAACATTTTGATCATGTTTCTAAAAACAGATACAGTCTGCAAAACAGTTAGATGGCTGTCAGCGAAACTTGGACCAACAGTGACATCTCGATATGTAGCCAGAAATTTGCTGCGATTGCTCACAAATTGTTACATTGGTATGTAAATGTATGACAGGTAAAGCTTAATTGTCTAATTGGTAATTAATAAAATGATGCTCTGGAGTTTTGCATTTCTTAACTCTTGTTATATCTTATGGTGTTTTGTTTTAATTTTCCCTTTTCTTTCCTCTTTTTTTTTTTTTTTTTTTTTTTTTTTTTTTCCTCCCTTCCTTCTTTCCTTTCTTTTTTTGCCTTTAGGACCTCAAAATCACCAGTTTGTGACCCCGACATCTGACGGGAGCAGCCTAGAGAGTGTGGGAATGGGCAGTGTATATGAGAAGAAACCGGTTGTGGGTGACCACACTGCAGGGCCTGTGCTGGACTGCCTCATCTATATAGCTCAGCTTTATGGAGAGCCTGTACTGACTTACCAGTACCTGCCTTATATTGGATATCTAGTAAGAAGGGAACAATAGACTTTTTTTTTTTTTTTCTGACAATTACACATGAAGCCATCTATTAGCATTTTGAGGCTAGTTTTCTTTGTCATGGGAAAGCAAATGTATTTTAAGATGTAAAAATATAAATGAAAATATGCTATTCATTTAATAAATGTTCATGTTTTCCAGGTCTCTCCACCCTCTTCTCAGCGTCTTAACACACGCAAGGAAGCAAGTCTGCTTGGAGCTGTTGCACTTACACAGAAGATCATTGTATTTCTCTCTGATACCACTTTAATGGACATGCTTATGAAGATCAATCAGGATATTCTTCTGCCATTGTTGGACCTGCTTACTACACCTCGTATGGGGTAATTTACAAACTAAATTATATACAAGTACATTATATATAATGTACTTATATATAAAGTTGTATATATGAACTGTGTATAATAGACACTGAAGGGGTTCCAGAATTCAGTAAAACCTTTTTAAACAGCAAACTGTTGGATGATTTAGCTTTTTTTTTTTTTCTTTAACTTGTTGAGTTGTTGTTATGTTTTGAAGTGAAAAAGCTTTAAATTTTGGTTCAGAAAGATGATGATTATTTAAAAAAAAAAAAAAACAAAAAACTCTGTTACATTAGATCTGTTTATCCTTTGTTTTGTTCTTCCCATTCTGCTGTACTCTGTAGGTTTCCCAGTGGAGTTCAGACACGCACTGCTGTCTGTCTCAAGACACTCAGCCTGATGGCTCTCATCTGTCTACGCATTGGGAGAGAAATGGTGCAGCAGCATATGGCTGACACTTTGCGTCGATTCTTTGCTGTTTTCTCGCTACTGCATTCTCTGCAGCCCCAGGTATGCATACACACACGCGTGCTTTTTCAAAATCTCCAACCTTAGCCGTCACAGCTAAATGCTGACCACCAAAAACTAAATCATAACTCTGACACAGAGGGTCAGGGTCTCAGTTTGGTCCTCACAAAGATGGATAACCCAACAACTAATACATAATGACTCGCGAGTGTTATGTTGCATGTTTGTTTGTTTTTCTAAAAGGCTTTCAACTAGAAATTTGTCACAAATAGCTTCATGAGAAATATTTGACACGAAGTGACAAAACAGTAAAACAAACAAAAAAATAGAAACCTATAATAACTTTTTTTTTTTTTTTTTTTTAAATAAATGTAAAGGTGTATTTTAGTTACACTTATTTCTTGGAGTTGCAAAAAAGGAATACAATTTAAAATGACAGTTATGTCAAATATGTCAGTATAGTCTGTCTTTATCCTGTAGCTCAACAACGCCCCTCGCAGGGTTGTGGGAGAAGTCACAGTGGTAGATGTCTGTACCACTGAAGAGTCAAATGTGACATATGAGCTGGGGGTCTTGGAAGAGCTGCAGACTGTATTTAACCCTCAAATGGCTCATGCCTCTTACATCCCCTTCTACTGCCTCATCGGTAGGAGATGTCTTGTGTTTTGTAATGTAATACTTTATCTAATGGAAATTATCTGTGCTAAAAGTAATATTTGTTTTGTTTTTTTAATAATAAAGAGATATAAAACAGCATTCTTTTGTCATTGCTCTAGGTGATACAGCAATCCGGAAACTAGTTCCTAATCATGAGCTGGTCTGGGAGTTGGCCCAGTCTTACCATCAGAGTGTAAGTCAGAGTCAAGAAACAACCACCATAGCATCCAGGGTGGATCCACTTCCACCCTCTGGTTTTGGCAGACGTGTGGATTGTAGCACGTTTTCATCCCTCTCAACTACTTCCACCCTGCAAGGAGACTTGCTTCCTGAGTCAGGCACATTTGGGAGCCACCTCGTAGGAAACCGAATTCAAGTATCCAGAGACACTGACTATGGTGGCTGCTCAAACGTTGGCTTGACTCACCCTTGGGGACGCTCTGGTCATACCACACCTATCATTACAACAGCCTCCACCTTCACAACACCATCCACTGGTGCAGCTTCTTTCTCCTCCTCCTGGGTGACAAGCCCCACGCCAGAGGACAGCGTCTTGAAACAGGAGCTCCCCCGAAGTAGCCGCTCCCTGCAGGGCAACTGGCTGGCCTACTGGCAGTATGAAATTGGTCTTAATCAACAAGATCCACATTTTCACTTCCATCAGATCAGATTACAGAGCTTTCTGGGTCACTCGGGCACCACAAAGTGTTTGGCACCTCTTGCAGGAGAGGATTACTTTCTTTCTGGTAGTAAAGACAAGACTGTGAAGCTTTGGCCGCTGTATAACCACGGTGATGGTACGCAGGATGTGGAGCCCAGGCTGACGTACAACGACCATCGAAAGTCGGTGTTCTATGTTGGACAGCTGGAGGCTTCACAGGAGGTAGTCAGCTGTGATGGTACCGTGCACCTGTGGGACCAGTATACAGGTAGGGAGATGAACTGCAGTGCATTACTACACACAAGTTCAACTGTTTCATTTAGCTTAAATATAAGTTTTTATCTCCTTAGGCAAACAGATCCGCTTGCATGAAACCGTGGATGGGAAGAATCCCATTACAGCTGTCACCACCATGCCTGCTCCACACAGCAGTGTTGTGTACGGCAGCGCAGATTCTGTTCTCCGCTTCATTGATCCTCGCAAGCCTGGCTTGCAGGTAACAATTTCAATCTATCTGTTAAGGCCTAGTTTATACATCACCCACCAATTATTTTTCATTACTGTGTTTTGAAAGCAATAGCTCTTTTGTGCTTCTCTACTATAATAATTATAGCAATCTTTCCCCATGTACTCAGCATGAATTTCGTCTGGCATGCAACAATGTGAGTGCTGGGCTCATCCGTTATCTGGCTGTAAACCCTTCAGGACGCACAGTGGCGGCAGGTTTTTCATCTGGCTTCATTGTTCTGCTAGATGCACGCACAGGGCTTGTACTGAAAGGCTGGCCAGCTCATGAAGGAGACATACTCCAAATGAAGGTATATTTACAGTTTGTATGTGGTGTATGCAGTTTCAGTCACCTTTCAGTCAAATGGGTAAGGTGGTATGTCTGGGTGACAGCTTGAGTTGTCAGGGGAGTATGTAGTCAGATTTTGACTGTTGTTCTATACGTGCGCTGGCCAATTTATCAAGTACACCTATTTATGTCTTCAGACTACTACTTAGTACTACTGAAGTTCAAACTTGGCATCAGAATGGAAAAGAATTGTGATTTAAGTGATTTTGAACTTAGGATAGTTTTTGGTACCAGATGGGCTGGTTTGATTATTTCAGAACCTGCTGATCTCCTGGGATGTTTCCCACACAACCATCTCTAGTGTTTACAGAGAATAGTCTGAAAAAGAGAAATTATCAGTTAACTTGGTTAAACTGCCTTGTTGAGGAGAATGATTAGACTGCTTTCAGCTGACAGAAGGGCAACAATAACTCAAACACTTGTTACAGCCAAGGAATGTAGAAGAGCATCTCTGAATGCACAAAGTATCAAACCTTTAAGCAGATGGCTACTTACCACACCAATAAACTTCAAATAGGAAACTAAGGCTACTTTTTAAATGGGTTCACCAAAGTTGGACAATAGAAAACTGAAAGAATGTTGCCTGTTGCCTAATGTCTCCTCTTTGCTGCAACATTGGGATGGTAGGGTGAGAATTTGGCATAAACAACATGAAAGCAGGCTGAATGTGGTGGTATAATGGGGTAAAGGAAAATTTTCTTTTCTTCTAATGGCTGTTTCCAGCAGGATGATGCACTGTGTCAAAGTGCAAACTAGTTTCTTGAACATGACAATGAGTTCATTGTAGTCAAATGGCCTCCACATTCACCAGATCTCAATCCAATCGAGCACGTCTGGAATGTGGTGGAGCAGGAGTTTGACATCGTGGATGTGCAGTCAACAAATCTGCAGTAACTGTGTGATGCTGTTATTTTAATATAGATCAAATGTAGATAAAAAGAAGGTAAAGGTTTATTCAGCTTAGAATAATACTTTCTCAATGTATATGATACTTTGATTCATGAACCTCAATCTTTGGCTACGTTCACACTGTAGGCGAAAGCACATCAAATCTGACTTTTTTGACCCTATGCGACCCATATCCGATAGGGGTGCAACGATATTCGTATCAAGGACAAAAGTAAAACAGTATGTCGGATGTGCCACGCAATGCTCAATTACATTGGTGGGAACTAGTGCGTTAGCGCAGTTAGCTCATTAAGGTTTTGGCCGTCCAGCGTTCCGCGGTAGCTCGTTAACGGAGATTTGCCGTGTTGTGGCGTCAACGTCATTTCAGATTAACGCTGACAGCACTAGTGGGAACACAACAAATATGACTGCACATTTACGCTGACATCATCCTAGTGCAAAGACAAGTGGAAGCAGAGTCATTTAGACAGCCGTTAGCACATGATTCTCCTTATGGGGACCTGATATGTTTAATATGCTGCTGAGAATATAGCCCAGAAGAAGCGTATAGTATAGCTTTTATTTTGGAAAGAGCCATTTCTCTGTAATAAACTCTTTTCCAAAGATGAGTGATTCCTCAATCAGATATATTTATTTTTATTACTTTGTTGTTTCAGCAACATTAAATTTAAAAACTGTACTTTTGAGTTAAAATATATATTTATAATTTTAATAAATGACAAATTAAAAAGGCATGAACATTCTTTTTTTTTTTTTTTTTTTTTTTTTTTTGTATCGAAAAAATATCGAACCGTGACACCAAAGTATCGAACCGAACCGTGAATTTTGTGTATCATTGCACCCCTAATATCCGATCATGGTGTGACAGTGTGAACAGCACAAATCCGATATTTTCAATTCAGACCTGGGTCATTTTCGTATGTGGATCTGAATCAGATACATATCTGATGTTTTAGAAAGCGACTGCTGTTTGAATGGTCATGTCGCATTAAATCCATCTTTCACGTCACTGACACAAGACGGACGCCAATTATCAGCGCCGGAGAAGACAAACGATAAAGCATGGCGGCCGAAACTAGAGACAGAGGGAGTCAGTGGACAGAAACTGAGGTTTTGGACTTGATTAGCATATGGGGTGACAATTCCATTCAAGCTAAACTTGAAGGGTCGTATCGTGACCAGGCTGTGTTCGAGTGCATTGCCAAAGAAATGGTTGAACGAGGGCACAGGCGAACGTGGCTACAGTGTCAGAGGAAAGTGAAGAGCCTCAGAGCCAAGTTTAAAGAAGCTGAAGATGTAAACAAACAAAGCGGACGTGGTCAAGTCACCTGCCCGTTTTATGATTAGTTTGGGCGACAAACCCAGCTGTCACCTGGCTGTGATGTCTTTTGCGCATGCGGGCCGCCTTGAGGGGCGTGAACCGTTCACACTAGAGCGTGTTTGCTGTCACATTTTATTTGTAATGTGAACAACCAGACAAAAAAAATCTGATTTGATCAAAAAATCGGACTTGAGCATTAAGACCTGCAGTGTGAACGTAGCCTTTGTTACACCAAGTACCAGTCAAGTTGTTTACAGAAGACTTGGGCTGGATGCATGGGAATCATGAGGTTGTTAGATATATTGGTCTCTGCTTTGGTCAAGCTTTTTATTTTGTCACCAGGAGCAGTTAGTATGGGGTCAGATGATTGGATTATATAAAATCCAAGACCCCTGCAGTTATTTATTGGTATAATGTAACCATTTCATTGTACACTTCAACCAGCTGAATCTGGGCTGTACAAAATCACTATCGGGCTTTCTGGTAAACAGTGGAAACTTCTGGATGACCACACAGCCCACGCAGTGCACAGCTAATCGCTCGTCAGTTGCATAGACTCCATCGCTCTGAGTGACCCACATTACATCAGACACAAAATGGAAAATTTTGTTCTGTTACCTACTTGAACTGTTTTTGATGTACTTGGTATAATAGCAGCATCATCGCATTTTCCTCCTCTGATTACTGAAAAATGCATTTTATTATGTATGTGCATCTAACCTCTAGTTTGATAAGTGTAGTAATAAAGTAGTGATAATTTACCAGCGTTTATTTAAGATTTACAGATATTGCCTGACACCAGGATTGTCCAAAAAAGGGGTCAGACTTTTTTGCTGTTGGATTCCTAAACTAATTTACTCAAGCCAGGAAGTGTAGCTGTGTTGTTCAGTGGTCAGGTAAATAAATATTAAAACAGTCAGTCAAGTGTCTTTTATTTTTTGGTATTCCCCATAGGTAGTGATTCAGAGATACTAAGGGGCACAGAGATGGTGAAAGTTGTACCTAGCAAATATGTTGTTAACATAGTGCAAACTTTATTTAACCCCAAATTAGGTCAGAGATAAGGGCCCCAGTTTTAAACTCACAAGTTTGGGCAAATATGGACACAGGTTAGGTATTAGAAAGACCACGGAGATTTCTCATTGGCGCGCACACATCACTCGGACCTCCCCCCCTTTTTTTCTTTTTTTTTTCTTACCTGCAGCAGCCTATTCCAAATGTACTTTAAATATTAATTTTCCTTGCTTCTAACTGAAGGTTAGGAATCTATGGATACAGAACATGTTATTCAGTGGTTGTTATTTATTTTGTTTTTTTGTTTGTTTTTCAATGGTAGTTACTGATAGTAAATGATTATTTAGAAACTTAATATAAACAAGGCTAAAGGCTGATTTTTTTTTTTTTTTTTTTTTTTTTTTTTTGTCTGTCTGAATATGTGCGAAATGTTTCTGTTTTAAAGATATTTTCAAATAAAACCCCTTTGCCATTTAATTTTATTTACTAAGAGTCTGTGTTTCTGTGTTTATTCAGCTCATCTTTTGTTGTATTCCTTAAATTTTAGAGTATTTGCAAGGTCTATAATGATTTTGCTGTATTTGACATTTTAGTCTTTTTTCCTAATTTTTGTTTTGTTTTAATTTACTGGGACACGACATCCACAATCACTGATTCTTGTTTCTTGTTTTATTTTTCAGGCTGCAGAAGCAAATATTGTTATCAGCTCCTCCACTGACTACACACTGACTGTGTGGAAAGATCTGGAACACAAGCCTCTTCGCCTGTACAAGTCACCATCCGACCCCATCCACGCCTTTGACCTTTACGGTTCAGAGATTGTAACGGGAACAGTGGCTAATAAGATCGGAGTGTACTCTATGGCTGATATCTCCCTGAGCCCCGTTAGTAGCACAAAACTGAGCACGGAGAACTTCCGCGGTACTCTGACCAGCCTTGCGGTCCTGCCCACCAAGAGGCTTCTGCTGCTGGGCTCTGAGAACGGTGCCATTAGGTTATTGGCTTAAATCAATAGTTACAAGCTATACTAAACACTCTCTGCATTGACCTTCAAAGTGTCTTATTCATGCCAGATGCCAAGTGTCTGAGCTCCTCTGTCCCTTCTGTGCTTTTGGTCAATTATATTGATAGGGCAGGTTGTCATATCCTTTAAACTGTTTGTTGAATGAGGCAGCACAAGTAGAGGCATTGTATAAGCTTCATGTCTACTGCATATTGCCATTGAGGCTATTGACATGCATCATGTACATTGATATTGAATTCCTTTATTATTTTGTTCTTTTAAACCTATAAATGTATATACGAGGAGATTCTCATATAGACAAGGTCACTTATTCTTTTGACTAGGTTCCTTATTCTGTTCAAAGGAATGAATTGGAAGACAAGCTCAGGAAGGTCTTATGTAGTGTTTACACTTTTCCAAATAGATGCATAACAAAACCAAAAATACATTGACCTCACCTTTTATTTCCCTCATGATAGAACAAATATGTATCCAAATGCACTGATTAAACTATGCAGTATTTGTAGATCACATCCTTTGTTTGTGTTAGTGTTGCTCCATTTTTCATTAGATATTTCAGTGTTTGTGTATACATCACGAACAATAAAAGTACACTCGCTGTTGTGATGACAGTCTTGGTGTATCTTCTCAGAGAGGAGACACTTAAGTTGTCACATTAAAAAGTTAGTGACTGATGCACAGCCTTTATTCTACTGCACAAGTATGGCCTGAATTGTAACATTTAGAGTCTCACTCAGATTTTAAAGATTGAATGTTTTTTTTTTTTATCCACTAATAAATTACTTGAAGTTGCTTTGGGATTTTCTAAACAATGTTTAGGTATTCTTGATTTAACACTTCACAAAAACCTGTAGCAACAATACACTGGAAGCGGAACCCGGCAGATGCTGCTTTAAGTGGGTTTGCCAACTATTGCAGAGACTTCTGTAATCAGCTTCTTCTAATTTTTGACTTTAAAAGCTAGCATCAGAACAGTCAATGCCAAGATAAACTGCTTTTGTATTTTAACCATTATGTTTAACTGCTTAAACTGCTGAGATGGCAACAGAAGCTACAGATCAATAAATGTGTTGTATAATGTAGTCATGGTGTGATGCAAATTAACATACAGTTGAAATTTTGCTCCTTAAAATTAGCCCAATCTCAAGTTTACAAAGTTTAGTAGCATTTAACTATGAAAGCTCTGCTCTTTGCCTACTTTTCTAATTATTTGCCTAAAGTTCAAAATTGTTAAGTGTACTACATGTTTTGAATTTTTTGTTTTTGTTTTAATTTTGTTTTTTAGAAAATCCAGAGTGAAAGCGCAACCATTAAAAAGACCAACTTTGTTTTAAAGTTTGTAGTTGCACATTGATAATTGGTTACAATCGATATTCTGTCTCCGAACATTTTATAAGAAGTCAGTGAAAAACGTATTTATTAACTGGATTAATAAAAATTACTCCAATGTTTTTCTGTGTGTGTACCAGTTGTTCTGTGATTCACATACATTGACTGCTAGCATGTCCTTCGATCTTGGCTGAATCACTAAAGCTCAGATTGTACAAAGTCCTCTTTGTGTTTGCAGACTGCAGTCATGTGATCTGAAAGATATCGTTTTTGCTTAGTGGTAAAATGTGACCAAGTCCAACAAATGAGTTTCTTTTTTTATATATATATTTCTTTGAGAATCTAAAGGGTATTATTGGTCACAACACAAAACAGTGATTTGTTAACCGAAGCCTCTGGTTTTGCTGCCTGAGATCTTAAGTTAATTATGGATTAAATCCAGGGCTTCTGGGAAATGTGGGGGTGTGTTCTCTGACATCAAATGTATTACTTTGAAATAAGCCACTTGTATTTGTTTACTGACACAAAGATGGATTAATCAGACCTTTGCAATAAGTTGCCGTGTTTCCTTTGGATTTAAATGCGTCATGAAATTATCACCTCCCCACTGACGTGCTAAATAGCTGCTCGTGTTTAGCTTCAACATTTAACCCTGCAAGAGTTTCCAGAGCTACATTTACAAACAAATAGTGGCTTAAATGAGGCCCCAATCAATCTAAGTTGATATTTAACTGTTTGCTGAGCAAATGCCAATCTCTTACTCCCAGGAATCCTGACATGCGCCGCACTTAGTTGCTCTTTTTTTGGACAAGCCAGCAAGTTTTTTTTCTAATTTAAATATAAGGTAAGACATACTCACATATTTAAACACTCCTGCACATTTGAATACTTTAAAGACTTAAATGGTTACACAAAATATCACTGTTTTAACATTTTTCATGTATAAGGTCTGCAAGGGAGGTAATGTTGCAATCCGAGTTAATGCCTTTTTGACATTTGACTTAGATTTCCATACCATGTTTAAATTCCACAGTACAAATGGTTTTCAAAATATTTGTAAAGCAAATAATTATTTAGAGATTAATCTGCTCTATTATAATGTGCTTTGGCAACTTGAATAATACTTGAAAGTACACAATTTATGGTTGAAATCCACATGTGTTTTAGGCACATTTCTGGGGATTTCCTTTGAAAGTGAGCGCAACTAAGTAGAGTGAAAGTGCTCAATTCTTTCAGACAATCCATCAAAGTAATTCTAAATAAAGGTGAGGAATGTTGTGTCTTAATGTCTTTCTTTTTTCAATAGCTTGTAACTATTAGCTGGAAGAATGAATATGGTGCTTTCAGAGGCATACTCATTTTTATCGCATAGCATGCTAAATTGCAGTGAGCATGAAAGGTAATTGTGTCGATCCATAAAATCTAAGCAGGATATAGAATTTTGCCGTTAACCTAATTTTCTCTTTCACAGTTGCATTGTGAGGAAATGGACCTCTGCCTGACACTCCTGTTGATCTATCTCTGTAGCCAAGGAGCCACTGTAAACCTCTTAAAGATCTCAAAAAATCACTGTTAAGATTATACTGGATGATTACGTCCTGTGCCGATTGTTAATCTATATTATCTTTGTGCTCAACAGAATGCTGAGGTGGAAGAAAATCAACCAGTCTCGCTGGTGCCTCTTACAAAACCAGAGGAGGTTAGAGTCAAAACGCTTTTGCTGTTTTTTTTTTCTTTCTTTTTGTTTTTCCGTGGTCATGGTTCTGGACTCCTAAATTAACAACTTGGAAAATAATAAGCTTTGGAATTCTGATGTGTGTCTATAGGAAACAGGACACAGCAGTACAGCACAGCCAGAATCTGCTGGTACTACAGAAGCCTCTATAATTACAACATCCTATCAACCACCTACAACAAGTAGTGGGCCCACTGGAGCCTCGTCGACAGAAGAAGATGATGGGGGTTGTCTCTCTCTTGGCAGAAGCCCACATTCCAAGGAAATTGTTGCTGCTGCCATTCAGAAAATGGGTGTGCAGCTGCTGCAGAACCTGGAGATGACGCCAGAGCAGCCAAATATTATCATATCTCCTTTAAGCATATCTCTAGGCCTTTCCCAGCTGGCTTTAGGTATGCATGCCTTGTTAATGTGCTTTTACTGCATCATATTTTATCTAAGCAAGTTGTTATTTTTATATGGTGTTACCACATCTGATGAATTGTGTCAGCAACTTACCCTAGTTTATTGTTGTCTAGAGAACACCATATTTCTCATCCAGTAATTGTACCCCTCTTTTTTTTCTCTTTTTACAGGTGCTGTAAATGAGACGAGGGAACTGCTGATGCATCATCTTCATGAAAACACTCTCCCCTGCTACCACCAGTCTCTGCATAGTATCTTGATGCAGCTAAAAAACAGTGATCTACACATTGCCACACGTATCTTTCTGCGTGAAGGTTATGACTGAGAAGATTGTGTCTTTAAATTTTAAAACAATTTTTCTCGTTACACCTTAAAGATGATCTGAGAGTATTTAGGAGAAATAAAGTCGGGATGTTTATGTTTTTAGGGTTTAAGCCAAAGGAAGTATTTGTCAATGAGTCTCATCGCTTTTATCGCTCGGAACCAGCAATCTTGGAGAATCTGGAGCAAATAAACACATGGGTAGAGAACGCAACTCAAGGAAAGATAGATGACTTCCTTTCTGCTTTACCTCCCAATCTGCTTCTCGTGCTCATTAATGCCGTCCATTTCAAAGGTGAGTGAGATTTTTAAATGCCACTGTATTTGTAAAATTCTGCCCATTTTATAAGATACTGTTTCCTCTCTAATCCCGAATGAAATCGACTGTTCCGAAGTGTTTTACATTTTGCTGCTATCTCAAACCGAGATCCTCCCTCCTTTGCTCCCACAGGAGAGTGGAAAGCTCGATTTGACCCCCGCTTTACCTCCAGAGGTGTGTTCTATCTCGATGAACAGCACATGGTTGATGTAGAGGTAATGGAAGATGCCAAACATCCCTTGAGTTTCTTCATTGATCATGAACTGGAGGCTCAGGTAAAACAAAAATATTTTCAAACCTCAAATGTTTGAAGAGAAAATTAAATTCCTTGGATACCCTCCATTTTACTAAAGCGCCATTCTTTTTCTTTGTGCAGGTAGCAAGCTTCCCATTCCTGAAGTCTATGAGTTTGTTGGTGGTCGTGCCTATGTCTTTGCAGACAAATATCTCTTCACTTGCTGCAAAGATCGATGTCTCTAACCTTTATAATCGACTGCCCAAAGAGAGGGCAGTTCAAGTAAAAGTCCCCAAATTCAAACTAGAGTATGGACAAGAGTTAAAAGATGTCTTTATCAAATTGGGTAAGACCTGTTTTCTGTGAACTTAGTGTTACATTTATAATTCATGACTTATACATTACATTATTGCTTGATGAAACTACTGGACTTTGTGTGAGATAAAGGTAGCGACATTTAACCCATGAACTGACCTTATACTCTGTGCTCTTTGTTAGGCCTTGGTGAGATATTTTCTTCTCCCAACTTGGCTGAGATTTCAGATGGCCCTCTGCTGGTGTCCAGTGTAATGCATAAGTCCAGCATGGAGATAAATGAGGATGGTGCAGAGGCAGCTGCAGCTACTACTGTGGTTATTTCAAGGGCATCCAATCCAGTTTTCCATCTCAGCCAACCCTTCTTCTTTGCACTTATGCATGATGTAACTAAAATACCGATTTTTATGGGTGTAATCAACAACCCCAATCCCGGAGCTCCTGTCCTACAGAAAGGGGAATTTGGAAGCAAGGATAAAGTGGGATTTCCCATTGACAAGAATGATGGGGCCCAATTTGGAGGCCCACCTAAGTAAGGACTAAAACCCTTTACAGCTCTTCCAGAGAAACTCAGACCAGTACAGGAAAGACTATTAGTTAACTCAATCAAAATATTTGTGAAAACTGATTCTGTGAACAAAATGGGGAGCCCAAAACTTGAGTATTCCTTTAAAATAATATAGTTGCTATTAGATGAGATGTCCTTGTCAAAAATAATAATTAAACAAAAAAAGTATGGTCATTGTTGCTTATACTGAGCCTATTTCAATTTGATGGCACATACATTTTGATCTCAACACAAAGTAAATTGGTTAGTGTCAGTATGAATCAGTATGTGTATTGGATGGTTTGATGTAATGACTCAATAAACTGAACTGATTTGAATCACACGTCATGCTTATGAGTTTCATTGTGACACATCGTGAAAACAGGTCGAAGCTTCAGCAACACTAAGACTACAACTTTATTACTTGACCAGCGCGTTTCGGCCTGTGGATGACCCTGGCTACAGACCGAAACGCTGACTTTTTCCGGATCCTTGTTTTTCACCATGCAGCTTAGAAGTAGGTGAAGTTGTGGTGAAAACCTTCATTCTGTTTTCAAAATGACATATCTTTAAAAGAAAAGGGTTGTTGTAAGTTGTTGCATTTCTAAAACTGGGAAAATGTAATGACGCAAACAGTGGTAGGGAGTATTCTTACATATATTGTCTCAGCAATTGCTTGCTGTGGATAATTGTCTTTGCCTCTTCTTTTCAGGTAATGAAGTGGTATCTTCTACCTCACCATTTTCCTTTTTGTGATTGTTATGAAAAAGACTTAACGGACACGATCTTCCTAAATGCAAAGAAAAGAAGCAGATGTTCAGTTAACATTACAGTTCGTTTTTTTTTATTTTTTTTATTTTATTTGGCAAATAAAAATATTAACATATCAAATCTATGTTCCTTAAGGGATTTCTTTGTATCTTACAAAAAATGTTACGGTAAAGTCTGAAGAATCCCAGTTTCCTATAAATGGGAAGGCACCATGAAACCCGCCTGACGTCACGTCATTGTTGGCGGTGACTTTAGCGAAGCTGATCTCTGATCAGTTTTCAGTATAACCAAGACACGCAGATGCACGATGTTTAGAAAGGCTAAACTGAACGCAGATCTGTAAACGGAAACGGAAGTCGTGGCTGCGCATACGCGCCTTGGCGCGTTGTTACAAGCTGTTGGCGCCACGGTCATAATTTTGTTGCTTACTGTCAGTGCTAGTAGTACTGAGGTTCTGTCTTGTTAAAACTTTCAGATATTTTTCTTTTGTTGTGGTAGCTAAAATCACCTTTTGTCAGCCATGACGAAACTCTCGGAGGGAACAATAGAGGTATGGTATATTTTTACAGCATAAATATTACGCCGTTTAATACTGCAAGCTGTAGAAGCTCGATGTAAATTGGCGCCGTCTACTTAATGGTGTCTTTGTTTAGGTGGAGTTGTTCGCTATCGTACGTTTGTTTGCATATTTTTGCATCCGCTGTAATCAGAACTGCGAACGTTGTTCGACGGTAGCTTAATTTGACATTAGCGGTTATTTACGTTTTTGTCTTCTAAAAACTGTGATTGTAGCAAAATGTGTTAAAGTTAAGGAGGGAAAGGGTGGTTTTGTTTTCGACAATAGTTATATTAAATGTAGAATTTATTATCTGAACGTATTTATAGGCTCTTTCAAATGGCACCGGTGTCAGCGACGCAGTGCTTCAGTTGGTGGTGAGTAGCAACTTATTTAATTATTTATTTTTTTGAAAATGTATATTTAATATTACTCAACACAACCACATATATTTAAATGAGATGGGATGAATTCTGCAAAACAAAGCTGGATTAGTTCTAGGTCATTCCATGAAAAATCAATCCGTAGTCCCCGCCTAACTTTTTTTTTTTAATGGAGGCCTGCACGTTTTTAACTTAACCCTTGGATGCACAACTTACCAGTACCTACACTCTTCCACGAGTGGGGTCAAAAATGACCCCAAATAGAAACAATGCATTTTGCTATAAACTCGGTTGTTATTCTTCAAAATCTTTAAAACGAAGAGTTGTAATATTTTCATATTTGAGGTATTCCTCATAAAACATGTTTGTGACATGAGGCCCTTTACATTTTTATTTATTTTTTCATAAATTTTAAGAAATGGCAGTTTTTGTATCACTTGTGTATGCTTGCTCGGCATATACTGCAGAAGCTGGGCCTTCCCTCTGAAAGGCACAAGTTGTTCAGCCACTGTAACACAATCACTGAGAATAAATTTCTGCCTGCAGTTGACCAGGAACAGGCCCCATATGTAGCTGAAAGCTGCCATATGGTTTGTTTTCAGTCGGTAGGCTCTGGTCCTCTTGTCATCAAAGTGCAAGAAACGTCAAATATCTTTAAATCTTTGAATTGATATAGTGGCCTTGTACAATGGGTTATGCAGAGGACTCCCAAAAAGCACACCGACTGGTACATCCCAGTTCTTCTCACTTCCTGCAAAAATGGTCAATCAAATGAAGGCCGGAGCTTATGTTTGATTATATTTTTCCACTCTTTTCCCCTGTCTGTGGCTACTCTTCGTGCCTCCATGTTTGTGTATGACAGCACCTCTTCTATTATATTATCAGACATGAACATCTTCCACGCATCTATTGGGGAGACAGTACTAAACCCAACTGCAAGCCCTGGCCGACTAATTCAGAATATTGTGGCTAGAGCAGTAAGAGGGGCTCATTCTGTTAGACTCAATATCCATTTGCTCTTCAGAGGACTCATCAGAGGGCTCCTGTATCTGACTGGCCTTGTTAAGTGGGGGGGACAGTAGTCTGGGTCCTCTACATCTGAGATGTCAGATTCTGAGTCAGTGCCTCTGATGGGCTCTTCATCCCATCTGTCCTGGATCATTTGTAGGTCCACAGGGATCCTAGCTGGCCTCATAGCAGCCATGCTACTTTAAATATTTAAAAAAAAAAAAAAAAAAAAAAAAAAAACATCAGAAAGGACAATGTTTGAAATGCACAGGAAACTATAAACAGCGCTGCACATAAATGGTCCGCAGGTGCGCATTTGCAGAACCAGATAAGAAGTTGGAATGCGCGTTTGCGAACATACGATGTTCTGGAGGAGGACAGACATTTGTTCAGAACTCTTAAAGATGTCGAAAAAGCAAGCTCCGTAGGCAATTACTTTGGTGTTTTTCCACAACAAAACAAGCGCCTATTCTCTGAATTTCAGGGAATACTTTTATTTTGACAGCGAATGCGCACCTGCGGACCACTTATGCGCAGCCCTTACTATTAATCACGTATGTTACTGTGTAAAAATTAATTCTTGATCCATCAGAAGTGTAAGTGGGTCAGTCAGAGTTGCTAAGAATGAAAGTTTCACAGAAGATTCCACAGGAACTGCTTGGGGTCATTTTTGACCCCGCTTGTGGAAGAGTGGGGTAGTGATACAAAAACTGCATTTTTCTAAAATTAATGAAAAAATAAATAAAAATGCAAATGGCCTCATGTTACAAACATGTTTTATGAGGAATACCTGGAATATGAATATATTACAACTTTGCATTTTAAAGATTTTGAAGAAAAACCACCCCTGGGGTCATTTTTGACCCCACATGTGCATCTAAGGGTTAAAGCTGGTTTCTGTCCCTGAAAGTATGTGTAGTGTGTGGGGTCGAGATTTTGCGTCAGTTTTGAGCCCTCTTAACTTAGTAGCTAAATATATGTACAGGGCTGAAAAGCTCTATTAAAAACTGCTGTCGGTTCGACTGTTATTGCCTGTGACAGGAGCACAAACAAACAATGGGACACTGGATTTTCTGTCTGTTTTCCGATTATTTACTGAAAAAGTAAATAATCAAGTCACACGGTTGGATGCTCTGTTGGGAGTTTGTCGATTCATTCCACGTTCAACTTGTGGCAGTCCTTTTTACTGAATTTATAAAAATCTAAATATCAAACTGAGGTATTTCAGTTCATATCTTATTACTTGTTTTGATGGCCCTTGACAGTTCCCCCTGAACACATACTTTCCTGCGGTTATGTTATGAGGGCTCAAACATGTTTAAAAATGGTAAAAGATTTGGTTAAATTTTTTTAGGGACTGACCCCTCTTAAGGGGCATGTCTGACAAATCACTATAAGACTTCAAAAGGCTAGTTTCTTAGTTAAAACCTCTCTCTGAGCAGTGACTTTACTTAAGAGGAAAGACTACAGGAAAATCATCCTTACTGAATCCATCTCACTGTGAAAGCAGCTGGGAATAAGGAGTACAGGCCCATAGGCAATAACTAAATATCCTCTATACTTTAAATAATGCAATCACAGAATGTGTAAGTTTACATAAGGGACACAATATTGGTCAAAAAATGTGTTTTTTTTTTTTTTTGTCTTTTTTTAAATTTTATTTATTGAACAGTTTTAATCATATATTGTTTTTCAGAATATTCGCAAGCTTGATGGAGGAAATGGTCCTTCTCGCTTTCGGGTGATGATGAGTGATGGAAGGCACACTCTGTCATGTGAGGTTTATTCACTGATGTATTTTGCATTGAAGTTTTAAACATGTTCATGTACCCATTCTAACCATCTGTTCTAAATTATTGAGAGTCACGAGTTTTCTCTGACAAATCTCTTACATGAAATTCCATTTTAACTGGCTTTTTTAAAAGATGTTCTACTAAATTGACTACTTGCATGGGGTTAAAGACGAAGCTATTGCTCTCAAGAGGCTCTTAAGTAGGGGGAACCTGGGTCACTCTTGTCTGACTTTCCTCTCTTAAACCATCTGCAGCATTCATGCTCTCCACCCAGCTGAACCATATGGCTGAGGAAAACATACTGGCCCCAAACTGCATCTGTAATCTGAAGAGACACGTGACCAATATACTGAAGGATGGACGGTATACACATTTTCTGCACATTTCTTTTTTTTTTTTTTTTTTTTTTTTTTTTTTTAACGTTCTCGACTTAATGGAAGCAAGCAGGCCTTAAAAACACTTAAATATGAATAAATACGGAGCAGAGGGCTGTTTTCTGTTGTTAATGGACATGTCTCATTACAGACGAGTAGTAATCATTTTGGAAATTGATGTCATTAAGCCGGCAAAAGATGTTGCCGGTAGAATAGGAGACCCTACTCCTTACACTGAGGGTAAGTCTTTGAAATATACTTCATTAATATTACAGCAGTGCTCAGTGAATATGCTTATGAAGTGGGACTAATTTAGAGATGCATTAGTCACACATAATGGGTCATACTGTTACTGCAGGGTAACACTAATGTCAGGTCTTTCTTACAGGGCAAAGTAAAGGCCCACAGTCAGCTCCTGTCCCTGAAAACCGACCCCCGCTGCAGCCACAGAACAGAAATGAAGGTGAGTGAAAGGTTTATTTTAATCTTGAAAATGAATTCAAATTAATGAAATCTTAAGATTTGTGTGTGTGTGGGGGGGGGGGTCATTGTGACATCACCCATTGGCTTTGGATTCTACATTTTGAAGGTTTAACACTGTCAGAAGTTACCTTTATGTGGATGAAAGGGTGAGATTTTTAATGTATCAGCTAATACTAGTTTAGTGAGCACGCGGCATTCATAAACTAAGTGCAACTCGCAGACACACACTGGCTCATTAGTGTCAAGGAAGGGACTAAAAAAACGCCTGTGTTGGTACACCTGCCAATCAGTGTGGTGTTACCCCTAATACAACTGTCCAGGTGGTTGAGTTATGTAAAAAAAAAAAAAAAAAAATCCCATTCAGAGTTGTTGTAAATGGGGAAACTTTCCTTGTGATCAAAATCTTTTTTTGTACGAGGGCTAGGGCGTAGCTCAGGAGGTAGAGTGCTGCATAGGATTTTTTTCTTTTCTTTTTTTAATGCTGCAAAATTGGGCATTTAAACTTGACTCAGTTTTGTGACCAGCCTCAAGTGGCACCTGGAGGAACTTCAACTTTTTCCATGTTTACTTCAATTTTCAGCTCTGGAGGTTGTATATGGGAACAGAAAAACACACTGTGAGCATGTAGTACATAAAGGACCACCAGGTGGTAGCATTTTTCTGTTGCTTTGTGGTATTCTGGGTGACCCACAGATTTATGGGACTTGAGTAATTTTGACAACCCCATTGTGAAATATTTTTCTTTTTAGCTGCCTCAAATGTCCTATTATTGACACACATCTTCCAACTGTCTTGTTTCATGTTACTGTGTAGCATCATGAAATTCAACAGCTACTTGAGCTTGTCTAGATGGAGAGCTGATTGTGCCTGCGTGTGTCAATCACCATGTTTATCTTCCTTTGACTGAAAGCGCTACTGAACAAACACGCAGCAACACAGGCTCGCAGGAGAGTGTGAAAGAGATGAAGTATTGAATTTGCTTTTGAAACACTGTCACTTGATCATGTCAGAGATGAGCAGTATATCACAGCATAGCGGACAACTTGGACCAGGTGAGGTGTGCAGTCCAGCTATCATAAGGGTTTTGCTGTCTTCCAGTGTGTCATAGCAGGTATTCATCCCTCTAATCTGCCGTGTGGGAATTGAGGTTGTGGCAACCACCCTCCTCATCAGCGCAGTCATTGTTCATTTCTCTGTGTGTGCTGCTTGATCTGGGGGCTTAATTACCAGAAGTGCAGTGGTTGGCAACGCGGGAGGACTTAAGTGGACACTTTGAACTCTAATCCTCCGCGTGAGACGCACACAAATCAAATGTGCAGCGCTTGTTCAAACGGAAAATCTCAAAGTCAGGCAGCACCGCTCTCCGGGGGAAGAGCAGCTCCAGTTTGTTATAGCATTTCACACTCTGCCCTGATTCTGTGAAATGTGAATCATCCTTCTCACCAAAATGCTGGATCACACATCGCCAACAACTTGGCTTGACAGGATTTTTGTTTCCTCTTTGAGTTGTTCCTGCTTGCTAGTTTCAAGAGTCAGTGATGGTAAATGTACTTTTAAGTCAATGGGTTGTTTTTGTTGGGTTTTGGTGGGATGGACTTCTTTCTCATGATACGAGGTAATTACAGTGATCAAGCAATTGCAATCCAAAGAAACTGGATGGTTTCTTTTTGTAATTTGTTTCTGAATAATGTGCCTCTCTCATGAGTCTTCATCACTGCTCTTCATTGATCATTTATTTTTCTCCTCATTCCCTCAGCAGTGAACAGAGGTTTAAACAGAGACTTTGGGAAGAAAGCTCCATCTGTTATGCCAAATACTCCAGGGGGAAGCTCCAAAGTTGTGCCCATTGCAAGCCTCAACCCCTACCAGTCCAAGTAAGTATTGTTGCCAGTCACGTTAATCTCTAAATGCTATATATTTGATATTTCTGGGTCAGCAAAAAGGCATTGTGTACATATGGCAAAAAACTGAATGTCAACCAAAGAAGTATTCATGTGAGGAAAGGAGGCCATCATTAAGCCAGCTGTTTGTCAGTGCAGTTAGGAAATGCAAAATTAATACTTGGGAGATGCTGTTTGTCAAGAAATAGCAGAAAACCAGGGAACAGCTGGCACTAAAACTGCTTTTGAGTCATTAATCCAGTAATTTTGAACCCGATAATTCCTAAACATTATTGCAGTATTTTTGCTAAACCCTAAATAAAGTAGAAGGTATAAACTACAATTACATTTCAATCCTTAATTCAGTCCTTAATTATCATAGTTATTGGTGGCCAATTTAAAATAGCCAAACCCGTGTTTATCACACTGTCTTTGGACTGTGTAACTGGAAAGAATCCACTTGAACAGAAGAACATGCAGTTTCCTTGAATTTATACCCAGGACCCTCGCTGCCCTGGGGCAGCAGTGCTAACCACTGTACCACTATACTGACAATGGAATTCCAGATCCATAACTTTGGAATAAGGATGGGATCTGAGGGGTGGCTTTGCGGGGCTCGGTACGAAGGGGGACTTGCCGTGGGTGTCGATGGTGATTGGTGGAAACTCTGGACATATCCTGGGGCCCTTCTCGCTGATCGCTTCAGCTGTGGTGCCATGACTGATGGAAGTAATTATGACTCTAAGGTTCACAATTCTGTGACACGCAAATGTCAAATAGCCAAGACTTGGTCAGGCTCTACAGTGTAACGACAGTGTTGCATGGAACACGTGTTTGGAAAACTTTTTGGAAGGTCAGTTTCAGTCTTAAAATGGATCAAGGAGACTACAACCCAATATGAATGTATGCATGTTAGACTGCACAAGCCTTTCCAACAACCAACACAGGCACTACTAACCATCGACCAAATCTTACAGAGGAATGCCAGTGCAGAGCTCATACTGCTGGCACAATTAACTTAATATTAGGCTAATTAAAGTACATCTGTTATTTTCTTTCTAAATGGTAATCAAAATGTCTGTGAAAAACCTGTTGCAAAAGAAGCAAGTAAATTAAACTGGTTTAATGATGTTGTTGCTCAGTGATATTTATGCAAAGGTCTTCTAGGGGGCAGATGTTTAAAATGTCACAATACCAAGTGCATGAATCCCTACATGTGTGTGGAGCTGACATCTGGGCTCATAAGGTGCCCGAAAAATGAAGAATGCAGAAATGATAAGCTCAGATTTTTATTTTTTTTTTGTAATAGGTGGACGATCCGCGCTCGTGTGACCAACAAGAGCTCCATTCGTACGTGGAGCAACTCTCGGGGGGATGGCAAGCTATTCTCCATGGAGATTGTTGATGAGAGTGTAAGTGTATTTGTACTCTGACTGTTAATTTTTGTGTTTAAAAAAACAAAAAAAAAAACCCCACCAAACATCTCCTGATTTAGAAACCATTTGGACATATGTTTTTTGTTTTAAATTAAATATTTATATTTTTCCACAGGGAGAGATACGAGTGACTGGTTTCAACCAAGAAGTGGACAAGTTCTACAGTCTTATTGAGGCTGGCAAGGTGAGATGTTCCTTCAGATAATGATTCAATATGTCCTAATTATTATGCCAAAACCGCCTTTTACTGTGCCGTCAAAGACTGATTTGGCTGTAGATTGTGCTATCAACAGCTGCCAGTACTTTGTGAGTTAAAACCACAGAGACTATGAATGAGTCATCTGGCTGCACTGTACCCATACAATAAGCTGCTTATGATCATCTGCCAGCCTTTGTTGATCACCTCTCCCCCTCCCACTGACTGCCTGAAGTCCTATCTTGTTTGCACCATTCAGTCAGGTGAAATGCTACCCAGATCTCTGATTAACATGTGGTTCATCCATCTGTGTGGGCCAGGTCTACTACATCTCCAAGGGCTCCCTTAAGCTCGCCAACAAGCAGTACACATCAGTAAAGAATGACTATGAGATGACACTCAATGGCGAGTCCACCATTATCCCCTGTGAGGACAGCTGTGACGTTCCCATGGTGCAATGTGACTTTGTCTCTATCGGTGACCTGGAGAACAGAGACAAAGATGCTATTGTTGGTAAGGAGTAGAAGTAACAATCTAGACAGGAATTTCTGAACCCAGCATGTGTCTTTAAGGTCCCACATAACTGTGTCAGTTCTTTCTTTTGTTCGCACAGTTTATTTTGAGAGGTGAACTGATAAACAGCCTGCAGCCTTTAACTGCAAATAAATGGCACTTTGTGTGAAAAAGAAATCAAAAGTGCCTTTGCATATTCCTGAAATATTATCAGCAAAAAACTCAAGTCTGGTTTTCCTGCTGAAAATTAGACTTGTGACAGTTTATGTTTTTATTTGTCAGTGTGTTTGTGGGTATTTGCAAAGTCCAGTGAGTGAAGCTGGCAGGTTGAAACTCTCAAAGTGCAATACTGTTAAGAAGACGGGCTGTATAAACATAAAAATTTAGCCTGTAGTCCTCATAAATATATGGCAAAGGCCGATCTGTTCACCAAGTCTTCTCGTCAGACAATATCCATTCATTTCATTAAAGCCTCTTAATCCTTCCAACATGTTCCCCAAAAAGTACAGAGAAAAAAAAAAACTGGACATCTATCACATGAGAGAGGTGTGTCATGTGTGTCTGAGTACCTCAGACGTTGGAGACATAATCTAACATGCAATGAATTAATTTGTATTGGTGCAAGACTTTCATCAGACAAATGGTTTGTGACAGAGAGAGACACAACCTCACCTAGGAATTGGCTGCGCAATCAAGCAGTCGGTAATTAAGAGAAGCACAATAATCAGTGCAGCAAAAAATCGTAAAGGTACATCAGGATTTTTTTTTTCATTAAAAGATTTCGGAAAGTCTCAACTGGCTAAAATTAATTCTGAAAAGAAATCCTACACTATGCTGACATTTTTCATCTTAAAGTACAAAATATTGCATACAGCTTGCTACACCTGTCATGAAAGAGAGCATGTTTCTAAGAACACATGCAATAATTTTTTACATTATTTTTAAATCATTTGATTTTTGATATTGGGGAACCATTTGGTATAAGCTTGATTATTCAGAATGGGCATATCTAAATCGTTGCGATTGACATTTTACACCCCCTTATACCGCAGTACTTTAGGAGGATGATATTTTTAAATGGTAGCCATGTTTCCCCAATCTATTTCATGAGACATTAATTCTGATGTTGCCTTATGTAACCGGAACAATAGAGCAGAATTGCATAACGCAGTGCACAGGGGAGCGATAATGTAATTTTCAAACTGCAGGTGACTATGAGGCCTAAACGCATTACATTTCTCTTAACTACTGTGTATTACAAAAAGCACAAATCAACCAGCCGGTGTTCTGAGCCCAGCTCCAACAGAGGCGTTCCCGAGCGCCCAATAATAAGTGATCATAAGGTGAGAATAAAGTCTGAATTGGAAAGTCGAACTGGATATGCTGGGAGGTTGAGGTAATTACACTATACGAGCAGACAGATAAAAGTGGTATTAATAAACCTGATGACAGTAATGGCCTGTAGTGCAGATTGACTTTGGGCCCTATGGTAAGAAAATGAGAACCTGCTGTCATAGGTAAAGTGAGGCGGTAATAAGAAGCTGGCTTGTAATTCTTTCAATGGAAATTGCTTTTTGAGTAACTTCTCTTCTGCCTGCTAGGTAGCATCAAGAAGTTTTGTAGTGGTTAAATGTGTTTAAAATCCTCGGTGGCTCAGAGTTGGAGTTTAAAAATGACTGCTGATGGAGATGCCGGTTTACTGTGCTTGATTGCGTTAGTCAGTTAAAGCCCTTTACTGATTTCTCTCCAATATTATGGATGCAAGTTCCTGGCGTGCTGGCCTCTGACGTCTTGAATGAATCGCCAACTGCCAATTTGTGCCGTAAGCTGTGGGACATGGAATGACCTGTGTGTGGATGTAATTGTGTATGGGGAAAAAAACAAATCAGACACAGTATTTATTTGTTTGTGTGTTGTTGTTTTTGTGTTTTGTGCTAGATACTTGTAACTCTGCTGTAGGCTGTGAATCACAAGGATGCGGAATAGAAAAACAAATGCTCTCTGCTTTGTATATCCTTTTACAGATGTAATTGGAGTGTGCAAGAGTGTGGACGACATATCCCGCCTGACAACCAAGTCCAACCGTGAAGTGTCTAAGAGAACACTCAGTCTGATGGATATGTCTGGGAAGGTGGTGACTGTCACACTGTGGGGAGAGGAAGTGAGTATGGACTTGACAAAAAGTACAAAATGTGTAATGGAACGTGTCTAGACTTTTCAAATAAGTGGTGAAAGTCATTAACAGGTTTTCAGTGCATCAACATGTTAAAGCTTTCTTCTCAGAACAATTTTCTTTCCAAAAATTAATTATTACCTGAACTAAATTTAAGCAGATGGTTTTATTCTACGTAGGAGGGATAAAAGTAGTTGGTGTAAATGATAGATACTGGTCTAAAGCTAGAGCCCAGTGACTTGTAAAGCAAATGCCTACGCTAAATCATCCTTGTGTGCAGCTTTTAATCCTTAGTTTTTGGTTAGAATTATGTCAGAAAGGCGTTGAATGAAAAAGGTTCTTCAGTGCACTCGGTGGTCACAGGTGAACAGCTCTGAGCACTGATTTAACAGTGTGCGTGTTGCGTGATAGAAGGCGATAGATTTGAAGTTATTGACTACATTTCCTGTCACTGTGTGATAAAGTAAGCGTGCTCTTGCAGTTGATTTTTACCTGTGGCTCAGAGGGACTGCGCTGAGTTCACCACCAATTCTTTTCCTCCAGACAAGAAGCAGTGTTCCCTGTATTTGTTCGACATTTACACTTTCTCCAGAGGGATTCAGAGAACTGCACAAGATGTATAGTTTATAAAGAACAATAGATTTGCCAAAAATCAAGTGTTGGAAATATTTCCCCCAATATATGAAAGCTTTACTGTTGCGCTGCTCTTCTTTCTTTGGTTTTATGAGCTGAACAGCAAGTGTGTTTAGTTTTATCTTGTTAGAAGGCAAAATATGTTTGACATTTGATTTTTATTTATTTACTTTTTTTTTTTACCCTGCTGCTGCCACTACTGGGGGAAATCAGACCTCTTGTAATCCTTAGTTTCTAGTTTTAAGGCAAAAACAATTTAAAGTTATGGCAAAACTAATTGAATCCAAAATGAAACCACATAACCAAAACGATAAAAATATAAAGTGGGGGTGCTGTGTAAAATGTAGATTAAAAACATAAAATTATATGCAAGTCTCATAATCAAATGTTCAAACTGATAGATTAGGTGGGGGGGGAGTCATTTTGAATTTGATAGCATCAGTATAACTCAACATCTTGACACAGGGCCATGTTTACCACTGTGTAGTGTCCTTTCTTTTTTTAACAACACCACAGTCTCAGAACTGAGACCAGCTGTTGGACCTTTGGGAGAGAATCGTTGTCCCGTGTTTGTCTAATATAGGACTCTAGCTGCTTGACAGTCCTGGGTCTTCTTTGTTGTACTTTTCGTTTTATGATGCTTCAAATGTTTTCAGTTGGTGAAATATGTATATTGCAGGCAGGCCAGCTCAACACCAACCTTTTTCTGCTATGAAGCCATGCTGTTGTAATATCTGCAGTGTGTTTTAGCCTAGTCTTGCTAAAATATGCAAAAAACCCCCCCAAAAAACAACAACATATATAGCACATATGTTGCTCTAAATCCTGTATGTACCTTTCAGCATTGATGGCGTCCTCCCAGACGTGCAAGCTGCCAATTCCACAGGCACCCGTACACCCCTATACATTCAGAGGTGCAGGTTTTTAATCTAAGAGCTGATAACAAGCTGGATGGTTCTTCTCCCCTTTAGTCCAGTGACACAGCATGCATGTTTTACAAAAAGAATTTCCAGTTTATATTCTTCTGACCACAGAACAGCTTCCCTGTTTGTCTCGGTCCATTTTAAATGAGCTTTGGCCCAGAGAAGACAGCAGTGTTTCTGAATGTTCACAAATGGCTTCTTCTTCGCGAGAGAGCTTTTAACCTGAATTTGTAAATGGCATGGCAAACTGTTCACAGACAATGATTTGAGGAAGTGTTCCTGAGCCTATGGAGTAATTTCCATGACAGTCTCATGCCTGTTTTTAATGTGGTGCCGCCGGCCTGAAGATCATGAGCATCCAATATTGATTTTCTGCCTTGTCCTTTGTGGACAGGGATTTTCTAAATCTTTTGATGAACCTCTGCCCATATTTATTTAAAACCATAAAAGATCTCTTTGTCCAAAAACACGTATATCTGATGTTGTCAGTTTGCAAAAATGAAGGAGAAAGCAAATTAAATATTGTATTTCTTTCTTTTCATAGGCAGAAAAGTTTGACGGATCTAGCCAACCTGTCGTTGCCATTAAGGGGGCAAAGCTTTCAGACTTTGGAGGCCGGTCACTCTCTGCATCCTTCAGCAGTACTCTTATGATCAACCCAGACATCCCTGAGGCATATAAGCTCAGAGGCTGGTAAGTAGGCTCGAGTTTCATAGATAATGCAGTGTAGAAATTGCTCATGTGTTCTTGCAATCATACAAAGTGGCTTTACAGCAAGTGTAAAATCTGGTATATATTTATTGCCATAAGGCTTTACTTATTTTTTTCACAAACTTAAAGACTGCTTCATAGATGCAGATATTGGTTACAAATAAAGAACTCTAAGGATTTAAAAGGCAGCTTGCATTTCCCAAGTTGTAAGAGTACATACACTGATTCTCATTATCAAGATTAGCTTTCCCCCATTAGCCACAATTTGGGGGTTGCTTCAGTGAAGCATTAGATAAAAATGAAAATCACATTTAATCTATGAAAATGTGTCTTTTGCTCTTCTAATCGCCTTTCAGAAGAAACGAAATCCCGACTCATTTCTGTGTGATTATGTTGATTGTAGCATATTTTTTTTTCTCTTGCTGTGTGCGTGTGTTTGCGTGGCTATGGTGTGTGTATATGTATGTTGTTTGTGTGTGTTTTCACTTGAACACATACAGTTATGTGGAAATTAGCCATAAAGTGTCTTCATGGCTCTTTCTGTACATGTGGTCATGTGTGTTGACGCTTAGCTGAATTTATTAAGAGGTGGATGCTGAGTTATAGAACAGTATGCTGACAATATGTCTGTGAAGGTTCTCAGTCATCCAGGTCATCGTAGTCAAAGGAGCTTGGAAAGAAAAGCGTCTGGACTTCTTTAAGTTGCTTGAAGACGTTTCACCTCTCATCCGAGAAGCTTCTTCAGTTCTAAGGTCAAATGGTGGAGAGTCCCAGATTTAAACCTAGTGGGAGTATCCCCCCACAGAGGGACAAAAGGACCCCCTGATGATCCTCTAATCGCCTGAGCCAAGGTGTGAAACTGGGTGTAGGTATAAGGTGGGGCCAGGTTTCACAATGAACACACCCGAAACTCTGGCTGATTGGGACCCACACCCGTTTTCACACCTTGGCTCAGGCGATTAGAGGATCATCAGGGGGTCCTTTTGTCCCTCTGTGGGGGGAAACTCCCACTAGGTTTAAATCTGGGACTCTCCACCATTTGACCTTAGAACTGAAGAAGCTTCTCGGATGAGAGGTGAAACGTCTTCAAGCAACTTAAAGAAGTCCAGACGCTTTTCTTTCCAAGCTCCTTTGAGTATGCTGACAAGTTTACAACATTTTTTTTTAAAATATTATTATTATTATTATTTTTTTGCATTATGTGCCAGGTTTTCAATTATCCCCTAGTGTTCAACATGACCTGAAATAGCCGTGCACTTTGTGTGAGACGTGAGGTGGGTAGTATTTTTATAGGCTGCGCGTTAGTTTGTGTTTCGATTGGCACATGATTGATACATGAGGCAGTCCTCACATGGACTAAAGAGGGTGGTACTTAACCTTACTCTTGCACTGTGGCGCACTAATGGATCTGTCCTCTGTATTGATCCTGCTTAAGCAGGCTGTGTCTGACCCCTCCTCACTGACATGAAGGCAAATGTCTATGTTTGTGAGTGGAGGGCCAATCGATTGTATCCAAAGGGTTTTTATTTATTTACCTTCCAATACCATTGTCTGCTCTACGCTAAGAAATAAGACACTAAACAGTTGAAATTTATTTTGTGACAAGTCGGCGTAATCTTTTCTTCTGCCTTATAAAATGTGACTGGGTATTTATACTCGGGACCTGATCTGCATAATCGGAGCAGTGAAATGTGACTCTCCTTTGCAGGTGAGAAGGCAGCAGACGATAAATTATGCTCAAAGTGGCTTTTTAATCTAATGTATAGGGTGATGGTAATTTCTTTATGATAGTTTTTGAACAGCCGCTGGCTTCTCTGAATATTTTAGATCTCATTTCTCAGAATGCCAACTACACTGAACTTCTCTGAAGTTGAGCATCATCAGGACCACTCTGGGGTCCTACGCTTTCTTTTACTTGTACACCATGAAGTCCTTAATCGCATTTCCAGACCCTTGCAGCAGACTTTATACACTTACTACATTCTCTCTTCCCTTCTCACGAATGGAAAATGCCAATCCTGACTCATTTGTCAAATGAAAAGCATTGACAAGCATTGGTAGACAGTACCATTACATAGCTTATCTGAAAATGTAGCCTTAACTGTCTAAAGCTGTGAAGATGAAAATAATTGCTTGTTATAGTTATATGATATATTTGTAAAGGCTATATCCAAAATTATATCTAGGTAACACAAGAAGAAATTTCTCTCTCTTGTACCACTGATTGCTGTGAAACGTGTAACATGGATTTTGTGCTGTTGATAAACTTGGGCCATGGTTACAGACTGTGTTTCTCTCTCTTTCTGTAAGCTGAGACATGAAATTCACAAACAGAGATAAGGGAAGGAAAAACAATTAAACTCTAAATTAATCTTTTGATAATTGTTTTTTCTAATCTCGCACAGAAGAGAATCCAAAGTGTTCTCTCCATCAGCCAAAAAAAAAAAATCTTTTAAATGTGCCAAGGCTGCTGAAACATCATTGTTTTACTCCTGCAGAGGCATCTTAATTTGATTGTGTTTTGGCGCAGACCTTTGGGACCTTCTCAAATGAATAGTCTATCCTTGGTGAGCTGTTGTCTCAAACTCATGCAGCATATTAGCAGTGCTGCTCAGTGCTTGCCAGTGGTCTTATATAGAAAGCTGAGTAGCATTCCTTTGGCACACTAATTAATCTGGGAGAGGCAAAAATACAGTTTAGGGCATATGTATTTGAATATTGGCAGTTTTTATTTTCCATGTTTACCAAAATACATTCAAGCTAGTTACATAAAGGATCTGAGCTTGAAGTACAGATGACTTTAAGCTTGAATTTAAGGGCATTCACATCCCAATTAGATGACAAGTTAAGCAATTAAAGTTCTTTAATGAGAAACCTTAGGGTTTTCAGGTGACCAAAAGTAATTGGACAACTGTTACAAAGGCCATTTATAGGCAAGTTTGGTGTGTTCCTTCATTAAACATGTAAAAGGACTAGATTTTATTCCATGTGTTCCAAGCTGTGTTACAGTGAGCCCAAAAAAGTCAAACTCGGGAGAGATCTGGCAAGACAGCTACCAAATTGACAGTCAAGTAGACTTTGCCAGGCTTACCAGCAAATATGTTTATTTTGGCCCCTCAATGTCTACAGTGAGGACAACAGTGGTGAACACAGAACACTTAATTTATCTTCATAACAGTAGGCTACTTATAAATAGAAGACCTCATACAAATAAAAACATTTCACAAGATCGAAACCAGTCATCAATTTGGTAACAGTAAGGTCAGGTAAGACTGCTTTAAATAAACTAGAATTGTCTTAAACCAGAATGATGGTACAAGACTATGAAGAGGACCTGGAAGTGCTCACGATCTAATGTGCACAGCATCTTCTGTAAAACATGGTAGAGCAGTGAGATGCATGGGAATGTTTGGTTTCCTGTGGGACTAGGGTCACTAGTGTTTCTCAGTGATGTAACAGAAGACCAAATGCCTTAGAAGTATGAAGTATATAAAGATCCACTGTCTGCTCATTACAGATGGGCATTAACTCAAAAAGTAATGTTAACATAACCTAAGAGCTTTTGAAGTCGCAACAAAGCAGAAATCTCCAGGACTGAAAAATGAAGCCAACATGCAGTGCCAAAAATCACAGCCCCTCTAGTAGAGCTGGGCGATATGAGATTTTTTCATATCACGATATGTTTTTTTCATTTCAGGCGATAACGATATCTATCACGATATAAGCCAAATAACTATATTTGTAAGATTTAAATGTGCCGTTGCTCACAAGTAAAATGTGAAATAATCAGCAGCTTGTTTTTATTTAAATATTGATTTCCCATAATAAATTCAACAGGGTAGATGTACTTAAGGAACATGAGACTTTTTCAGATAAATAAAGGCAAATATTGCAAACTACACAAAAGGCAGCCGCTAAAGCGTTTAAGTTTCAAAATAGAACAAACGAAACAAACTACTAAATTGTCAATTCCACTTAGAAACAAAATATAAATTCTAAAAATAAATCTTAGTTTGTTTTACAGAAGAACAGACAAAACTGACTAACTTTTGTCAATATCAAATAAACTGAGAACTAAAAGGAAATTCTCAATCTCTCCTTGTTGTATAGCTTAGCTTTTCAAACAGTTTTAACAGTTACTTTAGTCTGACAAAAGCCGAATGACGAATTAGCGCTTCCAGTCAGAGACTGAGGCTACGTCCACACGTACACGGGTATTTTTGAAAACGGAGATTTTCCGTTTTCGTTTTAAAAAATAATCCCGTCCACACGTAAAGGCAGAAATGAAGGAAAACGCTGCTATGAACATGCCAAAGCAGCAGGTGGCGCTAGATTCCTAACCGTGAAGAAATGTTGGCCAATCAGAAGTCTAGAAGCCTCGGTGGGAAAAAGTAAACAAAGCTGGGACATAGAAGCAGAACCGAGTCGTATGTGTGGAGGGACAGTAACTGTGTGTATATGTAAGCATTTAAACACTGCAGAGAGTAGAATTAACAGTAACAGTATTGTAGAAATTCATTTCACCGAAACAATAACGTGGCGCAGTGTGACGCATGCACCAGTTTATTGTATTTCCAGACTTGCTTTCGGCACAATTTACAGTGCACGCTACTCTGTTTTTTGTCAGACTTGAAATAGCCGAAATACCTTCACACTACGGAACTTCTATGGCTCTTCCGTTCGACAATCTCTCCGGCATTGGAACCATCATCTGTTTTCTCTTCGGTCACGCTCGGTTGATTTTTCTAGTCGGCACACTCATTTCCTCCATTACCCGCTGGCTCCATTACCCGCTGGCTGCTTCCCAAACAAACACACGTGCACTTGGCACTTGTGCTGTATGTAACAAGTCACGCGACGTGACGCTGCGGCTGTGATTGGTTCGGCTCTACGCTACTTAATTTGGATTGGCTGACCTTTTTTTTTTTTTTTTTAAGAGGACAAGAGCGGCGAGGTCTATCGCGATAGCTTAATTTCTCTATCGAGTAAAAGTTATATCGCGATACATATCGTTATCGTTCTATCGCCCAGCTCTACCCTTTAGTGGCCACTTGAAGCTGAATCCCCATAGTCCCATGTTAAAATGCCCAAGTTTAAGGCATTAAAATGCACATTTACAGTCTACCACAGACAACTTTTTCTTTTTCAATAAAATGCTACTATTATATTAGCTTACTTAAAACTAACAAGAACATGCTGTTTACGTATCTCTGTGAACAGTTTATATGACAAGATTTTGGGGAATAGTTTGTTAGTAACAGGCGAAAAGTTAAGTGCTTCAATAAGTTAAGTTATATAAATCTAAATAAAATAAAAATGCATTATGACAAAAAAAAAGTGTTCACTGTAAGCTTATTTGGTCTAAAGCGGCACTTTTGCGATGACGAGGTTTCCAGCTGTCTATAATTCCCAAGAATCACAGCATCTCCAAAGTATTGGTCAGAATTTAATCTTACTTACTTAAGTAATTGGTCTTCACCCAGATTGGGCCATTTTATGGGAAATAACCTTAGAATTGTGATGAATTGTGAGTCGGATAAGCTCCTTTAAAGCAGAGTCCAAACCAGTGGGTGATGGCACTGTGGCTACATCCATCCTTTATATACTGGTCTATAATCTCAGACCAGTCAAGCAGCATTGGGCAGAAAGACCAATACACAGCAAAAACACATGAAGACCACTACAGTGAAAACCCTGGCGAAGCATCACAAAGCAAACCCATCCTTTGATGTTGACATGTTATTGACTACAGGCAACAGAGTGCAAATGACTACAGAGTCATTTGCATTGCCTGCAAATGACTCTTGACAAAGTACTGAAATTGAGTAGTTTATTTATGATTATATTAATTTCTTATGGTAACAGAGGGTTTCATATATTTTGGTTAACCCTTTGAATTAAAGCTGAATTGCAGCTGTTTCTTCTAAACTCTATTGGTGATTAAAAAGACCAAAAAAATATCCCTGTTAAAACATTTCATGACCTTGCTGGAGAATTCATTTATTTTGGTAACAATCCAGCACTAATATTCTTGGCCTTCTGTTAGTCTTAGATGTTTGTACCTTGTTCTGAGACATCAGAGTGAAGGCCTACGCCCTTTGCAGGAATCTCCAGAATCAGACTTCACATTAGCATTTTTTTGTATCTAAATGTGAAGTTTTGGTTGTCCATTAGGTGGCAACAGCACATTTAGATCGCCTTCCTGTCTTTTCCTAAAATGTCAGGTGGTGTAGTCCCTGTTCTGACACTTTTGTCAGGTTTATACTCTTTTTTTTTTTTTTTTTTTTTTTTTTAAAGCTGTCAACCTCAGACATTCGTCATCAGCTCATTTAGTCACAGTCCAAACTGACATTTTCTGTCTTGCATATTGTGACTACAGCATTTGGATTTGTGCATAGCGCATATGTAATTAGGCCAGCTAAGATGCAAACAAATTTGAGCACAGTTGTGTGGAGAACATGATCTATCATTGAATTGACTGTTATGTTACCATAATCTTTAACTGTGCTGTATTGATTTGATTTAGAAAAAGTAAAATATGTTGCTTGGACGTACAATGTACAGCTTATTGCACCAGCAGCATCTGTTCTTATATAACTATCATTAGGTTACAGCTTTAAGTGTTTAAGGTATGTGCTAACTAAAAATAAAGACAAGATGATAGTTTATTAAATTTTAATGAAATTTGCAGATTGTGATCTGTGAGTTTAATAAACTCAGCCGTCTGCTCCTTGCTATCTAAAATATAACAGGACACTGGAGTATATTCTCGAGCATCTCACACTTCTGATAATCAGTTGTCTGCTTGACGTTTATTCAGCTGTGTAAAAAGCCAAACCGATTTACTCAGGAACAAATAAAATACTGAAAAAAGCCAAACAATAACATTTTTAAGTTATCTAAGTGACTTATATATCATGTTTAACCTGAGTAGCGAAAGATCGTGGTGGGTTTTAAAACGATTTGCCGGGAGTCCGGTGTTCTCACCGGCTCTAGTGAGCCTTGAACCCCGGCTAGCTATCGAGCTGTTGGATAACAGACGTCTTCGAAAACGTTGGAGCGCTTTTGAAAATATGTGGTGTCTTGATAAACTGAGCAGATATTTGAGGTTTACACAGCTACATTCTCTCCTGAAAATAAGTTAAATGTTTATTTTGTGACCCAGAAAGAATAATAAGAGTAATATTAAAACTAACTAGTTGCCGCCATTGTTGGAAACTGAGCTGGGCCGCGCTATGAATTCTGGGATAGGTTGGGCCACGAAGTATACACCCGGACCCATCCTTCAAATCTGGGGAAATGAAGGGCGCATTTGTCGGAGTCTTCGAATTTGGACAGTCTTTGTCGTGTCGCTGTAAAGTAATCGGCCTACAAATGTGGGCACAGGAGGATGCGGTTCCCGAATTTGGACACAGCTACGATACCGGACACTGCTTCTTCTTCTTTCGGGTTTAACGGCAGCTGGCATCCTTGTACATGCAGTGCTGCCATCTTCTGTTTCAGTCCGTTATTACACTCTTAAATTCTACTATTTATTCCTGTGTCTTTTGGGATCTTACAAAGCTTCAAACGACGCGTCAACTATTAAATTAGTCGTCAACAATTTTGATAGTCGACGTAATCGTGGCAGCTCTAGGCTGGAGCTTAGTCTTCCACCATTACTTCATGTCCCTTTATCTGACATGTCCCCATTCCTGTACAGTGACACTTGACATGTCTGTGTTATGCACATTCATGCGTCTGCCAACCTCCAGCCAGATATCATGGTGTTCTTGTCTTACTGAAACCACTCTGCTCCAGGCCTGGATCTTTCCACTCTCACTTGTCTGTTGCACATTTTCTGCCAGACTGAATTTGCCCTCTTTTTGTCTTCTTTATCACAACCACTACTTTTTGTGAGCCATTTCTGTTTCCTGCAGCAGATTTTCTTTTTTAAAATGAACTCAGTCACTATTTTCTTCTGGGTATTTGTCTATCAGGTTACCAGAGAAGCCATGTGAAGTCTTGCTATTCTGCAGTTTTTTCTTTTCTTAAATATTGTGCATTTGCCTTCCCTGGCGATAATTTCTTTAGAGACATTAATCCATGCCAAGGAATGCCATCTGTTTTGTCATTTGATTTTACCCTCATCCGTCTTCTCAGTCTACCTTGCCTTACCCCCCCCCCCCCCCTTTTTTTTTTTTTTTCTCCCATCGTCTTCCCTGAATTACCGGGAACACTAGATGAAAATGGGTTTCTGATATCACCGTAACAGCCCTGACCCTGGCCAGCTCATCAGTCCCTCTGCTGTTGATTCATTTCACAAGCCTCTCAGCCTGCCTTCCCCTCAGATGAGCCGTCCCTGCTTTGACAAACACAAACGGATTCTCTGCACAACAAATTTTTTTTTTTTTTTTTTTTTTTTTAAACTCAACTGTTAAATAGACAGCCTGCAGTCTGTTGATAGTCATGTGAACAGCAGCGTATTGTGCCTCCTGCCTGGGTTGGGATGTGTTAAAATGAATGTTGCAGTCTATAAGTGGGCTTCTGCACAGCAGTGTTGTGACGAGTCGAAATATGTTACATATAATTTTATCAACTTACCATGGTGCATTTACTTAAGGGAAGACCACAGATTGTACACATCAACATGTTTTTCCATAACTGCATATGTATAAAGCTTTTCATGCCTCCAGAGGGAGCTACACAAAAATCTTATAAAGCACTACAAATTATGTCACTTTTCAGGCTGAAGACTGTTGTAAAGACCCCTATGATTCCTTATTTGGTGTATAGACCAAAGGTTATCTTTTTTTTTTTTTTTTTCCCCTTCCCCCACAGCTGAAAGTGCTCTTATGAAAAAGCCTGGTTGGGAATGCCTGAGAGTCCCTTGGAGACTCTGCACTAGCAGTATTAACTTTTTGACTGTTATTCAGCACCTTTACAAGTGTGATGTGATGGTTGGTTGGTATTGAATGTGTCCTGCCAGTCCTCCACTGTGAAAGCTGAATGTATTTTGGCTATTGGAAATCAGAAAAAACTGCAAATGCCCAGTGCTGAAAAGATGCTCAACCCCTTGTCACGGCACTGACGTTTTTAGAATCTGTAAAAAATGCGCCGCTCCCATTTCAAACTGTAAAAATGCTTTCCAGCTTAGGGGTAAACGCCTTTGATGTATTAGTGGAGTGATCAAACTGTCCATTAGAGAGAATTGCATAGAATAAAATATGAGCTCTGATATTATCAATTATAGTTTTTCTTTTACTTTTACTGTCATATAATTCAGGAATCTAGTGAATGTAATAAAAAGATATACTTAACACAGCTTTTATCATAAAATCAGTGACAGAAAATTAAATGACAGCTATTTACATAATCAAATAAGCCATTTTTATTTAAATTGGAAATATTTGTTTGTCAAATGTGAAAATGCTTTGTTTGTCTTGGTCCTTTGTGAGTGAATTTAAAATGCGTTGGCTTTGAACTATTAGTCTGACAAAATGAGCAATACACATTTTAATCACTTTTGCAAATTTGTAGTCCAAACAATTAACTAAAGAATAATCGAGAGCTTAATCAGTAATAAAACCATTTATTCGGGTCAAATCAGCAGCAACTGGTATTTGCTGTATTCTACACAGGTATGACAAGGAGGGGCACGCTATGGATGGACAGTCTCTGACAGAGGTGAAAGGTGGCAGCGGGGGAGGAAACACCAACTGGAAGTCTCTATCTGACGTTAAGACTGAGCATCTGGGACACGGAGACAAGGTACACACACGCACGGCTTTGTGTTGACACGCTTGAACATTAAAGATATGGTAACCCCAATATTGTTATTCAAGGTTGCCTCTTTGAAGATATTCAAGGACACACTGAAAGGCCGCTGTTGAATCCCAAACAATAAATATGAAATGCTCGCAGTCAAAATGCATTTGTTATTAAAAATCCAAGGTGCATGCTGCATTTCTGTATAGGCTTCTGTATTGTAGCTTTTACTTCTAGCTCTGCTTTGCAAACCTGAAGCAAAAAGGCTTTGGAATCGGCGTTGTATAAAAGCACTGCACCAACACGTACAGTGGGGCAAAAAAGTATTTAGTCAGCCACCGATTGTGCAAGTTCCCCCACTTAAAATCATGACAGAGGTCAGTAATTTGCACCAGAGGTACACTTCAACTGTGAGAGACAGAATGTGAAAAAAAAATCCATGAATCCACATGGTAGGATTTGTAAAGAATTTATTCGTAAATTAGGGTGGAAAATAAGTATTTGGTCACCTCAAACAAGGAAAATCTCTGGCTCTCACAGACCTGTAACGTCTTCTGTAAGAAGCTTTTCTGTCCCCCACTCGTTACCTGTATGAATGGCACCTGTTTGAACTAGAGATGGACCGATCCGATATTACGTATCGGTATCGGTCCGATACTGACCTAAATTACTGGATCGGATATCGGAGAAAAATAAAAAATGTAATCCGATCCATTAAATATCACGAAAGCACCTCACAAAACTTGCAACACACCGTAACTCACCTCAGGTTAGCACGTCGGAGCAGTATGCATCACGTGATAGAGCGGCTGTGGCATGCGGGACCTGTCGGTGGTCTGGATAGCATGTGGAGCTTCGCTAGCAACCCGGCATTTCATCTCCGACAAAGTTATCCCGAGAGAAGTAAAGCAAGTGTGTAAGTCCATCTCTGAATGTTTGTAAAGCATTCCTGCGTTAAGCTTAACAAGCGACTGCCTCTTCTTGCTGCTACTTCAATCATGAAACTGCTTAACGATCAGCTGATCGGCTTTTCTGTCGCGAGTCCGTGTCTCTAGTTTGCTTTTGGCCCACTTTGCACCAGAAAGAGGAAACCAGCGGCTGAACAACAGCAGCACGTTTAAGCTTGATCAGCTATTGTTAGAATGTATTTAATATTACTTTCTACTCGAGGATCTTTTTCTACGTAGCTGACGGCTGGTAACTGTGCAGGGGCGGATCTAGCAAAGTTTAGCCAGGGGGGCCGATAGGGCATTAACAGGGAAAAGGGGGCACAAAGACATACTTTTCTTTCTTATTCTCATTTAAAATGTCTAGCTTTTAATAAATAATTATCTGACAGCCAAAGTTTTAATTTGATGCAAAATGAATAGAAGTCCATTACTGTATATAGTAACTATTAAGTCTAATATACCCTAGTAAGCTATACTACTTTTTCCTTTGGGAAGGTACCATCTGTGCAGTCTGCAATTTTGTTGAAGAAAGATGTTGAATCTATTTAATATTTCTTGAAAAATAATTGATTTCTGTGCATTTTTTTTTTCACACTGCATCAAATTAAGGTTGATTACGTCGATTAAGCATCATGAGGTGGAGCGTGAGGGGTGGTTCCCTATTTTTTATTTATTTATTTTTGTTGTTGCTGGGAGTTGGAACCCTATTAGTTAGGTTGCTTAATATTTATGCTAAGTACTCTTTAAAATACCAGAATAGGGAGGATGGTGTAGGTTTAAGTTTATTAGATTGATCAGTATTGCTGTACTATGAAATATTTTTTTTTTGCATACAGGTATAACAGAATAGCTTTAGTGTAGTTGTTGTTTTAAACTTGAGTATGAACTTATACAAAATGCAGCAAGATATTTAAAAAACAGTTTTGTTGATTAAAAAACACCATATCGGATTCATATCGGTATCGGCAGATATCCAAATTTATGATATCGGTATCGGTATCGGACATAAAAAAGTGGTATCGTGCCATCTCTAGTTTGAACTCATCATCTGTATAAAAGACACCTGTCCACAGCCTCAAACAGTCAGACTCCAAACTCCGCCATGGCCAAGACCAAAGAGCTTTCGAAGGACACCAGGAAAAGTATTGTAGACCTGCACCAGACTGGGAAGAGTGAATCTACAATAGGCAAGCAGCTTGGTGTGAAAAAATCAACTGTGGGAGCAATCATCAGAAAATGGAAGACATACAAGACCACTGATAATCTCCCTCGATCTGGGGCTCCACGCAAGATCTCATCCCGTGGGGTCAAAATGATCATGAGAACGGTGAGCAAAGATCCCAGAACCACACGGGGGGACCTGGTGAATGACCTGCAGAGAGCTGGGACCAAAGTAACAAAGGTCACCATCAGTAACACACTACAACGGCAGGGAATCAAATCCCGCAGTGCCAGACGTGTTCCGCTGCTGAAGCCAGTGCATGTCCAGGCCCGTCTGAAGTTTGCCAGAGAGCACATGGATGATACAGCAGAGGATTGGGAGAATGTCAGGGCTCGCAAAATTTCAAAATCCCTGGTAGCCCTTCGGGCAGGCACTCTTCAGTTTTTGGTAGCCCAAAATAAATTTAAGTAGCCCGAATAAAAAAAGAGGACAATTTTATACATTTAAGTATAATATTGTAAAGGAAACAAAACATCAATCTAAAAATATTTAAAACACAAATTACAACAACAAATTACAATCATCAACTCAAATATTTGGTTCTAATTGAACAGAAATTTCTATGAACTTGCAAGAACTGTGTAGAACATGAATCAGTGTTCAGTAAGAAGCAAGTGGAACCAAGATCTAGTACATTTGCTTTTTGAAGTTTGCAAAGACTGCTAAATCTTGCCAATGGTAGTTGACTCTTTGCAACATAGTACGCTGTTCTAAACAGCTTTTTCAGGACTTCTTGTTATGCTTGGTCTGTTTTTAGTATGTTTTTTGCAATTGGTGTTTGTTCTGGGAAAGATACTGCAGACTGAGCAATGATGCATTTCTTACATTTCTCATGGGTTCTGATGGGGGTCTTTCTTAAAATGACTGGTCCCAGTAACAAAGGCGCTTGTTGACTCAGAAATCAAGGGAAACTCACAACACACCGGGCAGAACATTATGTTATTTAGCTCGTCATACTCCAGCCACATAAATTCTTTTGTCCATGAAACCAAAAAAGCTGCGCTTTCCTTTTGCCTCATAGTCTGATTTGTCATAACTTCTCCGATTTGTGGTAGGCTTTTCTTTGGCTGCCCCTTCTTCACCCTGACCTGTCTTGTTTGGCTCTGCAGAACTAAAATACCTGCGTAACTCCATCTGCTTTTACACATACTTACATAACGATCAGCAATTCTCTGCGCAATCAACATCTATCACATGTTTAAGCTTGCTGCAGGAGATTTCACTTGTCATGTTTGATAGTAAGCTAATGATTGATAAGACGATGCCAGAGGAATTGGTGCGCAATTAATCTGTGACTCACCAATCAGTGCTGCCGCTCTCTACACACAGTTCGCGCGATCGCAAAGTGAAAGTGAAAGCAAAAAACAAGCGCAAACTCAAACGCGATTTCAATGTGTCACATATTGACAGTGGCTCATCGATGACATAATTACTCAGCTACATTTGCGAAAGAATGCAAAAGCATTGACATATCTTTCCTTCCTATGATAGCCCGACGGGCAGAGCTGAGATGGATTTTGGTAGCCCGACTGGAAAAATCGCTAGCCCCGGGACGTCGGGCTAGCAATTTTGCGAGCCCTGAATGTCATGTGGTCAGATGAAACCAAAGTAGAACTTTTTGGTATAAACTCAACTCGTCGTGTTTGGAGGAAGAAGAATACTGAGTTGCATCCCAAGAACACCATACCTACTGTGAAGCATGGGGGTGGAAACATCATGCTATGGGGCTGTTTTTCTGCCAAGGGGACAGGACGACTGATCCGTGTTAAGGACAGAATGAATGGGGCCATGTATCGTGAGATTTTGAGCCAAAACCTCCTTCCATCAGTGAGAACTTTGAAGATGAAACGAGGCTGGGTCTTCCAACATGACAATGATCCAAAACACACCGCCCGGGCAACAAAGGAGTGGCTCCGTAAGAAGCATTTGAAAGTCCTGGAGTGGCCTAGCCAGTCTCCAGACCTCAACCCCATAGAAAATCTGTGGCGGGAGTTGAAAGTCCGTGTTGCTCGGCGACAGCCCCAAAACATCACTGCTCTCGAGAAGATCTGCATGGAGGAATGGGCCAAAATACCAGCTACTGTGTGTGCAAACCTGGTAAATACCTATAGTAAATGTTTGACCTCTGTTATTGCCAACAAAGGTTATGTTACAAAGTATTGAGTTGTATTTTTGTTATTGACCAAATACTTATTTTCCACCCTGATTTACGAATAAATTCTTTACAAATCCTACCATGTGGATTCATGGATTTTTTTTTTCACATTCTGTCTCTCACAGTTGAAGTGTACCTCTGGTGCAAATTACTGACCTCTGTCATGATTTTAAGTGGGGGAACTTGCACAATCGGTGGCTGACTAAATACTTTTTTGCCCCACTGTATGTGCGCTTAAAACCGAATCCTACAAAAGTTCCTAATCCTAATGCAATATAATACATTGCCTTGTGGGTGTCTCCTCCATAGCCCTGTTGTATGTTCTTGGTGAAAGTCACATTTAATTCTAGTGCTGATTAGATTCTACATTGGCTTTATTCTTTGCCCATTTGTAATGTAATTCCTTGCCCTCAAATAGGTAAAGTAATATATGTTCAATTTCCTCGTTTTTTTCATCAGTGCTGTTGAGGGAAATGGAGCTCAGTGAGGTGTATAAATTCTCCAAAATGGATAATGTGACCTGTGCTGAGATCTTAATTTGTGTAGTTTAACATAATTTAACACATTAGTAATCATCACAGTATGATGAAAACGCCCCATAAAACTGGGACAATTAATAGATGCAAGCAGTTATGAGGGGATCAATGAGAACAAGTTTGAGACTGTAAGGATTGATATTCTGGCTACGTGGAAGCTTAGGAAAGCAAGGAAATGCTTCAGACAAAGTACAGGAGTGAGACTGTTAAATAAAATATACTTTGTTTAAGGAGTAATTGTGTTTTAAATAGTGAGCATAAGTCAATTAGTAACTTGTTGATGGATTTAATCTTTCTAACATTTTTAACACAAATATTCAGCCAATTTCAGGTGAATTTCTTTTGGGCACATGATGAGGCTCTGTTTTGACAAATGAGGTTTGTCCGGTCTTTAACCCTCTGAGGCATCCTATACATAAGGGCATGGGGTCAGGCTTTCAAGGCCGCACCCAGAGAACTTTGTTGCAATTAATTGTTGCCGTCACAAAGTCTTTGTGTGCCACAACCTCAAGTTTCCACATTGCCCCTCTGCCCTTTCTGACAGCAAGTGGTCACCCTCCACTTGTTGGCTTGACATCCCATTTGTAAAAGCCAGTGACAGGGCCAAAAAAACAAGTTCTTCTGCCCTGTTCCTACTGGTCTGTCACACGTTAATTAAAGAGGTATTTACTTGATTAATTGGAGCTCTTGGAAAACTAGTAGAGGTTGGTGTCAGGGTTATATTTTTGCTCAATCAAAATAGTCAAGGGTTTAAAAAAAGAAAGCTTAGACATTTGCTGTGTGTTGAAACAAGATTTGTTTCCCCCGTATTTTCTCCCTGTCATTTACCTCATTCCTAAGGGCAAGTGACATTAAGTAACAATTGTCCTTGAGCTGGAAGTTAATTGAGGTGATTGTATGTCATGTAATAGCCATGGTCAGTATGAACAGAAGAGCAGTTTAAAAATCATATTTTTATTGCACTTTGCTCTTGTTTGTATTTAAGTTAACCAAGTTATTACAGACATTTTCATGGTTTTCTGACATCTGACTTGAACATTATCAGACATGGAAGGTCAGTTGCTTTGCCAAGGCACAGTTATTCATCCTTCATCAAACCATAGAAAAGCCAGACTTATGTTATGACAGGCTATTCTGAGGTTAGTATGAGGTGGGAGACTCTCCAAAAACAGTCAGCTTTTGGACTGCAACAAAGACGGAGAATAAAAGGACAACTAGAAACTAGAACTGTCAGGAGATTTGTTTCCATCGACTATGGCAAATGTCACTTGGTTGATGTTTTCCATGACAACAAAGAAAACTTCCTGGAAGCTGTTTACATGCAGCATGTTTCTCAAGTTTGAATCCGTGGAAAAGCAGCAGCTCCCTCAATAGTTGGCATTTGTGTTGCCATTAGCATTCTGGTTGGCAGTGTTGGTTATGCATCTGCTCCTTAAATGATAATAAGTTTATTTCTGACTATTCGCATATATCACTGCATAGTCCCAAAAATGCCATCTTAATATTAATTTTATCCTGTTTCTATTTTGGTTTGCATTAGTCAACATCCACAACACAAAGGTCATGAGAGTGAGACGTGATGAGTATGTCACAGTTACAATGTTTATACTTTTTTTTTTGGGTCTTTTGTTTAGGCTGACTACTACACCTGTGTAGCTACGATTGTGTTTCTGCGCAAGGAAAACTGTCTTTATCAGGCCTGCCCGAGCCAAGACTGCAACAAAAAAGTGGTTGACCAGCAGAATGGCATGTTTCGGTGTGAGAAGTGTGACAAGGAATTCCCCAACTTCAAGTACCGCCTCATCCTCTCTGTAAGTGATTCAGCGTGGGTCCCCCGAAAAGCTTCTGGCAGTCTTTTCTTTCTTTCTTTTTCTTTTTAAGCGATGGCATCCACTTGCAGAAACATATATGCCCATGCACACATTGAAAGATCGTTTTCGTTGAATCCTGAGTCAATGATTCTTCTAATACGTCTAATAAATAATCTAATAATACATCTAATAAACTACCAGGCATCAGATTGGTGAAGATTTTGTAAATTACATGTCATGTACAAGGAGGAGAACAGTGCAATGCAAAAGACTGCTGCAACTGTCACGAAGGTCTATCTGTAGCTCGACTGCAAAAAAATGTATTAAATCAGGTCTAATATGAAGTCCACTAACTAAAACTAGCACGTCACAAGTCTGCCACAACTGTGCACAGTCATTTGAAAGCGAGCTTCAAAGAACAATCAAATTGCTTCCAGCGAAAATGTTGTAGCTTTTAAAAAAAAAAAAAAAAAAAAAAAAAAAAAAGCCCATCCCTACCTTTATATTGCCTATTATATCCTGGGGCTCAATCCAATCCACCCCTTTTATGGCTCTCTCTGTGTTTAAACATATTCCCAATCTGCTCTTTGTGATTAAATTTAGAGATGTATAAATCCCATTCTGCAGTTTCTGTGACGCAGTGTAATGAAGACACATGTTGTATTCCCATTTTGCGTGGTTAGTTACGTTGGGTTAATTGCAGCAGCTTTCCCGTCGGCATTACCATTTTACACAAAACACAGACATGAATGCAAACAAACTGCATTTTTAAGTATAAAAGACAAACTCGGTGAGCAACAAGCAGTGAGAGGCATGCATCTGAAATAGGCTGGTTTTGTTTCGTACCACTCACCAGTTGACTTATAATTATTATTATTATTATTATTATGCTCAAGCTTTAGCTTAACCTGTGTGCGCGCGCGCTTTTGTGTTTGTGTCACACTTGCCGGGAGTACATAGGCTATCCACTAACTGTTACATTTTGTGAAAGGGTGTTTGTTTGATATAAGCCAGGCTACTCTGGTCAATAGTTGTTTATGCATTTAACTTTTTTTTCCCCCCCTTTATTACCGTCAGGCCAACATTGCAGATTATGGGGACAACCAGTGGGTGACTTGCTTCCAGGAGAGTGCAGAGGCTATCCTGGGCCAGAATGCAGCTTACCTGGGGCAGCTCAAGGACTCGGTGAGGCTTTCTCTGCTGAATGTAATACTTTCCTCAGGGAACGACCAGGGCAGAGCTAAACTTTAAGCTTCATGCTCCCCAAACATGCACACACATACGTTTCTGTAGACAAATGCAAATATGTCTGAAACCTGTGGTGCTTTGTTTCTTCTATTTATAATTACTTAGAAAAATCAAAGCTTTTTGTTTGTTTGTTTGTTTTGTCAGACACTTACTTTCCTTTGCACCCAAGACTGTTTGATGAAACTGGCTTTTGATTAAAGGATTATATCTGAACTTTTAATTAAAATTCAGAATGAAGCTGCCTTCGATGAGGTCTTCCAGCATGCCAACTTCAACACTTTTGTCTTCCGCAACAGAGTGAAGCTGGAAACGTATAATGTAAGTAAAAATTTTGTGGTAGTGTGAAAAAATGCCCAGGGTTTTGTCGCTGCAGCACAGTGTCAGACAGACCACATGCATTTAGAGAGAAAAAAAGAAATCTTGAGAAAAATGAGGCCGTGTCTCTGCGTCCCTGAACTACTGAAACTTCACAGCGGGAACATAAGAGGTTCTGGTTGTTTTTGTTGTTCTTCTTTTTAACATGGGAGAGTTTTCCCATTTTGACTGGCAGAACTGCGTCTTAAAAAAAAAAAAAAAAGAGAAGCCGTCAGTGTTTGTCCTGGGATGCTGCTCATTTTCAGTGGCTTTGTGAAGGATGCACACACAGATTAGCTGCGGTCAGTATTTCCTGTAGGCCACACAGATAGAGGTTTGTTTTGAGGGAAGCACATAAAAGAATTGATTGGGCTGGGACTCTGAGCAGGAAGTCTGGAGCCAAGCCAGAGACTGCATCCGCCTTCAACACACAAAAAAGGGCCACTGTGTCTGTCACATTCAGCTCAGCATCCTAACTGCCAATGGCACTGCTACAAGCATGTATTGGCTTCTGTCTCCAAACCCCATATTCCTTCAACAGAGACACCTGCAACCCCTCTTTGAGTTTATTTTCTACTTCTCAGCGCTACAATCCAGCCATTGTGTCATGCTCTCACACATTGTTGTGTACTTTGATTTATAGGCTTGATGTGGGACAAAGCAGGTTCTTAACAGTTGATAACAGTCCGCTGTAACACAGTGTGACTTGCATATTGACCGGACCCCTCTAAAGAGCATCATCAGAATATTTTAGGGAATTACACTCTTCGTTTTAACTGAATGAAGTTCCCCCGTAAGGAGTGTAATAAAATTACCTTCTGTAATGCCAGTAAGACAGTGAAACACACCATCAGCACATTTAAAGGTCAGTCTAGCTATATCACATGTTAGAATAGAATCCATCACATTTTTAGCCAAATACACAGATGCGATGCAGTGCAATTATTCAAATTAAACTTAAGAAGGTAATCAAGCACTGGCAATTTAGATAATTATTGGATTGTTTCAGCAATTAAGGACTTATTAAGTATCGTTGCCATCATATCCTTTGTATTTTATAATGCTGGTTAAAGAAAATGAAAAGTTTCATCTCATACTGTAGGAAATCCTTTCCCATTTTATTGCTATTTTTTATTACATCTTTCTCCTTTTATTTAAATTTTTTTTAACTGGTACAAAAAAATTTTTTTTTTTAAAAATGTATATGTACAACAAAGTAGAGCGCCTTCTCTGATTATCACACTATTTAATGGTTGTACAGTTAAAACAGAGTGTGAAGGAGATATGTTTGGAATTAACGATGCGAACAAACTCAAATTAGAATGAAACTCATACTAAAATAAAAAACAAAGACAGGGTTGTGGGATGTTGCTGGTGTCAAAGTCAAAACCTGAGGTTGCCATTATTAATCTCATTGAACTACATTTCTATGCATAAGGTCTTAAATAAATGATATTATTGTCCTTTTAAGCGCAGTATGGGGGCTGTGTAATACTATGATTAATTGGTGAAACTTCTTAATTATATTTATCATGCAAAAAATGTTATGCATAATTTAATTTAATGTAAATCTGTAGATTAAATACTTTGATCAATTGTTTATTTGACCTCATAAATATTTCAAGTCAGTACTTGACCTTTTACTTGCCTGGAACCAAGTAGCTCTAGAGTTTTTATTGTAGCTTTTCTCCCACATTGATCACTACTATTCCAGTTTTAAATAGAAATAGCTGGATTTGAAGGGATATCTCCCTTATTTTGCCCTCATGAGTTCTGTCTGATGGGATGTGGTCCTCTCTTATCACACACTTTGGGGCTTTAGTGCAAGGTGAGGGGTGTGAGTTTAGAGGGGAGCCAAGTGGTTTCTGGCACTGATTGGTCTCAGCACAGCAGGCTTTTTACTCCACCACTCCAAACTGGATGAGTTGCACTCATCCATTTTCCAGTCTGGAAGGAACTACTGGTATAACACTCTCAGGATAAACAGACTGTATATAAAAGGACATATCTACCATGATGTCAACTGTTGGTAGTTGAAGTTCAGTCTGTCACCTGAGGGACATTGCATGCACATAGTAAAAACTTGCCAATCACAAAGTAGCCCTGGAGTAAAGCAAATGAATTGCCCAGTCTTGCACTATGTGAGACTACGTGACTCTTATGGGGACAAAAAGAGCATAATGTTGTAATAAATAGGACTGAAGTCTTTCTAGGAAAGCGTTTACTGGGGTTGTAGGTGAGCAGTGCACTTGTTCTCCTATAGTAATCTCTTCACAGTACATGACTTTTCTCCTAGCCAGATGAGTCGCCCCTGCTGGTTTTTGGAGAGAGTGAAGGTTTTACACACTTTGCATTGGTTTTAAGAGTGGAAAGCTGTGTCCACCTTTTTATGTGGGATACGTGGAGTGTGTTCATTAGCCTTCAATTTTTGTTACAGTTTAGGCAGAACTGGTACAACTGCTTTGTGTTTAATTGATGAACTTTACTTTTCGTGATAATTAAATAAAACACCCATATTTATATCTGAACTTCTTGCTTTTAGCATTTGTGAAATTTGGCCTTCCTGTGCTAAAATGTGCACCGTGCAGGGCTCCCCTAGGTCCTTCTGCCCTGATTCTAACATCAATTTCCATTCATATGATTAAATTTGAGCAGTTTGAGGTCGCTTTATATTTGTCTGCATATTTCACTTACAAAAAAAACCAAGCATTAAGATCTAAAAGGATTTATTTTTTCTTAAAGAATTGGGTTCATATCCAAAGAAAAATGGTTTACTTTTCACCCACTTAAGCAACAGATGATCAGCGGAGACAAAAGGAGTGTAACCACTGTTTAAATGCAGAGAGTAATAGCCCTGGTAGAACGGCCTTCCCCTGTCTAGACAGCTATGGAGATGTCTAAGGCTTTAAATGTTCGACTCTGTCTTTCATTGGTAATTAATTACCGTATTTCCCGGACTACAAAGCGCACCTGAATATTAGCCGCACAAGCTAAAATCAGGGGAAAATCCTGTTTTGTACATACATTAGCCGCACCTGACTAAAAGCCGCAGGTGTTTCAATGTTGACTTATCATATGTAAGAGAATATGCACAAAGGGAATTGTCAGGAAAGAGATGGCTGTTTGGAGACACACCCCTTTTATTAATATTTTGAAAAACAAGTTATGGGTACATATTTGCACATGTAGTACATAACAGTAACCTACAGCACACCAGAAAAATAGATTCGGACTACCTTTTAGGCTCAGGCGCAGTGACACGGCTGTAACAAGAAGAAAAGTCAGTCATTCACCATCTTTCTCTTCTTCCTGCGCTCTAAAACCACCAAAGTCCTCTTCTCCAGTGTCGGATACAAACAGGCTCAGGATGGCTTCGTCATCCACTCTCCGCTTCTCTCCTTCGTTGTCACTTTCAAAACCAAAGAAATCCTCGTTGTCAGTGTCAGAGTCGAACACCCTCAGAAGGGCCGTGGTGGTGTCCTCCTCTCCATCATGCAGCAGTCCAGCCCTTCAAAATCCGTTGGTGATCGTGGATGTTTTCACACTTTTCCACGCTGTCAGAATCCACCGGTGGAGTTGGGCATAACTTGCTTTTCGCAAGTTTATCGCCGCTCGTCATCCATGCCTCCCGCTGAATGCGTAGCGCTACTTTGAAGTTTGTTTTTCGCGCTACTTCGTACGGCACTACGTTGCCTGGCGGACGGACATGTGACTAACATACCACTCTTGAACCCTGATCCTTCCGCCAGGCAACGTAGTGCCGTACAACAGCGGAACAAACAAAACAAATCGTCTTATGATATCACAAAAATCATGGAAAATCCATAGAAAAGCCGCACCTGACTAAAAGCCGCAGGGTTCAAAGCTTGTGCAAAAAGTAGCGGCTTATAGCCCGACAATTACGGTATATTACATAATGATTTTTAGTCGTTAGGAAAATCTTGTTGAAAACATTTACCATGGGATAAATGCCAAAGTCCAAATGGCTCTATATATTTATACAGCCATTTGGAGATATATCTATCTATATCGATAGAGACAGATATATATTGATCTGTCTGTCTTTGTTGTATAGATGGATATCTATATATGATATAGAGAAATGGAGATATATATATGTGTATACGTACATACATCTATCTGTTGGACTTGATTTTTTTTTTATGCCATTTCTCATATGAATGTCATTTTCTTTCTGACAGGATGAATCGAGGATTAAAGCTACAGTGATGGATGTAAAGCCTGTTGATCATAAAGAGTATAGCAAGAGGTTGATCCTGAACATAAGGAAACTGGCGGCTAACCACTAGGAACCTTTGACAAGTGTTCTAGTTTTGTTTGTCCTTGCAAATCTTTCATTTTCTGTACCAAAAAAAGGCTGTCACTGTGTTGTAGTTTTTGCTTACCAATCAGCTAGGTCAAAATGATCTTTTGGTACTCTTTGTCCTTTTGTCATGATCATATAAAAAGGATCTTTTCTTTTTTTGTTATTATATGAAGTCAGAAGAGAGAGTGGGTCAGTAAGGCACAAAAGAAGAAATCACCACAGTGTCTGTCTTAAGTAAGCCACCTGTTTATGTGTATACTGTGGTCATGTGGAGGTGGTAGCTGCTTTTAAGCAGAAAACCAGCAAAGTAGCAAGCACTCCTTTTCACCCTCTGACGTGCACTTAGAATGGCAGGGCTGGACCTGCACATGCCAGATAAGACCATTTGCTTTCCCACTCTTTCTTTTTTATTTTATTTTTTCCTCCTCCGACTCTCACATACTTGCAAACATAAGCACATACACACATGTGCAGTGTGGGCCTAATGGGAAATGTACTACGTTCTGTTTTGTGTTAAGTAGAGACATATTTGTGTCCACTGTGTGTTTCACAGATTCTGTAGTTTTGTTTATTTGTGATAATTATCAGTCGGAATAAAGATATTTGTAATCACATTAAAAAAAAAGTGTATTCCTGTTAAGTATTGTGCATAATTAATGCAAAACAATAGTGCTTGGAACACCTGATCCTGGGCTGAACCCCCCCCCCCCCCCCCCCATTTTTCTCGTTTTTTTTTTTAATTTGTTTTTTTTTTTTTTAAATAGTAAACATCAATAATGTGTGCGCCCCCCGCCCCCAGTGTGCATTCAGGGGATTTATGCGAGAGCTGGTAATGCCCTCAATCTCCAAAGGTTTTGCTCAGATGTGCAACAGATTCCCTGCAAACTTCACTTTCATGTTCTATTAAAGCAGAACATCAGTGAGGCTGCACCTTCCCATTTTTCTTGTGATATTATCTAGTTTCTGTTGATCGTTTCTGTTGCCTGTAGTGTGTTGAAATGGATCGACCTGTCTTTAAATGGTAAGGAAAGGTAAGTTTTACTTGGAGGGGAAACATGCTTGGAGACATGGATTAGGTTTACTATAACCAGACCCCTCCATTTCTTTCCAGGTAGCCTTTTAAAAAACAAACAAAAAAAAAACTCTATTCCTTTTCATTTCAGTTATTAGTGCTTTTCTAGATGTTGCAGTACATTCAGAGTATTTTCAGAGCAACACAACTTGGATGTAGTGTCAGATGGTGTCAAATATAGACAGTAATGCTTTATTCTGTTTAGTCTACCAAACACAAAGACATTGGGGCTTTTAAGGCATCCAAACTGATTTTTGTTTTTTATTCATGTGCTTGTGCACTACTGTTGAGGATGAGGTTTGTAGATCTTGCAGCATCTCTGGGGACTTTGTTGTGGTGAGGTGGCATTGTCCTTGTTTACATCTGCTGCCCCATAAGCTTTTGTGAAAAAGAACTTGTTATGTTATTGGCTAAAGTAAAATAACCAGGTAATTTAATTCTCACACCTGTTTTCAAGTTGAGATGATTACATAGTTCCAGGCAAAAAAACAAAACGTAAAACATCGTAATCTGTTTATAACTGGATTTCTTACTTATTAGACTGATAACACAAAGTGGACTGAATTAGATTCGTTACCCAAGAATAAGCTGCAGTTGCAGCTTTATTAGCAGTGGGTGAGTATGGCTGGGCAAAACGTTTGTGACCGATAATCAGTCAAAAGACCCATTTCTGGTTCGAACAGCTCCATCGGGCACAGTTTAAAAACTTTTTAAAATGGCGAGATGGCGCATCAGTATAGTTCACGGCTTTCTTCCCAGGACTCTGTACAGTACACTGAAAATGTAAGTTTGTACCAGATATAAATTTAAGCTTAGCACCCTAGTAAAGGCCATTTTGTATCAAAGATAATTGCATTTAAATAATTAACCTACCTACTGACTGTTTGGCAGAAGCAACAACTTAATTTCAATCACAAAATGTTTTTAGTTAATCTCTATCATGCAGTGTGCAAAAAGCAAATTGCTGAGAGTAATGATCCCAGCAACTGGTCTTGTTCAATGCCCTGGAGACGCCTTGAATAATAGAGCAGTAAGATAAACTTGTCTGTCATTGTGTAAATTAGTTAATATAAATTAGCTTTATTTTTGTTTACCCTTCAGCTTATTCTAATAAGTAGTCTGTTTTATTGAGAAAGCTTACTGTTGTTTTACTATAAATGAATGCAGTTTCTTTTTGATGACCCTGCTTTGACAGGGTTCATCCATCAACTGTTAAATAACAAATGGTTACTGTATTTGTCTCATTTCTCTGGTAGATGTTTGCATTGTAGTCCATTTATACAGTTTAACTGAAAGGACTGCTAGCGGTGTTGAAAACGAGTTGCTTGTCAGCAGTTTGAACTCTTCCCAGTTTAAAAAAACACATTTAAGAAGGTGAAATTAAATTATATGAAAACTCATCAAATCAACTGTTGTTACAGGACTTGATTGCCAACTAAACAATGTGTGCAATTACCCCTGTGAACATCATAATCAAACTCAAGGTGATCATTTGGTTGTAGAAATTAGAGCTCATAATGTAAAATACTGAGTGGGACAAGCTATTAACTACTGCCAACCCTTATGGCTTTGTCTTGTAATTTCAAAATTTACATTCAACCCAAATCTAAATTTTATTTACAAACTTGGCACTAGTATTATTTTATCACAATATCTACGGAATAAACTAAAAGCTTGAGTCTGTCTTCATATCATAGTCGGGTATTTACACAAAGCACTAAGGATGGGATTTTGGCAAGTCAGTATGGGGCTTCCAACAGGTGAATCCAGCCATCGCCTTTGGACTGGGATAAATTAGAATTGCAGTAGTGAATAATAATAAATATTTATTTATTGCCATATGCATTAGTTTAAAAATGCATCTGATTATATTATACTCGCTGCCAAAGGTATTTTGGCTTTTGGTGCAAGGATGTCACACGGTTTCTGTCTATTCCTCCAAATGTGAGTAAAATATTCTGAAATGTAAATAATTTCCCTGAAAGCATAGCACACTTCTGTGATGTAGTGATTACACGATTATGACCAGTAGGCATGAGCATATTTCAGTAGTGCAGAATAAAATGGATCAGTCTTATTAACGTTGTGCTCTGTGCCAAACACCACTGGGCATGTGTGTTGCTGAGTTATGAAGAAAGTATTCTTGTTGCCCCAACTTACACCAGGCATAGTACATATTGGCGAACCACAGGCGGTGCTGCTGATGAGCCATTGATTGCTTCTTTGTTGTGCTCATTTATTTCATCGAGGTGTTTATAGGGTTGACATTTTCTGTGTCAGTGCTGGAAAATATAATTTATAGGTTTACATGTCCCCTTAAAGAATGACACGAATTTAATTCTGATTACAACTGCCAATAAGATGGAGCACCTAAGGCACCTTGTAATGCTTGATGACTCCTGGGCTGTTGCTGGTTGCCTTTCTACCTCTGCAAATATTTTGATCTTTATTTTATGTCATAAATTTTAAAGATTAAATGCTACAGAGTCCTTTTTTTTTTTTTTTTTTTTTTTTTTGCATAAGAGCAATTTTTTTAGGAACAATGTTGTTTTTGTCCCGGTTGTGGAACATTGGACTCTTTTCATCCTCTTGAGGATATTCAAGGGTGTGTGGGAGTTTGCCCAACCAGTCTGTGTTTGGTGAAAAAGTAGAATGAATGGATGGAGTGTGGTTTCAAAGCTGTACGATGTCTAAAGAAAACCCAGTAAAGACTTCTGAAAACAGATTATTAGTGCTATTTCCCTCTCTATGCTGCAGATCTTTATCCAGGTCTGCATCTAAAGAAGCTCCATCTTCATCCAGAACCCATCTCACCATTCCCAATTGTTATTCCCCCTCCCAACATCAGGGAGCATCTGAATCAAGACAGAGATTTTTCAACAGCTTCACACCTTAGGATGAACCCTTTTACCCCTTACCCATCCTCCTGAACCATCCTATATCCCTACAACTATGTAGACTTTGTGACACACACACACACACACACACCAACTTTCACCTACACGATCACCCGACTTCTCCACCTATACAACTTTGCACACTGCATTGTAAACTTTGTGCATAATTAGACTACCCATCTCCATTTCAAATACACAACCCTGTTCACTATGTGAATATTCATCTTGCATTGTGTACATTGTGTATTATCAAGTGGATATACTGCTGTTTTTCAGTCTTTGGGAAACAGCATTTCATTGTTGACTATGGATGCAGGAGTAATGGCAATAGGGTTCAGTTCAATAATACTCCATGATTTGCTCATCTGGTAAATTTGTAATACATTGTTATAGATAACTGTGTTATATGTCGATTTGTTTACATAACGGCTTGAGGAAAAAAAAAATCTGAGTTGTTGCCTCAGTGTCTGCTTTAACATAAATACAAACAAAAGCCATTTTGCGAGTGGGATCGATTAATCCTATGGAAAAATGTATTCCTGCAATGCACTGATTTCAGTACAGGCATTTAATGTGTTTCTGGTAGTCTGTATTTCAGCTTCCTGATTGTGGAATCGGTCCAGACATTATGGAGTGCATGGTCACTTAGAATACACATAGACTACAGGGTCTTTTTTTAAAATGAGAATATGTTGTATATCAATAAGTTATTGTTTTTATCAACAGCCTCAGCCTTGGCCTTTCCCAGTCTGCTGTTTATTCGCTTTTATCGCCACTACTGCTTGTTTGGACCAGCAGGTTGAGACTGTGGAATGCAGGAGAGCCTGTGGCACTGACATTAAGAAGATGTATGGGCGGTAGGAGGACCCCTTGGGTACTGCTGTAATGAATGGGAGTTAGCAGTGTGTGTGTTTCTTATGATTCATGAGTCTTGTTGCCTTCCTGGTGCACGGGTGTCCTTTCCTGGGACCGGTGGAAGGCTGTGTTTGTATTTGAGCGTGCAGCAGTCCAGACTAGTCTTGGGACCTGTTGACCAAACACAAGTAGCACTGTCTCAGCATGGCTATTTTTAAAAAAAAATTTTCCTGACTGGCCACTTGGAGAACTGTGATTGTACGAGAGAGGGAATACTTCTGCCAGGATTTGTGTTCAGTCTTCAAATAGGGTGCAGAAAATTACACTGACAGTCAAAATGTCTGGCAGGTGGAAAGCCGATCGTTACAATAATTGTTGCAATCAAATAAAGTAATAATCCACTGTTGTTCTGAAAAGCAGAGCAGATTGAATCTGTAGATACAATTGTGTCTTGGGCCCCAATCCTGTTTCCACTTTAATTGGATTTGGGTATAGATAAAGTTCTGCTTGTCTTCACAAGCACTAGATTATAAGGCCGAGCAGTGAGTTTGTATTGTTTTCTGCAGTGACTCCTCATCATTGTCAGGATCCTGGAAAATGCACTTTACTTTGATTCAATTTCAGTGAATCCTTTTCATTTCTGTGGTCCGTTTTTCTCACACAAATAACAGAATTGCAGACTGCGGACACATCTGTTTTGTAAATTCTCCAGAGCACGGTAGCATCATCTAGTTTGGGTTTTATAGTTTTGGTCTCTATAATTTTGTCTGGCAAAATCTTTCAGGAGACTGCTTGCAACATGTAAGTGATAATGATTGGATACTTCAGAGCTGAGTATTGGGCGATTTGGTATGTGTGAAGGATGCTGTCTGCGTCATTAAAAATTAATGTTATATAGATGAATTGTAAGGTGCTTACTTTCCTCTGACTTTGTGTCCCCAGTTCCACACAGATTTCTCTCAATTTATTCACTTGTTTTGAACAACTTTGAACAACACTTTTCACACCTACGGGTTGTGAATGCATTAGCTGCAAACAGCTCTGCTCTCCAACACAGTCAAGAATGGGTCACTCAACAGAGACAAAGCTTGCCAGGCTGTATAGTATATCATTGTGCTTTCATCAGTCCCTGCAATTTAAAACCACTTTGCAATGTTAATAAATTATTACATGACGACATTTGTTTAATTCTCTTTTTTTTTTTTCAAGAAGCCATCAAAGTACATTGGGCAGTTGTAATTTACTAGGTTACATCTGAATAATACTGTAAGCCTAATCTCTTTATATTTTCTAGGAAAATGGGAAATGGATACAGTGATTTATCGAAACATGCGAACATACATGGAATTACACTATGTAAGGCAAAACCAGAGTTTTTACAATACAAGCTTGAAAATCAATATTTGGTATTAAACATTATCTTCAACACAGCCTGAACCATTTTGTCATTTCTTTAATCTTATAGACTGATTAAAGACAGCTCTTTATTGGATGTTGGCTGCCTTTTGTCCTTTCCTCTACCAAAATGATCCCACAATCCCTCCCAATGTTGAGGTCTGAGCTTTGGGGAGGCCAATCCATGACTGATAGTGTTCCACTGTATGTTTTTCTATTCAGGTATGCTTTTTACTGTACTGGCAGTGTGTTTTGGATCATTGTAATGCTGAAAAATGAAGTTTCTGACTGTATCTGACTGTACTTTGCTGGATTCATAGTTCCATCAATTTTTGACAAGATCCCCAACAGAACTGGCTGAAATGCCACCCCAAACCATGATAGAGCCTCCACTCTGCTTATGCCAGTATAGTCCACCTCAGCTGTTTCGGTTTCTTTTCATTACGAATGGCTGATACAATTCCTGATGACCCTTCAGTTGATCCGTCTACTGGTTACTAAAGGGTCAGGTGCATCTCTCAGGTCTTGTGACTGATCTTTGCTGGATTCCCCCCCCCCCCCCCCCCCCCCCCCATTTTATAAGGACGTGACTTCCAAATACAGTTCATATGTTGTAAATAGCTCTTCTTTTGTCCTCCACTTGTCCACATTCTTGAGGGACACACAGCACACCCTGCTGAGGTTTGCCAAGTTTCCAGGAAACGGCTCTTAGGGAATCACCTTGGTAGGAAAATATTATTTTGTGACTGTAAATATGTAATCTTTCAGAAATTTAACTTCTTAAAAAGATGTGTTTTGTGACAGGTTGTTAGTAACAAAGGTTCCTTGCTATGTGTAGGAGCAACATTGGTTCATCTCTTGAGTTGGCTACATTTTTTTCTGAATAATTTAAAGACCTTCAGAGAATCTAAGACCACAATAAAAATCAGAAGAAAGTCTGGCTCCTTTAAAGAAAATATATAAAGAAATGAGGTATGGTTAGCCTGAATAGTGACAAAAAGAAAGATGGGAAACATATTTTCAGAAATAATTAGAAAAGGCACTCACTTTCTGTCAAGACCTCAGCTACATTGATTTGTTTGTCAGTAAATCTTATCATTGAGTGGCTGACTTCCTTGGCTGTTTTTTTTTTTAATGATCCTTTAAGGTTTGTTATGCAATCTCTCAACATAATTACTGAGGGTACAAAATATATCTTCTGTTTCTTCAAATAGGAACCCACTTGAGAATATCTGATGTGTTTAAAGCAGCAACATTTTGATATAATTACTGTTTTTGGCTTTCTTTCCATATGTGTTAGGAGAGACAGTGGTGATGTGGGGTGGGATTGTCCTGTCAGTCATTTTATATTTATTTATTCTTGTCTTTTCTTGAAGGGAAGGTATCAGCACCACAGGGGCATTTTGAATCATGCCAGTATATTTTCCATCTACTCATTACATTGAAGCAGGAAAAAAGGAAAAAAATAAATAAAAGAAAAATACATCAAAGACTCTGAGCGTCACTGGAATTACTATTCTAGTATGGTTTCCAGTTTCAAAATAACTTTGAAGTTTCATGTTGCTCTTTTGTAAAACTCACAAAGGAACTGACATGCCATGCACTGGTCTTCATTCTGTATGTACAGGTGCTGGTGACCTTGTCTCGGCTCTCTTTAATTGGATGACCCACTACTTTGAATAAGGGCTTCTCATCAGTGAATATCGAGGAGTGGTATCATCTCAGAGTTCATTGAAGTGTCAAGATAACAAGTGATTAGACAGGCCAAGGAGAAGTGTTGGAGCCTGTCAGAGGCTGTCTAACCGCAGTGAGAACGTACTGCGTGTGGGTCTGTTGTCTTCCCTCTGGAAACACTTGTCTCCTTGAATAAACTCCGATGGCATTGTAAACAGTAATTTACTGTGATGCCAGTACTGTAAAGTCCAGTTCTTGGATACTTATACGTCATCACTACATCCACCTTCTCCATTCAGCCCCTTTTCTCCATCTCTCGCTGCTTCCATTTTCCATCCTTTCCAGCTTCTATACAGGGACATGTCCCTGTGGAGTAGGAATTGGACAGGCCTTTTAGTTACGTAACTGGTTCCTCCTTATGCTGCTTTTGTGCCTCACTTTCCCTTCCTTTCTTTTCTTCTCTCTAATTTTCACTCTTTCATGCACTGGGACTTTAATTGTTAAGAAATGCTGCTGCCTTCAGGCTTGAGTGTGTGACCTCTACTCTGTCCCTTTGTGTGCGTCTGCATGTGCTTTGAGGACACGCAAGCTGGAGAAAGGGGATTCTACATGACTTCAAACTCACTCAGTCCCATCCTCTATGCTTCTTTCCTCATCTCTGTACTTTCTATATTTATAGAATTCCTCAGTGTGGAGATTCACTTTTAGCATTTCCTGTGTTTATTTTTTTATTTTTCTATTTTATTTTATTTTTTTATTTTCTCTTACATTGTTATCTTTTCTCAATATCTGTCCTTGGTCACATTATCACCTCAGTGCAGTGGGAGTCCAAGTGGAACTCATGCATTCAAAGATGTTTGTTTGATGCTTGTTGAGAAAACAAAATTTGTTTGCTCCTCTGTGTCTCTCCGGGATGCAGATTATATCTCCATGTCAAGTAGGCTAGGCCAAACGGACCCACTGAGTGGAGGCCGTAGCCTCGGGCCCTGCTACAATATGTCTCGGTAGTCTGTCCCTCTGGATGCTTAGGATGATGCACCGTGGTGACAGAGTAATTTTTCTCCTGTATCTGCACTGTGCTCCATATTCGCAAATCTCTTTGTTGTTGGCAGATGCTAAACCGGATCAGCCAGAGGGACACAGTTGGAGGGACAACTAGAAAGCAAGGCAAAATTGGCTTATTTACTTACTTACTTGTCAGTGGAGCCTTCTCCTGTTTCTGGGATAAGATGAAAAAAGTAGGAGTCAGGGAGAGCGACTTTGCTGTCTCGGGAGCTGACAGAATGCCTGCACAGGCAGCTTTGCACACTTCCTGCAGGAGATGATATTTTGACATCTTTTTACAACCCCCTTGAAGACAAGGCTGAAACTGAAGAAACCCTTTACTATCTGAAAGCGATGGAAAAGGAGTGTTGGCAATGAATGAAGGCTTGAGTTAAATGAATAAAGAAAATCCTCTTGAAAATCTCAGTTTTTTCTCCTTTTCTTTAAAATGTGTTGTTCTGTTTATGACTGTCTCATTTAAAGCATTCCTACAAAAATGTGCTGTCTTGGGCTTATTACCGAGAGGATGCATGTCTTCGCAGTTAGTGAAGTGAAATGCCACACCATATCATGCAAACTTAACAAATAGACCTCTACAAAGAGACATTGAGAAACTAGTTTGGTGAAATAATCTTTTTACTGTGAGATCCTTGTAATATTCATTTGTGAAGGACACACAAAAAAAAACATTTCTGTGTCACATACCGTGGCGTCAGCTCTTTTGTCAAAGAGAGATCAATGCAGAAGAAGCAGAGCTGATAATTTAGAGGTCTTGACAAGATCAGTGACTCTTGTTTGTGTTTCTGGCAGGGGACTTTGGAAGTGTAGTCTGCTCTTTCTGTGGCTGAGCCTCACATTATTATGTGTGGGGAAAAAAGAGAAGATACTGAACTGCACACACACTACCCAGCTGTCAAGGTGTTTCACTTTCTGCCCTGCCAACTCGGTGGCTTTAATTCAGCAAATACCCTGCAGCTATCATTTCACATCATTACTTACAAGCCATTGTGCCTTGTGTTTGACTAATAAAACCAACAAACTGAAAATATGGGTTACAAGAGAAGCCATGGGATGCTTTATGACAACCATTAATGAGGAAACATTAAGGTAATGTGCAGCATTACTGTGAAGAGCTATAATTAAACAAGAACTTCCAATGCCAACTGTGTGTCTTGTCTGCGAAGCTCCAGGCCATGCATGCATGTCTGTAGTGTGGTAGATAACACTGCTGTGTGGGTGGGAACATCTCCTCAGGCCAGTAGTAGCCTCAGCTAGCAGTCATTGTTTTTTGCCTAATTGAGGTGTTGATTTGGCCAAGCAGCAACATATATGTTTCCTTACTGGTGCTCGACTTTCATGGTGAGGTATCCGTTGGGGGACATTTAATGGTCTGTGTGTCTGGGCAGTATCTGGACTGTTTATCTCATCAGCCACTGCACCACTGAGCCACACAGGGAATGTAACAAAAGTAGATGAGCAGAGGGAAATGTTACATTGGAACCTGCGGGTACATCTTTGACTGGGAGCGGTGCTGGAAGCTTTACAGAAGAAAGCAATGTGGCGGGATTGTGTGATACTGGGCCTTACTCACAGGCTTCAAAGTCAGGTGGAGAGATGTTTGGGTCAACATCTAAATCCCTTCTTTCATGCCTGTCAGTTCTGGAATCAACAACAACCCCTTAAGACGGGGGTTTACACTGTGTATAAAGACAGAGGGCCTGCCACTGGCCCCTGCCATGTTGTATAACCGGAGTTATCCTGATAAAGAATAAGCCCACCAGGAGAAATGCTTCAGTCACTGATGATTCTGTTTGACTGCCTTTCTGTTTACAGTGCAGTAAAAAAAAAAAAAAGCTTCATGTCAGAGGGAAGGATGGACAGTTTCCAAAAGCAAGTCAAAATGAAGCAAAAAAAAAAAAAAAATTAAGTGTGAGGGAAATACATTTTGTATTTTGTAAAACATTTTATGTACTGCATAATACAATATATGTGAATTTTAATTAAGATGGTATTGGTAAAAAGGTTGGTTAGTTATTATATTGTCAAATTCTGTCTTCATATTTTCCATCCATCCATTCTCTTCCACTTATACAGTTCAGCGTCACAGAGGGTCTGGAGACTATTTTAGCTGTCATAGGTCAAGAGGCGGGGTACACCCTGGACAGGCTGCCAATCTGCTCCAGGGTTAAGACATATAGAGACAGACAACCATTCACAATCGCATTAACACCCACGATCAATTTAGAATTGGCAATTAACCTAACCCCCACGCATGTCTTTGGATTGTGGGAGGAAGCCAGAATACCCAGAATCCACACACACATGAGGAAATGCAAACTCCTCTCAGACGAGCCCCAGACTGGATTTGAACTTGCTGTAACCGCTGTACCACTGTGCCACCCTTCATTTTCTAAACATTTTCTTTTATAGCAGGACTTTGTAGGTCATTTGTTCTTGCACTTGACAACACATGCTGTAGTTGCTGAATTCAACTAACTTCAAAAATGAATCTTTTTAAGTGCATCATATATAATTAGTCTTCTCAGCATTGTATTATTTTTGCTTTTGTGTAGCAAAATCTGAAATTGGAACTTGAACTTTTAAGTCTGATAATGATGCAGGTGGATACCTCTCTTTTGTTCTCGATTGTGCATCTTCAACATTGCTGATCACCTTGTCAGACACACAACACGGTGGCACCACAAAGGACCATCCTCTCCTCTTTCCTTTTCACCCTCTGCACCACAGACTTCAGCCACTGCACAGAGACCTGCCATCTTCAGAAGTTTTCTGATGACTCTGCGGTGGTTGGATGCATCAGGGTGATTAGGTGGAGTACCAGGCTGTGGGTGACTCCTATGACACGTTGTGTGAGCAGAATCATCAGCAGCTCAACGTGACAAAGACCAAAGAACTGACCGTGGACTTCAGGAAACCTGTGACCCGTTTCAATCCAGGGGGTCGATGTGGACATTATTGAAAACTATATATGCCTCGAAATACACATTATTAATAAACTGAGCTCTGGAAGAGCCAGAGTCATCTCTATTATCTGAGGCTGCTGAGGTCTTTTAACAATACTCAGGATTTTCTATGATTCTGTTGTGGCCAGTGCCATCCTCTATGCTGTTACATGCTGGGGTAGCAGGTTGAGGGTTGCAGATGCCAACAGACTTTATAAACTGATCTGCAATGGCAGTAATGTTGTGGAGATGGAGCTGGACTCCCTTAAGGTGTCAAGAGGTGGATGTTGTCTAAGAAAAGGATGATGTTGGATAACACCTCCCACCCATTTCATGACATGCTGGTCAGTCACAGGAGCACGTTCAGTGAGAGACTGAGGTTACCCAAATGCACCACTGAACGACACAGGAAATCATTCCTGTCTGTGGCCATCTCCCTGTACAACTCTTCCATATAATGCACAGTACACAGTGCAGTAGTTGCACCATTTTTGGACATCCTACGGAGCAACCGTAACCACATAATTTCCTTAGGGATTAATCAAGTATTCTGATTCTGATTTACAGATGATTCAGATAAAGACATCGCATTCGAAGAATCCTGAGATGAACTTTTTCTGTTACAGCAAAGATGGTGTCAGAAATATAAATTTATGCACTCTTTAGCACTGTTGGCTCATTGTCAGAAAGTTCTTGGTTAAAATCCCAACAGGGGCCTCCTGTTGCGAAGTTTGTATGCGTCTCCGTGTGCCCGTGTGGATTTATTCTAGGTACTTTGATTTCCACCCACAGTCCAAACACATGCATGTTAGGTTAATTGTGGATTATAAATTACCCGTGGATATAAGGTAAATCAATTTGATGAAGTGTACAGAATCAAAGCACAGCATGAATGTGTGTTTAAAATGTCATGTGTAGCCGAAAGCACTTTGAGTGCTCAGTAAAGTAAAGTGTATTTTATTAGATGGACTGGTTTGTTCATGCATTTTCTTTTTTTTTCTTTTTTGTCCTAGTGACCGTTGAAATGAATTACTTAGCTTCAAAATAGCTGCCCAGTGGTAAGTCTTGCTTCGTCAAGGACTTTTATTCAGCTAGGGACGTTTGTTCATTTATTCCAAAACGCACCCACTGTGAGTCATGTAACATTTTCTGTGGTAAAATGGGGTTGAAGCTGGAGTACCTCCACCCACTTTGCAACTCCAATTGTTCTCTCTGAGATGTGAAAAACTTGCTTTTGTTATTCTTATTGTTACTGTTCTTACATTGTGAGGCAAATATATATTTAAGACTAGATGATTCCAGGAGACTCCAACTTTGGCATTATCTGCATGCTTTGTCAAATAACAGCCAGATTCAACTAACGACATGCTAACTACATAGTATTATTATTGGTTTATGGTGAAAAAATACAAATGATTCATTCAATTGCATGTCAAGTATGGAAGTGCCAGTGCAAGTTTCCAAACATTTTAAAAGGATGACTTGCCAGATGGTTCTGAAAAACAAACCATCTGGTGCGTCAGGTTAAATCTCCAGTGGTTTACTTCTCACCTTGCAGGAGTGTTGTACAGGTACACGGTGACATCACTACTTGGTGTGTTTACAACACAGTAAATCACCTTTCTGATCACACCCAGCTGTAATGCTGATATGAAGTTAGTAAGCCATTAAAGTTTCAGCCAGAGATACTTTTTCAAAAAATTATGAGCAGACACACCTCACTATTGTTCTTAAAAATAGCATGTATCTATTTTAGCAACTTACTAATAATCAGTAATTAGTTTTGCATATTTAGGTGTATATGTAAGAAAACTATTATGATGTAATGCTGTACAAGTATGTCAAACTGAGCTTCAGCAATTCATTTCGAAGCTGGTGGAGAAAAGCACCTTTTAAACTCTAGAATAATCTTACTTCAAAGCTAATTTGAATGTGCACAGTGTGCAGGCCTATTATTGTGACACTCTATCGACAGACTTTGCAGTGAACAGACAATGTTATTCAAAAGAAAATGGTTTAAAATAAAGCAGTTCACAGCGAGGTCTCTAGATTAAACAGTGTAACCCAGACAGTGTTTTTGCACACTGATGCTCAGTTTGAATTTTACCATCATTTTTTTTGAGCACCACAAACATAATTCCATTCAACTCCATTAGTCTAGGGTGAAGCATAAATCTGAGCAGTAAACATCTTAAAACCTGGGTGTAATAAAAGAAAGAGTGTCTGCATGGTTAGGCACTGCAAAGAGTAACCTGAAAAAATGTTTCTTCTTTTCTTTTTTTGATTTGGTGAACTGACCCCGATGAAAAGAAGTAATCAGAAAAGCAGCAAAAAAGTCTTTTGAGGAGGTCTTTCAATGTTTTATCCACCTTTTTATATGCACGTTGACAAAATGCATGAACACGTTTGAGCGTGGCATATTGAAGTGCCATCCAGCACGACACTGCTGCAGAATACAGCCTCAAAAATGACAAAGAGTTAATTCTGCTACTACAGAGCCAAGAAAAATGATTTATATGAGGACCCAAGAGCAATTACATTCTACGGGTCGCATGGAAATCCACAAGCCATCAAGGACTGCTTTCAGGGAACATGTTACTTGTAATCAAACTGCTCTAAATCCAGTCTGATGAATTAGTAGTTGCATCTTTCAGTGATAAATACCTGTCACTCAAGATTTGTCTTATGGGGCTGATGTAGCATCATTCAGGATAAATGGGAACACCTCTTGCAATTGAATGGCCTTACAAATATTGACATATCTGTCAGGCTGTCTAATCCTTAATGATGACTTTGGGAGCCTATAGGGACATCATCTCTTCACCAAATCATATGACAGATTTTTCTGGAAAATGCTGCTAAAGAGACTTAGAGGGCTGTGGGTACAACATTTTGTAGCATATTTCATTAGCTGTGCTAATGATAACAGTAAGCCAAAACTTCTAGTATATCCAACATAATACCTATATTTACACTGAACAGGTCTGCTGTATCATTTCACAGACAAACTACAGGTTTAGCAGTTTTGTTTGTATTTTGTGTACCATATTAGCAATGAGCTAATATGCCCCCTACTGTAACTATTGCAACCCATTATTGCAATTAGGAAAGAAGCTCTTATGTGAGAGTTTCTTTTGAAGCACCTATTAGAGTAGCTCTTTTTAAAAAATGTTTAAATTCTACAGGCTTTAACACATCTGCAGCCTTTATTAACTCACATTGCCCGAACCATTATCTTTCATCGAGACACTGCATTAGTAAATACAACACTCAAAGCTGTTTGACTCGGTTCCAATTAAAGCTCAGCTGTTTTACAGGATGACACATGAAATGGGAGGCTAAAGCTCCAGCTGTAACGCTACATCGCTCATTGAGAGCGAAATGCAAATGCATTTTGTATTTGCCATGGTAATGCAGTTGTAATGACAAATGTCAACATTTGTAGATATGATTAAATAATTGGAAATTACTTTTTTATTGGGTTTCAAGGAATGTTGATTCTGCAAAAGGGTACCTTGTGCTTACTGGAGCAGCGAACTCAGCTCCACTGAGCTGTATCATTCGAGGTGGTGTGTAATTAAAATCAGGGTTTTTGCCTTGAAAGACCGATATGGCAGAGCACTGTGCTAACTGTGCATCTTATACTTCTGCATGTTTGTACTTGTTGACTGGATACCATCAAGCAGCAGATGATGGCGACAAGTAATGCAAACTGTCATAATGACAGCTCAGTGAGAATATAGTCCCCATTTCATTTCTTCAAGTTATTGATTTGGCAAAAATTGATTATGTCTTGAAATGTCTTTCTCATGGATAAATGGATAAGTAGAAATGGAATGATTGGCTTGAGATGTATAATGGGTTATTATGTTTGAATAAAGGGATGTCAATGCCAAGATGCAAGTGAAGAGGGTCCAAAGGAACAGTTAAATGATGAGGGTGAGATGAAACCCGACAGAGACCACTATTAACAAAAACAGCCCTAAGAGGGTCAATTATTAGTGTCTTTTTAAACAGTGAATGAATGCAAAAAAAAAGCCTTTCAGCATTTCATCACACATATTTGTTGATGTTGTCCCATGGGGAGAGCTAAGGAATAAAATGATTTGTAAATGCCCTTGTTGTTCCATTGGCTCCCTTTCTCTGCTTTCTCTTTGATTACAAAAAAGCTAATATAAAAGGCCACGTCTAGTAATGAGGCGTACTCGCACAGTGACCCGACCAGTTCTGCTGATCAATGGGGAGCTGAGCCCAGGCTGGGTTTATTGGCAGCCACTTGGCAGCTTGATTGGGTTGGGTGCACCTGTATTGTTACTGTAAATCCTCCCTCACTAACCAAAGCATTTAACTGTAGGATTCGGAAAATGCTGCCAAAAGCCGTCCCTTAATTATTGCAGCCATTGATTGTTTTGTGTCATTTTTCAGTGGATTTAATGTTTTCATGCACATGTGTATGTGTTTTGTGGCCACATTAACAAAGAGGTAACTAAGATATAATTAATATTGATATACTTAGCATTTTATAATACATACACTCTATACTGTAAGTATTTTTCATTAGGTCCTATGCTTTAGCACATTCAATTTCAATTACAGTTTCGTAAACATTATTGTTCCTAGTTTCTTTTTTATTTAAATGAATTCAAATTGTAGTTAATTGAACAGAACATGATGTGCCTCTGTTCTAATGTACAAACAGTTTAGTACATTTCTGCTTGTTTGTACCAGTGCACAAAGGCTGTCCTAAAATAGGAACCACTGCAGTGTGTGATCATTTGCAGATAGCAGTGTGCAGAACTTTCCCCCCTCCAACAAGAAATTATCCACACATTTGCTGTGACTGTTTTTAATGAAATGTCACCCCGAGGCCTGAAGATCACAGTCATTCAATATTAGTTTTGCCTTGTCCTTGTCCCCTGTATACACAGATTTATCAAGATCAGGATTTTTAATATTACCTTCTATAGACGATGAAACTTTCCAAATTCTTTGCAGTTTGATTTTTGAGAAGAGATTTATTTAAGTTGTTGAACTGCTTGTGTTTTAGTCTTTGACTTCTCAAGACTAACCCTTTTATGTATGCTTTTTTTTAAATGTTGGCAATTAATTTAACACACTAGGTGTGATTCTAACATCACACAACCTTTGCACCCTTTATGGCTTATGTACTAACCTTGTTGGATACCTGTTGCTTGCATGAAAATGATCCTGAAGATAAAATAACTAGAAGACCGTATACATGCACTCCTAAGGTAGACCTCAAAACCTCCAGATCAGGATGCAGCTCTCAAAATCATGCAAAAAGAAGGAGCTGGGTTGTGGAACAAAATTCAACCTCTCTGAACGGTTGAGGGAGGAAATAATTTAACAAAATTCACAATATCATCGCAAACGTGGTCATGTTCTTTCATGATGTGGAGAAATATGACTTTCAATACATTTTTGTGGACCAGCATAAAAGTTATTTTACTGATGCTGGAAGTGACAGCAAGCATGCAGAGATACATGCACTGATAGGTTTGTAGTGAAATTTAGATGGCCTGTGTTGTAATCATTTGATAGAACAAATGAAAACATATGAGCAAAGCAGCAGTAGAGAAGAACAATAGAGAGTGTCAGTACTGCTTCACTTGACTGTGCAATGATGGCACAGGGGAAGATACAATACAATACACCTGCTGATATCTCTGTGGTTCAAAAAATAAATTAGAATTAATTTGTTTGACTCAACTTGTGTCTATCCAATTAATTAGCTAATTTCCAGCAAAGTACATCATTTAGAATTAAACTTGTAAAAGTAGAGAGGTTGTAAGTTCAAAGTCAAAAATTTTGGTTGATGGAATTTCACAAAAAGACAAAAAACAAGTAAAAACAAAACAAAGAAAAAACAAAAGGTTTGACAGTGTACTGAAAACTGCATCTTAGTGACTTTCATGACACACAACCACAAAATAAAGGCTCCTGAATTTTAAAACATGGAAAAATAAATCAGCAGAACTGGTGAAGTTTAAAAAAAGTTCCTATGAAAAACATAGAGGCTTTGTTTTTTCCCCCCAGTTCCCCCACTGCTGAAAGAGAATTTTTTAATCCTTGCTTTCTGCTGTCAAGAGTCCATGAAATAAGTACAGGAAGGGTAGGTGCCTCTAAAGTCAGCATAAATGGACATCACACTCATACTGTGTTTTGTGAAAGGTCCACATGAAACTAAATAATGTCTTTCACTCTTTGATTATATGTTGTTGTTCCAAGAAAAGAAAATGCTACATTTGCATTTGGGAATATAGTAAAATTGTTAGTGTACAGCCCTCTATTTCAGTTTTCAGTCCTGTCCATAGTTTCAGGTGGTGGATATGTAAAATAAATACCCATGTGAAAAATACGTGAATTTGAAAACCCTTTTTTCTGTTCCTTTTCCATATGGATATTATGCCCTTCTGACCCCGTACATTTTGAATAGGGAACATTTGGATTAATAAGTGGCAGAGAGAAAACCTCTCACCTCTGGGTTGGTGGCCTCTGTCATGTTGAATGTATGTGCTGGTGACACATGATAAGAAAAAAGCTTAATGCTTTATGAGAATAGACATTTGACCTGAGTGTGGCACTAAAGTAAAGTACCTCTTGATGTCTCTCAGGTATAAACTGTGGTAGACAATAAAGTCAAACCTAAACTATTACAGTTTTTAACATCACACAGCTGTGAATGAGACTCCTGTTTTGTCCTGTAATGCATTTTTTGTTTTCATCACTGCCTGTTGTCGTATTTTATGGAAACTGCCCATCACTATTTATTTGATATGAAAAACAATATCACTGAAGGCACCCCATTCCATTAATAACGTTGTGTTTTTGTTGTTTACCAGTTGCTTGCTATGACATTTAATTTGTTTATTTAATAAATGCCCCTGTTTATAAGTCGAAAAATGAGCCGACTCACAACAGATATTTTTATTTATTTGGGAAGAAACACTTTAAGCAATCGTGGTTTTATTGAACTTCTCGATGTCTACTGATTTCATCTTCTAGCCTTGTCAAGACAACAGATGAGTCATTATGTGCAACAATTAACTTTGATCTCAAAACAGTTTCACAATAAATGTTCATCAGCTGTGAGATATTTATGATTTTTGCTCCATCCACTGACCAGAATCAGTGACATGTGAGTGGCAAGTGTGTTTGTCGTTCAGATTGAAAGATGATCATATTTTGCAAATCTGGGCTGAGTGTGTTGCCGAGGACTCACTGATATACGAGCAAGAAGGAGCTCAGAGTTGGAGATGAATTCACTAATTCTGGTGAAGATGAGACATTTCTGAAAAGAGGAAGAATTGTACAGCAACGTGTGTGCCCACAGCGGCTGCTTTGTCTGGGCTTTAAAGCAGATGAAAGTCTTACAGGAGTATGTTGCTAATTGAGTGGAGTGGACAGTGTGCATACTAAAGGCAATGCCTCTCTATCTTGTGTTCTTGTCGTGTGTTGTTACGTGTGTGTGTGTGTGTGTGTGTGTGTGTGTGTGTGTGTGTGTGTGTGTGTGTGTGTGTGTGTGTGTGTGTGTGTGAAGGAAAGGAGGGGCAAGCACGTTTGATCTGACAAGTTCAAATTGAATCAAATGTGATGGGTCTGGAGAGGACATGAAGAACGTTTTTGATGAGTTTCTTTTTATAATACTGAGAAAGAAGAGTTGTTTGGATCAAAACTTTATTGATCCTACTGATCCCTGATGAGAACATCGACGCCATCTTTCTTTTGGTGTTTAAGTATGAACACAAAGTCCAAACAAAATGCAATCCTGCAGATAATTAAAGAACCTTTGTAAAGCAAGTAACAACATAACTCTACCTGTAGTTACTAAATTTAATACAGTAATGTATTACCGTACTGAAAAATGCAATGTGATTACAATAACTTTGGAACATGTTCCAACACTGGTTGTAACATGAATGCAGTGAAGAATCAACTCAGTCCTATCAGAAGGGATTAAAGTGAGATTTGGTAGCTTCATTTTAGTAGAGAGAAAATCAACCAATAATCCAGAAAAATGCATCACATAAAAATTTATTTGCATGCCACTGAGTAAAATAAGTATTTGATCGACAAGCAGAATATGGCTTCGTACTTGGCGGAAAAACCCTTGTTAGCAAGCACAGAGAAGACGTTTCTTGTAGTTGGTCACCAGTTTGTACACATATCAAGAGGGAGTTTAACTCTCTGCTCCTTACACAAACTCACTAAATCTGTTTTTTGGCTGTTGCTTGGCAACTCAAAGCTTCAGCTCCCTCCACAGATTTGAGATTGAGGCCTGAAGACTGGCTAGGCCACTCATTGACCTTAATGTACTTCTTCTTTAGCCACTCCCTTTGTTGCCTTGGTGGTATGTTTTAGGTTATGGTCATGCTGGAAGACCCATCCACAACCCATCTTCATTTCTGGGTGAGGGAAAAAGTTCTCATTGAAGATTTTATGGTCTGGGCTGCTTGTGACACAGAAAAAAAAACTCCAAAGCATATTTCCATCTCCATGCTTGACTGTGGGGATGTAATTCCTTGGATCATTTCTCTTCCTTCAAACACACGGGCCAAGTTGATGCAAAAGAGCAAAGTTTTGGTTTGCACTTTCTCCCCAAACCTCTCTGAATCATTTAAATGTTCTCTAACAACTTTTAGACAGGTGTGTACATGTGGCTTCTTGAACAGGGGGATTTTGTGATCCTACAAGATATCAGCTGATGATGTGTGTTACCAATGGTGTTCTTTGTGGCTCTGGTCCCAGCTGCCTTTGGATCATCAACAAGATCTGCTTATCCAACTCCTTTCTCATGACCACCCTAACTGCATGTGACAAGGTCTTGCAAGGAGCTCCAGACCAAAGGCAATTAATAGTCATTGTATATTTAAATTGCTATAAGTAACTTGTTGGGCTATAATATGTGAAACATATGTCAAATGCATCCCTCATGGATGACATAAAGTCATCTCTCCATCTCCATCTCTCTCTCCTGCTCTTTTATTTCTCTCTCTTGCTCCATCTCTCTCTGCTGCTCATCTGTCTCCTCTGTCACAGACTTCTCTGCTTTTGATGATAAATCAGCCTGGTGCAACGTGTAAGGATTGGCACAATTTGTTAAGATTTTGAGGAGTTTGAGAAACTAACCTTAAGCATAAAATAAAATTTACTATCAGTAACTTCATAGCACCCGCCCAGCAGTATATAAACTCCGTCATGCTAGCTAGTACGCAGTACCAGTTATTCTAAGCGACTGTAAAAAGTCAGCACAACGAAAACAAACTACAACTAAACTTGGTTTATATCTGACACAGATAGACAGCAGGTCATAACTTCTTACCTGAAGTTCAGTTCCTCTGCCACTATGACCGGCGGCCGCCTCGGGTCTCTCCTCCTCTTGACTCCCCTTTCCCTTATCCACCTGCTGGCCTCCACCACTTGCTGATGTTGCTAAATCTGTGGAAGCTATGCCATAGCTACCGCCAAACAATTCAGTTATTTTTACACATTTGGCAGCGTCTGCCTGAAGGGCTTGTTTCTTTTTGGCCCTAATTTTTTCTGCACCTCCTTTCCTTTTTTTGTTCTCCATTTTCTTTAGTTCGTCTATAAGATTGCTAAACAAGGGGGAGGGTGCATCCGACCTCCTCGGCTGTAATTGGTCCAGCCCAGAGTCGATCATGACCAATTGGCCAATCCAACACCTTTCATTATTTATACCCTTCCATAAAAACAAAAAATCGCCAGCGGCCCACCGGGCAAATGCCCGGTATGCCCAATGGCCAGTCCAGCTATGTAGATAAAGATAACACAAATCAATTCAAAGTGCTTTTTAAAAATTAATTTACTTAGGAAATAAAATGTGTTTGATGATCTGAATCATATAACTGTGACAAATATGCAATAAAGTAATAATCAGCAAGAGGACAAAATACTTTTTCACTGCACTGTAATTAGTCATTAACTCAAAGTACCGGAACACCATTCTAGATGGTTCTGGCCCATTTTAATCCCCCCCAGTAAGTGATGATGGAGGACGGTTGGCTAATAAGTATCATGCTTGGGATTGGCACATTTGTTAAGTGTTGTGCAGTAGAGCTAAAAAGCAGGAACAATAACAGTGGGGACCAAAGGTGCAGCACTATTACGTATCCTTATTTTTCGTGGTATTGTATTTTATCTTTACTGTAATTCTTTAATCTCTTAAAACTCAAGCTTGAAACGACTTTATACTCAAGCAGATACCTTTCCCTATAATTCCAAAATTAAATCCCCATGGGAAATCTACCAGACTGGATGCAGTGGCAGACTGAAGACGGAAACAGAGTTTAATCAGTTGACAATTCTGTCTGATGTAGGTATAGAGTGGGGTAGCACATTTCACTTTGAACGGTAGCAACAGTCAGCCATACAGTGTGGGTTGCAAATGTTTGAAATCAAGTTTGACTGCAACCAAAGACCCCCTAGGTGGACCTGAAAATGTTTTGTTAGTCACCAAAGAGAGCAGAAACACCTCCCTCCCCCACCTGTATTCATTGGAGTCTGTGTTCCTTCTGGTTTGGGTTTACAAATTCATGGCATCACAGTCATCCTGCAATGTTTTGAATTCTTTGATCAGAAACCCACCTTCATGAAAAGACCTTGAAAAGTTATTTCTTCTGCTCATCACCTTCTATTCTGACTGATGTGGCACTCTACGGAGGTAATCATTTCAATGTGTAACAGAGCTTTTTTCGAATCTGACAGTTCCCTCCCCAGTGTTTGTGGGGTAGAGAAGTGTTGCTCCAAAGCTGATGGGAAAGACTGAATCTTTTATAGTCTCTGCGTTGAAGCAACTTAGAAAAAACTAAGTGAGATGGGAGGCAGTTTTTTTAAAGGGTTTAACATCTTATTTTTAGCAGTGAGGAGAAAAAGGCATGCTGACATGAGTAGCAGTACCACTAGTCCCCCGTGATGGAGAGGCACACACAGCGCTGCCTCACCGTTCGTTGTCAGTGCTTTGGGGATGTGACATTGGAGCTTGATCTTCCAGCTCAAACCCTCAGGGAGATAGCAAAGGACTCTGCTACGTACATTTATACAACACACTCCGCAAACATTATTTCACCATTCCTTCCAATTATATTGAATGTTGGAGAAAATGCTCACCATTGTTCATAGTCATTATGCTGTCTCTACCTTCCCATCACTCGTTCCATTTACCTGTCACTACATCTTACCTCATTGTTTTTCTTTACATGTTTTCATTTTAGGCAGTTAGCTACCTGCCCCCAGTAAATCAATCACTTCCCAGTAAATCAATTTACCCTGCTGCAGTGAGAACTTTAAATTGATCTGCCCCATAGTGAAACAGTTGTGTGACTAAAAGAAAAACAAAGACGAGAAACCTCCAGTGATAAAAAACAAAATTTTTACAATTACAGTAAATATGAAAAAGAGGCAAAAATAACTCAGTTTTAAACATATAACAACACATTAGAGAATCAAACTATATCTTTAAAAAATTATAAAAATTATAAAAATATTCAAGGGTCACATTTTGAAAAAAAAATCTTATCTGTCTTTTATATTAGACATAGGTAAGCATCGCTGAGGATTGCTAGAAATCTACTGGGCTAATGGAATTCCTCTGAAGAAACTAGTGCATTAATGGACATCAGGGATCATGGAGAACTCCCTTACATGTTAGTTGTGCACCTGCTTTTGCCAGCTGTGCTCTTCCAAAGCTAAGAGGCACATTATTGGCACGGTCAGTAGGGGTTGCACTGTGCCATGAGGTGCTACAGGGAGCACAGATTTAAAAGGTGACTGTTAACCCTGAGTGGGTTCCTTTGTCCCACCACAGAGGAGGGAAACTTAAGCTTAACATCCAAAATAGTGAGCATTACAAAAACACATCAAAATTTACCAAACCGCTACACATCAAACAGCTGGTGCTGTTTAACAGTACAAATTATAAATAATAAAGTGTGACAACCACTGTAAATACCTCATTCACACAGTAGTTATGATTGTGGGAGCTGTCCAAGATATTCAGGTATTTAACTCCTCTTCACAACCCATTATAGCAAAATGCAGGATTCATTATCAAAGCCCAGTTTCAGCAGGAGCTGAAGTTTTGTTTGTTGCTTCCAGCAGCTTAACAGTCTTCCATCTGAGTTTATTAAATCCTGGCAGCAGCACACAACAGCAGAATCAATGTTCATCTCTAAAGCCTGTTGTGCACATTTAAATCTCATGGAGTAACAGAGGTCACTTCATTAATCACTCGTAATTATCAATTATATCTGACATGGAGAGATTTATCAGGACGCTAAATGACATTTACTTTCCTTGCCAGCAGTGCAGACAGCTGATTTGGTGTGATTATACTGGGGAAGCATATACGTCTTAATATATAGCAGGCTTAATCTTAATCTTTATATATAGTATAGTAAAGGTATCAAGAAGGATCAAGCAACTCCCAGTTCACTCTCAAGGTAACACTACTGAGGTCTCTCCTGACTCATGTAAAAGTCTTTATTTTTACACAAACCTTTCAACCTTTTTAAAACCATATGTAACTCTGCCTATATAAATAGTTCATTAATTTTGATGGTTGAATGGAAATGTTCTCAGTGTTTAAGAATGTACACAAACGTCTGTAAGGTATCTGATGTGTGCCAATCAGATGCATACCCTTCTTATTCGCATTTTGAGGTGTATGTCATTATTTTCTGCAAAGTTATTGGTATGTACTACAGCTCTGGCCAACCCTCAAGCGAGCTCAGGTAGAGGGTAGGGAGTGTGCACTCTGCGGGAAGAGAGAGAGGAGAGATGAGCAACAGTGTGAGTGGAGGCAAAGTTCATAGGCAAGCAACAAACCTTTATTTTCAGGATGACGAACTGGAGTGTGAAAGCTGTTGTACCCTACCGCGAGGTAAATATGAATCTGTGAATTGTGTTTGAAACTTGTGTCTTAAGTTACCGTGTAAGATGGGCTAGCTGCGATTAGCCTCTAGCTTAGCCGCTAGCTTAGCCTAGCATGTTTGCTTAGCTCATGTCCTGCTCTGCACTCATGTATTTAGCAAATGCTAATATCGTGGAGAATCAACTAACCCAGCTAAATGCCAACTGTCATGCTTTTAGTTGGTTTGTAAAATGGTCAGGGAAGCTACTGCAATTTTGCCTGACAACATTTTTATGACAGCTATATTCACCTGTACATTTATTATATATCATAATACATTGACACGCAATTCTCTGTCTGGAGAACACTGGTTCGCAAGTAGCCTATCACTAGCAAACAAACAGCTATCCATTTCAAGGAAAATATATGTATAATGCTTACTGTTTATTAAAGAAAAGTATCTTGAGTGGAATTCAAATTGCTGGATCGGCGGACAAAAGGCGGTTTCTCGAAGAACATTTGTTTTTGAAGGCGGGTATTTTTCGAAGTCGCAAAAGTATAACGTCACAAGAAGGTGATTGGTCACTTGTAATGTGGACCCTGGAAAAACATTAATTATGATGATGTGGGAACAACGCCAACACGAGGATATCAGATTGTCCTGGGTGTTGGACCGCGCCCTGCTGGCGGCCTTGACCCAGTTGCCCCAACTATCCCCTTGAACAGCCTGAAGGCCTGAGTACTGTTTTTTTGTGCTTTTATTTTGCTGCTTGGCAACAAGCTCCCAGCGCACCCGAGCCACGACTCAAGCCTGCAACGAGGTGTTTTGTTAACACAGAAATACTGTTGCAGTTAAGGTGTGTGTGTCGGTGCGAGTGTGTGTGGGCCCACCATACTATTTAATTATTTGGTTTCAGTTGATATTAGATACCTTACCATTGTTCGACAACCTTTGTTAATGTTACTTATTTTCTTTTTTGTTATTGGAACTAATTATCACTAAAGTGGAGTTGATTTTATAATTGACACACTTGTGTGTGGTTCATTTCCATATAGTCTATTTTATTGCACATTGATGTCACAAGCATCAAAAAGGGAGTATCAGTAGTAAGCAACAACAGGAACGCAGGGCCCCTCTCAATAAAACGTGGGACGGGTGTTGCATTGGAGATTTTGACCATTGGCAATGCTATTAATGCTATTGTTTTCAGGTGAAGATCTACATGTCTCACATTCAAAATCCTTGAATGTACACAAATACAGACAAATTCCTGAAAATAGTTACATGCTATTGCAGTGATGGACAGTTATTGGCCAAAATCAGCAACTTGCCAGAAAAGGCAATAAAGAAGAGATGTGGAAGCTACATTGCAAATGCAGGGAGGAAGAAACAAAACAAAAACAGGGCTTATGAATGCAAACTTATGGTAGGAAAAAATAAAAGAGGATGGGTAATACAAGTGCAAAAAAAAAGAAAAAAGAAAGAGGTCACACTTTTAAACAGAGCTAATGATACATAAAATTGAAGTAATCAATTCTAGCACCTGCAGCAGCCTACTTCCACCAGGCTGATTTTCTGACATCACTCATCAGCTATTGACCAGAATTCATGCCTCCAGGGATGATATTGGGATTCTAATGTAGTCACACCTGAGACACACTAGTGATAAAACAACGTCTGTCCTCTTTGGCAGACCTAAAGTGATTATTCTACGCAAAGGTAGAGATTTCAGTGCCTGTAAAACCTATCATGCTGGTCCATTCTCAGCAGTTCACCCTGAGAAGCAATAGCCTTGCGCAATTAGCTTGAAGAACTGCAAATGCACACATCCAATTAAAGCAGAACCTGATTCACTTGCCAGAAAATCAATACAGATCTTTTCCCTAATGTGAGAGGCAGCAGTGCCTAAGATAGTGCGAACAAAGTGCTGTCTTTCTTTCCTTTATCATTATTTACCTTCTGTCTGCATTCTGAATGGGACACAACAGCATACTAAACACAAAAGTATTGAAGTACTGTCGGGGATAAGCAAATTAATTCACACAAGAAAAAAAACAAAACATACAGGCTAGGGCTGTGCGATATGACCAAAATCTCATATCCCGATATAAGAATTCTATCGTCCAGATAACGATATAAATCACAAAAATGTAACATTTTCTGTAAATTCTGTGACTCTCGGGCAGCTCGACTTGCGGGAAGTGTTTCCAGCTGCGCGTCATGTACCTGGAGTCGAGTGTTTTAACCGATGCATGAAACTATACATTTTTAGACATAAGTTGTAACAGCTGCCGTTTTCTTTGTGAATATTTATTACACGACGTGCTGCGGGGAAAAGCCTGTTCTAACGTTTGAGTCTAAGGTTTATTTTTTAGCACCTGATGGCTCTTTTTTGCTTCTCATCCGTAAATAATCTGCTCTTTCACGTGATTCAGTTTATTTTGAAAAGTCTCAACAGGATCTTGAGCTTTATTGTGAAAGGTTTATGTGGAACATAAACAAGCGGACACGCAATGCTGTTACCGTCGTTGTTGCTAACGACAACGCATAAAAACAGGCGCTTGTCCATCCGTAGTGTGGTTATATTAAATATAAGAGAACTTTAAGAAATTAATATAGCCACTACAGTGACCATCAAAACCATGAAAAAATATTGCCGTAAACAGTTTTCCTGGCACTGGTACATTGCACAAAGTGGCTGGAATAATGAAGGAGGATGACTACCAAAATCTTCAACGTCACCTCAAATCAACAGGTTGAAACTTGGACATAGTTGAGTGTCCCAGCACAAACACACACTAAAACTGGTTTTGAAATGGATAAAGCAGGCTAACATGACATTTCTGGAACAGCTTTCCTGGAATCTAATGAACCCAAATTTTCATGAAAATGTTTGGGCAATGTTTAAAAGGCAGGTCCATGTCAGGACACCAGTCAATTTCAATTAACTTGATCATTTCATGAGTGATGTGATCCCCAGCCAGAAGCTTGTTGATGGCTATCCGATGTCATTAGCTGTTCCCGGGTCCAAACTCCGCTTCATGTCCCAAAGTCAAACGAACAACTGCGGCATCACTGAGAGTTACAAACTGTCTAAATTCTTTCATCTTTAATAAAATGATCAGTGTGCTCCACCAGGTGTAACAATTGTGTTTAACATCCAGTCATCCACGAAAACAGAATTTATGAAGTTTAACAGAGTTTGAAGTTAGCTTGCTAGTTTCCATCTAATGATGATTCACAATGTTCTGACTGAGGGATTTCTTAAACCCTTTGAAGTCGGTTGGAGCGGGCACGCTCTTTTTTGGGTAACTATTTTTAAATCCCAATAGCACTGCAACCGCATAAGCTAGCGCAATAATTTTTTTTGCATATGAAACTGGAGGAGTTGTACTTACATCTTATGCCATCAGCTTGTCCTAATTCACGGTTTCCTTCCACATATAGCTTTGCAAAAATTGCATGAAAAGTACTTGCAGGAACAAAAACACAATATTCCAGAAACACGCTTTGCCGATCTGATCAGCTGTTCGTAACACTTCCCACATTGAAACAGACGTCAGCACGAACGATCGCATGTCCACCATTTCCTGCCCGAAACCGGAAGTGACGTCATTTTCGCGGAAAATGTAGTTTTTTACTTGTAGGCCTTAAGAGCCTATACTGGTGTTTTTATAAGTCATGTTTGACTTTATGCTTTTCTGAATAGTTTCTGGGATGCTTAGAACTCGAATTGCACTGCTTAAAATAGTTTATTTTGATGCATATGCTGTTTTCTTTGCAAATTTGCATCATAGGATTGTTTTTCGTTTTTCCTGCAGTATATAAAAATTGGTGTATCTCAAAAATAAAACTATGAAGACACTCAAAATAAATTTCCTGTTGTTGTAAACTTTTTTTGCAACTTTTTTGTATTTGAAGTTTTGAGGGATAAGCCTCTTAAATTTCTCCAAGCAGAAGTATATGTAAAAGAAACAAAAACGATTTTCAATTTCTTTGTAATTTATTGCACTTTTTTGCAATTAATGTAGTTACTATGGACTTAATGCATACATATTATTAAAATATGGGCTATAACAGTTGTATTGATGTATAGCAACTTGAAATGCTCCCAAAAATGGCACTACAGCATGTAAAAATATAAAGTAAGCTCTGGCGGACTTGGTTCTATGGTAGGTCTTAAAGGGTTAAAAATAAAATTGCAATTGCATGGCAGGATGTAAACGGACCAAACTCAGGAAAACAACTAAGATAATCCATCAATAATACGAGGTTAGTCCTTAATATACTGCTGCATGGGCTGGGCTGTAGTTACATTGTAAGGTTTTAAAAACTGAGCTTTAAAGCGTGCTGCCGATGAATAGTGGTAATAAAAACCGAGAGAGGTCGACAGTGATCACTGCCTTTTTTTCGGGGCTTGCTCAGATTAAATAGAACAAGATACAAAGAATTAAAACATGTTAAAACACAACACCCTAATAAGCACAGAGTAGTTTGGACCCGGAAGCAGGGTTCATACGTCATCACTTAACAACCAGATTAAAAACTTCTAGTTTGGGTGCAACTTACTAGTGGAAGTGTATGTATATAGTTGGGCCTGTATGTATACTTTTGATCCTGTATGGATTAGAGAAAATAAAATGCATTCAGTCTTTTGCACTGTTTTTTAAAGTAAATAAAGATATATGCTGTACAATCATTCAGCGCTGGAAAAAGAAACCAGTTCAAGGAAAACATTAAAAGGCCCTAAACGCCATGACTTTCATGCCCATGATGGGTGTATGTAGACTTCTGACCACAAATGTACTTATACTGACCTTATCTACAGGCCACAAATATCCAAGGGTTTTTTTTAAAAGTACTTTGGCATTGGTTTCATTTTTCACACCCAAAGGCTATCGTTTAAATTTATTCTCTGGCTAGAATGCAAAAGATTAATTTTACAGCTGTAGTGAATACTGAAGTCTCTACTATATTACTATATGAGCATGCACTGCCCTCAATTGCTTATGACATTTAGTTTCTTCAAATAAAAATGGCAACGTAGCAGTGATTGATATAGTAAGTATATCTATCTTTCACATGCAGTTTTTAATATTAACCAAACCAACTGCTTTCAAAAATTGTACATATTGTGTATACATTTTGATATAGTATTCGTACACAACAAAGTCTGGCATTTGGCCACAGACTGAGTTCATCAGCAGGGTTTGTTTTCTGTAAACACAGCTGGGGTCTGGTACTTGTGTGGGTGGTACAAACCTACTTGGAAGCCAAACAGGCATACTGATACCACCCATGTATGCTGGCATATGTGTCTCAGGGAGAGAAGGGCGATGAGCATCACATGTAATAATATGTGCTGTTAAGTGTATGTTTGTGTTATTGTAATGTGCAGTGTTATGTGTTAGTGTGGGTGTGTGCTTATCAGCGTGATGCTTGTGCCGCTGGGCAGGAGCACAGAACGAAGGAGTGAGACAAGCTTGAAGTCAACCTCAGATGCCCCCCTGCAGCCTCCCACTGAGTGGGAGCATGCGAATTTGAGGGGACAAGCATTTCATGTCTTTCTTTTTTTTTTTTTGCTGGAGTGGCAAAACTTAGTGACATGTAATCTTGGAACGGTAGCAGAAAAGCCTCTGCAGATTAACAGAGTTAATGTGCTCCTGCACTTCCTATTTTATATTAGTATTTTGAAAATGAGGCTTAATTGATACACAGGAGGTGGTTTGGTTTTGTTTCTGTATGTTTTATTTGTTATTGTTGATGCTGCAGTCTATTGTCATTTTTGAATCTGCGCAAACTGCAATGTTGTCTTTAAAGACAGAGTGAAAGAAGCAAAACACCCTTTGATTATTAACCTCTATTATATTGTTGTACATAATTAGCACACAGCTTCACTTTAGCCAGTGTTGTATTGAATGTGTGCAGAATATGCAGCGATAATTAGACTTTGCAGTTGGCCCAGTGATCTGGTCCATCAGCTGCAACTGCCACCCTTCGTTGCATATGAAACACTGCTTTGTTAAAGCACAGGGGAGCACCCTGGCTTCTCTGGTAAGACCGTGGTATTTCTCAGTACTTAGAGAGGCAGAGAGGATTAAGTGAGTTTGGGAGGGTCTGTCACTGGCTAGCCTCAAGGTGAGTGACAAAATCACTACAACATCAGCATATTTCATTCTCTTTGTACCCAGCGGTTAAAGAGCCAGAGAGCCACTTTGTCAGTAGATCAGAACAGAGTTTTATTCAAATTAAAAACTGGGAGATATCAGGGCACAGGATGTATATGGAGGAAAAAGCAGCAATTTGTCTTTTTTTTTTTTTTTTTGCTCAGATGTCAAGAAAGCAGCTATATGTTGTTGCCCTGTAGTTCACCAGGAGCTGAAATTATAACATATTGCAACACAATAATGCACAATGATATACAAACAATGCGGTCTTGCTAAAATTAAAACCAAGATAATGTGATATTCTTTATGTTTATTTGAATAATATGAACGATTTATTTCTAAAGGCGGGACGACTGATTGTTATTAAACACTAACACAAAAAACTATCACAAATCATACAGTTGCAGTCACTTTGGGTCGTGTGGGCCCAGCGTTGACATTAGGGCTGGGTATCGTCACTGATTTCTAGAATCGATTCGATTCCGATTCACAAGGTCCTGAATCGATTCGATCCACGATTCGATCCACGATTCGATTCGATTCAATTCGATTTGAGTCTGGGAAATTTTGCCTCAGACAGTCAGAAATATTATAATTCAGATCAGTACATTTACATATTTTTGTATCTATAAAAAGGAAGCTGACACTTTCCAGACTTTATCAAAGGTGTGAGCATCACAGCAGATGCCTTTGTGTCAAAGTAGCTGAAGATAAAACAGAAAAACACGAAGGTGATTTTCCTGGCCTGGGATTTTATAAAGATATTCTGCAGTACATCAAAAAGAAAAAAACATTAATCAACTTATGAACATTACCTCTGAAGTTACAGCGGTTTTATTAGCGACACAGCGTAGTCTTGTGCGTAACAAGCAAGTGAATAATGCAGAAAACAGATTTCGGGGATAGACGGGAAACTGTTCTTGAAGTACACTGAGAAAGAGAGAGAGAGCTGTGCATGAAGTGTGATTTTATTGTGGTGGAAGCAAAACAGCAAAAGTAAGAGGGAGTCCATGACAATGTTTATGTGAAGCTTAGTTTGGATCTTCTTTTGCTGCTGGTTCAGTCAATATTGTTTGGAGAGAGATAAAACTAACAGCTTTAGAATCAGCGCAAAAAGGGTGTAAACACAAAGCGCGGACCCGCCGAAACATCAGAATCAGCGAGCTGTCGGCTTTCAGCCCCGACCGTGTCCGTGTCTTCGGGTGAGAAAGGCGACATCTCACTGATTCTGATCCGCGGGTCCGCGCTTTGTGTTTACGTCTTTGTGCAGAAGCCGTGTTCCTGCTCTCATTTACTGTTTTAAATGTTTGGTGGTTGTCAAAATTTTGTGACGTTTCACCTGAGATTCTGGAATTTTGGGCAAAATACATTTATATAAAAAAACAGATTCAGGATTTTAATGAATCGATATCACGTTATCCAAGCTAGAATAGATTTAATCGATTATTAAAACCCACCCCTAGTTGACATTACCTCTCTAGGAATTTTTCTGACAATAATGATACCTGGCATATTTTATAGGGAAAGTGCAAAGTTCTTTGAACCAGATGCATTTATCTTGTGCAGATGTTCACAAGCATCAAATAACCAACCAACAAATAACCCACACAATTTAGCTTTCACTTATTTTGTGTTAAATAAATAAACATGGCAGAGGCAGACTAATGTGCTTGTCCTTTTTTTTTTTTTTTTTTTACAAAGCAAACCTACTTTTCAAATTTTTAACTGTTCACTAAGTGCAAGGAAGGAGGCCTAGGACTAATGAGTGTCAGAACCACTATCCAGCATGAAACAAAGATCCACAGTACATCAGGAAGATGGCCACAACTGATCACATGCTTAGTAAAGTAGATGGCTGGACAAAGCTGGACTGAAAGACAGCAGAGAAGCACTAATCACGGCAGCACAGGAACAAGCTTTGCCCACAAAATCGATAGAGGCTGGGGTCTACCACACCAGGCAATACCTCAGATGCAGAGGTGCAAAGATGCCACTGAGACAATCTAGCAGATTGCAGGGAGAAAGATGCTAGCAGACAGGGCATATGGAACACCATAAATAAATGGCTGGCACAGCATACAGAAACATCTGTGTTCGGTAGGGTCTAAAAGTCCCAAAGTCAAAATGGGATATGCCATTTGGGATGGTCGAGAATGACCGAGCTAAGATCCTATTGGACTTCCAGATACAGACAGACAAACCGGTGATGACTAACCAACCGGACATAGTAGTGGTAGACAAGCAGAGGAAGACGGCTGCTATAACAAGTGATAGCAACATCGGGAAGAAGGAAGTTTGGAGAAGGAAGAAAGGAAGTTCGAAAAATAATAAGAACTGAGAGAGCATCTTGAGAAGACGTGGAGGGTGAAGGCAACAGTGGTCCCAATGGTAATCGGAGTACTCGGGATGGTGAATCCCAAACTGGGTAAGTGGCTCCAGAAGATGCCAGGAATGATATTAAAGATCTCTTTACAGTAAGTGCCGACAAATATCAGAAAATAATATGTGTAATTGGTTTTTAAATGAGTAGTTTTTTGTTTGTTTATGGACTCCGGAGCTAATATTTCAGATAACTGAGGTATGATGTAATTGAAATTCTTGCTTAAGGAAAGATTTTGTTTTTTCCACTGTTTTATCTCTGGGAAATGAGAAATATCATTCTATACTTTGTGAAAATCTGTCATGCCTTATCCTGCTTCTGTTTTGTGTATCTTTTCTCCCCTCTTGTGATTACAGGTTTATCACTGTCATAAAACTATCTTTTCACAGGATTTTAGAAACAGAAAAATGCACAGATTGAGCTCATTAATGGCTTTTCCAGTAAGTACAAATCTGTATAAATGAAAATGGCAATAGGTGTACATGTATGTCGAATGAGTTGTTTGCTCCAATAACAAACCTTCAATTGGTCAGTGGTTGATGGTTCTTTCCAACATTTTAGATGAAATAATAATTATAATTAGGAAACACAATTATACATTTTCTTCAAACCATGTAGCAGCATGTTTAAGTTCCTTTGTACTTCATTAAGATGTAGAAACTGTGCTTATTCTAATATCTTAATTGGCATTTTCTAATGCTACAATTATCTCCATGTATTCAGTGTACAATACACAAAAGGACATCTCATCAGCAGACCAGAAGAGATTAAAATGAGGCTGTAAAGAGGAGCTTTCCTTCTGTCAGAGCTGCTAAAGAAGTGATTAATTGTGTGTGTGTGTCATTAGCCTTTTGACTGTGGACCCCTCTAGGAGTGATAGCAGTGATAGGCTCCACGGCTGCTTCATGCTCAAAGTGTCATGTCTCTGGTTCTCAGCCCTCCTCAACCGATGGTGTGTGGTTAATTGTAAATGAGATGGAAAGCAGGAAGAACAAACCAGAGGTTGAGCACATATACTCATCTGACAATTCATTAGTTACACCTAGCTAGTACCACTTTGCACACAGTTTAGGCTTTTGAACTTCCTTAATTTTTCATGGTACAAATTGAATAAGGTGCTGTAAACATTACTTATAGATTTTGGTCCATATTGAAATAATAACATCACAAAGTTGCACATTTGACAGCTTCACATCCCTAATATGAATCTTCCAATCCCAAAGGTGCTCTACTGGATTGAAGTCTGGTGACTCTGGAGTCAATTTGAGCACAGTGAACGTGCTGTAGTGTTCGAGAAACCAGTTTGAGTTGATTTGAGTCTTGTGACATGGCACATTATTTTGCTGGCAGCAGCCATCAGAAGATGGGAACACTGTGGCCATAAAGGGATGAACATGGTCAGCAACAATACTCAGGTATTTTATGGCATTTATATGATGCTCAGTTGATAGTAAGGGTCCCAAAGTGTGCAAAGATGTTCTCCACACTGTTATACCACCACCAGCCTGAGCTGTTGATACAAGGCAGGATGCAGACATGCTTGCATGTCATTTACACCAAGTTCTGACTATACCATCAGAACCTAATAATGTCACAGGAGAAATTGAGATTCATTGACATTATTGTCCAGTTTTGGTGGTGTCGTGGGAATTTAGCCTCACTTTCCTGTTCTTAGCTGACAGGAGTGGTACCAGGTGTGGTCTTCTGCTGCTGTAGCTCATCTGCTTCAAAGTTTGACGTGTTGTACATTAAGAGAGTTCTTCTTCTTAGTCATGTTTGCTGAGCAGTGTTGCCAACTTAGCGACTTTGTCGCTATATTTAGCGAGTTTTCAGACCCCCTTAGCGACTTTTTTTCTAAAAAGCGACTAGCGACAAATCTGGCGACTTTTCCTGGTGTTACTGGAGACTTATTTATGACGACTTTTTGACGTGAAAGCGTGTATCGCCCCTACTCTCAACAAGCAGCGGTGCTGCCGTGGGCACCTCAACCGTGCCAAAGCGCTCACGGGCGGAGGATAGTCCTCCCCCCGCTGCTATCAGGGCAGGAGATGTTCACATCTGTGCGTCCAAACTGCAAATGAATTGCGCATGAGCGAAGCCGCTGCTCCCGCACTGACTGTAACGCAGTCAGTTCTTCCTTTACTGTTATGCTGTTTTGTGGATCACAAGGTTTAAAACTACTTATAAACACACACACACAAATGAACCACCAGAGTGCCAATCTCGGGTCACTTTTGCCAGTCCAGGCCCGAATAAAGGAGCAGGGTTGAAATTGTGACATTAAAAAATAATAATTGCTAAAAGAAATTTAATTTGTAGTTCTAAATAAATTCTGAATTCATTTAAGACGTTTTCACTCACTCTGTCTCTTCCACAATGTTATTTCTCTCTCCAACAATGTAGGTTACAATTACGTTAGCATGACCAATTATGCAAATTAGGCGATGATGTCATTTAGCAACTTCTAGCGACTTTTGGTACAGCCAATAGCAATTTTCCTTACTGAGGAGTTGGCAACACTGTTGCTGAGTTGCTAACATTTGATTTGATGATTTGCACCAGGTGATCTAGTGCAGCAGTCTCCAACCCCTGGGCCCCGTGAGTTGTTTGATACCGGCCCGCGAGAGTTGAGGCTTGCGTGTTGAAATTGATGGTTTTCAGCATTTGTATTGGTTTTTATTGTTATTATTTTGTCGTTATTTTTGTAAAATTGTTGTTATCGTTAACACGGTTTTTCCTGGGTTTTTTATCGTGTGTTATGAATAAATCTTCCTTTTGTTGGATACCAGTACTGGTTTTATTTTGTTGTATTTATCCACGACACCTTAAAGGCCGGTCCCTGAAAATATTGTCGGACATAAAGCGGTCCATGGCGCAAAAACGGTTGGGTGGGGACCGCTGATCTAGTGTACCTAATGAAGTGGCCTTTGAATGTGCGTTGTATTCAATATGTAAAAAATATAGACTGCATTCACAGAAAGACTGAGTTTAGTCAGTCAGATAAAGTGGAAGCACATCAAATTTAAACCACATGAGAAATGTGGCTGCCAAAGAACTGGCTTCTTCGTGATGCGGCACTTCTGAGAGTGGACATTTAAACTGTGATGATGCACGGTTCAGCTGGAAAGCAACTACATTCAGGGTAACTTTAGGGCACAACTGTACACAACAGAGAATTCACCCCAGTAAAATCAACACCAGGGAAATATGATTCATGAAAAGAAACACTCCCCCAACCAGCCCCTCCCCTACCTGGCAACAGAAAATAATTTAACCTAGATGTATTGTTATGGAGAAACATGTCATGCTGACTTTCAGTAATTTTTCTGCATATTCCATCTGACTTGAGGTCAAATAAGAGAGGATTAGCAAGCCTCAAATCCATGCAGGTGGTGCTGTGGCCTTGGGCTGCTCAAGTCCTCTTAGTTTAGTATGCAGGCTGGCTGGTTTGGAGAATTGGAGCACGCCACTGCTCTGGGGGGATTTTAAGCTAAATAAATAGACCAAATAAAAGAGCCAGAATAAAAACCTTTTTTTTCTCTCTCTTTTTTTTATGGAGAAAGAGGTGACATTAGCTTTGTGATTGAGCGGGGAGAGTGGGACTCGGAGGAGACGGGGGAATGAAGAGTCTCATAAGGTGCAAGTGTTGTGGCGTTTTGTGGTGTTTTCCGGCTCTTAATTATCACATCCCCTAGTGTGCCGTCTCTCTTTCCAGCTCACCCAGTTTCTTCATCTCCTTTTCAATTTTCTAATTGCATGGTTTTAATTAAAGCCACACAGCAGTGACAGCGAGTCAATTAAAAACCAAGAAATGGGCACAGATAGTCAAAGGATGTTGTTATTTTTTTAAAGGGGGGTGCAGGTTTTTCTGACCTGTTTTCTGTGTTGTGTACACAATACTGTCGACACGGATAAATCAACAAGCAACATCTTTCCTGCATGAATAAGTGATGAGAACATTTCTTATACTGGCGCTATATTAGGGCCAGCAGTGTGTTGTGGTGATGTGTGATAAGGGATTGGTGTTTCTTATGTTTGTATCTGTGTGTGTGTTTACTGGAAAAAAAGACTTTTGGGCTTCTTTGAAATAACACACACCTCTTTTATTTGTTTTTTCCACTGTTTCTCTGTTTTTCCCACTTGCTTTCTTCTCTGTTTCATTGCTGTGATATCATGTCTGGTTGTGTTCCCTTCATGTGTCACTTCCTCCCCCATGAATCTGAGCCAATTCCCCTCCCTCTAACCGCTCAATTACTGATGTACTGTAGCCTCCTGCTCTTTCCCAAAGCTTCTCTCATTTTGTTAATGATTCCACATTTTAGAACTTATTTGTTTTAATTATGCAGCAGCATTTTGGCCCCAGCTTCTAATGCTACAGTTGGTGCCCTACCTTTTTTTTTTAATACAGAGGCTCTTCCAGTTGAATTAGGTATGATTGCTTTGAGATTTCCTCTGCAATGAGACAATTACAATTATTCACGCGTCTTTGATGCACCTTCCAAATAAGTGGGTCAACTCAGATGAGAGTGAGCCAGATACAAAATTATCTCAAAGTTGCAGAAAATCAAACAATTTGATGTAAAACTCACACAGTACTTATCTGGTTTTGGTGTCATTAATTCTTTGACTTTTGTCTGCACTTAGGGCTGCTAAATAAATAGAGCAAGAAATTAATACAACTAGCATGTTCAGTGAGAATCAAAATATTACACTTACCTTATTTCACTCATATCAGAGTAAAATATCTGTGTCATAAGTCTAAATAAATACAGTTAGATTTGACAAATAATGGCATCCTAAGTCCAAGTTGTGATGAGAGTTTTCTTGTTTTTGATATCACTGGTTTAAAACCTTTGTAGAGCCATTCTTTTTAGGGCTTTAAGTTACCAGCTGCAACAGCATTGCTGCTATTGTTTTCACCTTGTAGCTCTGTGTATGTGTGTGCGTGTTTTTAATCATGGCATCCTATGATCCATTGGACACCCGGCAGGAAGTAGCACAAAAGCAGCTTTGACTGCTGTGGCAGGTTTTTACAGTCTGCCCCTGTGTCTGCATGTCTGTGGACAGATATTGTTGATGTAATATCTTATGCATGCATGTGCATGCACGCACAGGTTTGTAGGTGAAATTAGAAAATTAGGTGCCAAGATTGAAAACTGTTGTGGTTTAACCCACGAGTTCTGCATATTCATGTAATAAATGCGTAATTAAGACATTATCACATGAGAACATCTGAGCTAGAGGCTGGAAATGATTTAAGTTTTGCGATAAGACATGCTACAACAGGTGATCTGTGGGAGATGACGTAATCTCTGTCAGCCTGATTCTGTATGAAAATGCTGCTGTTCAATAATTGCATGCACCATTTCCCAGCTCTTACAACTTTCTCAGCTAATGTTTTGAGCTGTTTTTGCTGACAGCTGTCAGTAGTTTGGACCATCTAGAGAGAGTTTTCAAATCAGAAGGCGTGAGCGCTTACACTAGGTCTCAAACACCTAAACTACATATCTTGATAATTTGGAAATACTCCAATTTACATTCTTGCTAAGAGCTAGAATAAAAGATGTAGAATAAAAGTGCATATGGTGAATTTATAGCCGATAGTCAATAACCTTAGCTTAGCATAAAGAATGGAAAATCTGTTAATTCATCTTTTAGTTCCCAAAATTTTGAAAAATTTCATGATGCTCATCCTTTTCATTGATTAGAACTATATATTTATCTGTGGTTCTAAACAAAATCATATTACTCTGCTATCTAATATCCAATAGGTCAATAGGTGGCATTTTAACAAAAGTTGAGGCAAACAGCTAAGATGTCTCAATTTCACTAGTTTACTTTGGACAGCTCAACAAACCTGCTAACACAGGGGTGTCGAACTCAGATACATAGTGGGCCAAAATTCAAAACTGGAACAAAGTCGTGGGCTAACATTAATATTTATTGAAAAAAAAATCTTCCTCCAGATATAAGAATGAATCTTTTCTTATGGACTCAAACAAGTTTTGCTGAAAAACTGAATATGGAACAAGCAAAGCTTAATACTAAACGATGTATATATATATATATATATATATATATATATATATATATATATATATATATATGTGTGTATATATATATGTGTGTGTATATATATATGTGTGTATATATATATATATATATATATATATATATATATATATATATATATATATAGATATGTGTGTATATATATGTGTATATATATATGTATATATATATAAGAATGAAATCCCACTTTTAAAAATACTAATTTACCAGATACCCTGAAAAATAGTTAGCAATTTGCTTTATAGAATGAATCTATTTTCAGATATTCTAACAGCAAATTCAGCTTCCATATAAAGCTCATTTTCATTCAAACTCTAGTCAGTTACAAGCTACAACACAATGTTTATAAAATGGAAATATTCCAGTTAACAAAGCTAGAAGCACAGCAGATAATAAAACAAATGCACATCTTTGCTTAATTCTCTTTAGTACGATCACCAAATTAAACATTAGTGGCTGTTTGTGTGCATGAGAAGAAGCTTATTAGACAGTCCACAGCCCATTGGCTTCAGCAAGAGTTCCAAATGAAAAGAGGGAGCCCTCGTATTTTTCCTGCTTATCTTTCACCATGTTTAGTTCATTCAAACATGAATATGGAAAAGAGAAAAATTAATTTGGCTGACTTTCTACTAGATTGTTATCATTTGATTTGGAGTCCAGAAAATGCACAGTGTCCATCTGGATGCTTTTGGTTTCATTTAAAGAGAACATTTAGATGATTAATAATACCTTTGCTTCTTATGTCATGACCAAAACTCGAAATTGTGCATGTTTTTTTGTGTGATTAAAATCTGGTGTAACTCTATTATTCAAATTTCTTTATCTCATTTTCAGTGTTTTGGCAAAATCTTTATAAAACCAAAATGTAGATGGAGTTATTTAAATGAATTAAACTCACTGTAAAATGCAGAGTAGGAGTGCCTGTTAAGTATGTGTGGGTGCTCAAATGAGCTGAAGGTTACAACTGGTGGAAGTGGAAGGTAAAAGTGCATCAAAACCAGACACCAGACCTGCTATTAATTTAAATATAATTGTACAACGCTCTCATTCATGCATACAACCACTCATTCTGCACTCATTTATCATTTAACAGGAATTTAATTCAACTGGAATTTTAAAAAAAGTTAAATTTACTCATGTGTGGATCAATTTCTATCACAGTGAGAGGAAATAGAAGCTCTATTCTATAGGCCCACTAATAATAATGATAACCTGGAATAGCTACAGATTCTACGAGACACTTTCATTAATATCCCTAATGCTCTGATATGATTTATTGAACTGTAGTCTATTACATTACAGCCTGAATGTCATATCTGATTTTTTCTTTTTTTCCTTTTGTCAGGAAGTTAGCCACACTTTCCCTCCACCTGTCAATCCTATTACAGGTTAATATTTATTCTGTACATTCATATACTGTATACCAATCATTAGTGTTTACAGACAGAAGAGAGCTAGTAGTTAGAGGCAGCTAGAGTTTAGCCAGTAGTGCCTGATCAAGGAAGACACATTGCAAAGCGCAGCATAGACAGAGTGGTAAGTGGGGTGAGGAAAACGCTAAATTTGCTGACACAATCAATTTCTGCTTTAAACAAATTAAAAGGAAAAAGCCAAGAAAGGGGGATTAAGCATAAAATTAACTTCATCCAAACAAGCCAAGTCTTAACTGCAAATAAATAAACAGGCGCAGACTGCAGAGGTAGACATAAGAAGATATAGATTTTAATATCTTTATAAACATTTTTGTACTGTTGTTCTTTGATGATAACTTACTGAACAATTTAATTATGGCAAAGAAAGAAAAAAGAATGATTAATAGACATACGGCAGAACAAGAAAGAGGTGAGGAATTGTGCATTAACAAATAAGAGGTTCTAAAAATATACCATGAAAAATAAACAAGTCACCAGAAAATAAAAAATGTAAATACTCCTCCTGACAGGAGGAGTGAGAAACCCTGTTATCATCATTGATGTCACTGATATTGTTTTTTTTTTTTTTTTGTCATAGTAATACAGTAAATGATTAATATCAGCACTGTGAGAAGTCCTCCCATCTCCATTGTTACTGGTACAGTTCACATTACTGATATGGACACTGTCTTATCAGTACTTTTTTTTTTTTAGGCAGGCACAACAGCTCCAGCGGTACAGCATGTCCTGTAATAGTCCATCTCCAATCTGCGTTTTACTCCATCCTCTTGTTACTTCAGACGCGATTGTCTTGCTCTCTACATCCATGAACAATCGCATCAGTCACCGCATGATCCTAGTTTCGCCATGCTCCATTCAAATTGTTCTTTTTAAACACTTGTTGATCGCAAGAGTCGTTTAATGTAAGCATACATTTTTTCTCCAGAGTTGTGTTGTGTCCCTTTGAAGGTAAGCGATTCCAAAAAAATGTGTTCCTCATATTCTCAATGAGGCAAGGATGTCCTCACTCAAGAGGGATCATTTAACACATCCTCACTGGGAAACAGAGAAGCCCCCATTTGACCCTTGACCTCAAAGGCTCCTGTGGGCCCTGCAGCGGGTATCCATTTCTAGGTCCTTTTCGTGTCTTAGGAAAAAATAAAATAAAATGAACAACATCTGACACAAGATATAGACAAACTCTTCATTATTCACAGCTTGATCTCCCAGAGACGTGCAGTGCTTTCCAAGCGAATGAAAACAGCGGATGGCAGTCCTTATCATCTTGAAACAATTAGCAGCTTAGTCTTCAGTTGCACAAAAATAGAGAAGTGGTGTAAACTAAGGTGTCAGAAAGAGTTGTGTAGAAATGTTAGGCAGAAGGTATAGTACCTGAAAAAAAACCCAGCATTATGTAGAGAGAAGTTTTTAGAATTAGTTACGGCTTCGTATTGTGTATGAGCTTACTGGTTGCACTTTTTATGGCCATAAAAACATCTGTGGCTATAGATTTTCACTTGGTAGTGAGAATGGCAAATCCCTGTGTTTCATATCGACTCACAATTTATTGCCATGCTTACACTTTACCTCTTTGTTTATGATAAACACATCGAATTGTTTGGACCTGTTGTTGGCGAAGGATGCAACAGAAAAACACATTTGTCAGATAGGATGAGAGTGAGATAAAACTTACACTGGAGGCTTTACAGGTTCATTGCCTTCGCATTTATACTCAAACATAAAGCTCAATGGGGCACTTGAAGACCTGTCTTATCCATTTCAGAGCCAACTAGCTAACAAGTTTTACCCTGCAAGCTCCACCGTATTCTTTGTTCTCTTTTCACCAAATTGTGGTTGTTAGAACTCCAGCTTACTTAAAAGGAAACTTAAAATGTATAAGACACAAATACGTACAGTGATTAAATCATATTGGTGTTGGCAGTGCAAGCTTGGTCTGCATTTCCCTGTCATGTCACCTATCATTCTCAGTCTCTCCCATTTTTGTGCTGTGAGTTTTGCTCTTGTTGATGTTTGATGCTTTGATACCTGTTTCAGTTTGAACAGGTAAGCTCCCTACACTACGTTTACACATATAATCAATTCACACACATACATAAAAAGACACTCAGGCCTTTGTAGTGCAGGAGCAAGAGAGGATCTGAGGACTTATTTTTTGTGATTAGCATTGCCTAAACCCTCTGAAGGTCAGCGGAGAATGTAGTCAGTATTTGTCACTATCAAGGCCACAAAGAGGGCGTTGGCATGTAGTAAAGACTGGGATAAGGTTGCCCTATTGTTGGCTTGTTGAACCCCACTAGGGGGGCGAACAGTGGTCCGGGGAGTACACTTGTGCTTTCTTCTTGTGACTGTGCCATCTGGGGATGTGTGGTCATGTTTTCCCCCCTCTGTGAAATCTGGGGAGGAATCTTCTTTGTCTGCCATGACCTCCTTTGAATGGTGAACCTCGTTGTCACCTTTCCCTTTGCTCACCCTGTTACGAGGCTTTGTGCAGTTTCGAGAACGACCAGGTCTTGAGGGATGCACTATGTTGGTCTGCCCTCCGGAACCCAGTGCTACTCCACGATTCATAGATGGATTCACTGTCCCAGATAAATTGTTAGTCTGGGCCCTGGATTCTGAGCTTGGAACAGTTGGTGAACAGTTGGGGAAGTCCTCCTTTCGGAGCTCCTTGAGGTCTTTCCCAACCATATCAACTGGTGACTGGCACCCAACGGAAGATGTTGAACCTCTGAATCGTTTTAACCACTCCCATAATGACAGGGCCTTGCAGTCACATGACCAAGGATTGTCATTAAGACGTAGGTATTCCAGGGCAGGCAGCGTGTCTAGGCACTGTCCAGACAGCTCTATCAGGGAGTTGTTAAACAGGTAGAGGGTGGTGAGACGTTTTAGGTCATGGAAGGCCAAACGGTCAACCCACTCTATCTGGTTTTGGTGCAGAAGCAAACGGTCCAAGGCTCGCAGACCTCTGAAGGTGTTCTGGTTAAGGCTCCACAAACGGTTTCCATGCAGGAATAAGTGGCTCAGGTTGTGGAGATCCATAAATGTGTCATCCTGCAGGTACTTCAGGTGGTTATCCTGGAAAGACACATGGAAATAAAAATCTTTATGAAGAAGTTTCATCAATCTGTTTTCATCTTTTCAATTTCAAGTGTCTCAGAGAGTAAGCCCCCTGTTACTCAATTAGAGCATTCCTAACCCTACCAATGCAAGATTAGCTTGTCATTTAGTTGACTCATCAAAGTCTTGACATCGCATGATTACTCTGTGTGGGTTGTGTTTGAGTGCATTTATATAAAATGAACAGCATTAGTAGTCTTAGTGATAAAGAAATGAACACGTAAAAGACAAATTGTGTACAAAGTATACCTGCAAGTAGAGATACTGAAGATTTCTGAGACCTTGGAAAATGTTATTTGGAAGTGAACCGAGTCCACAACGGTACAAGTGAAGTGCGTTGAGCCGACTCAGCCCATGAAAAGTGTCTTCAGCCAAGGACCGCAAGTGGCGGTTATCTCCTAGATCCAGCTCCTCCAGCAATGTGAAGCCATGAAAGGTCGATGGCTCAATGTATGTGATATTGTTGGAGTAGATCCAGAGAGTGACGGTGTTGGCGCTGAAGTGTCCTCGTAGTAAGCGATGGATCTTGTTGTTCTGTAGGAAGATGCGCTCGCTGTCGGGAGGAATTCCATCAGGTACCGACAGGAAGTTGTGGGCTTGACAGGAGACGGTGCTGGGTGCAGTGTAGCAGATACAGTGACGGGGGCAGGACCAAGAAAACTCAAGCCCACAGAGAACCAGCAGGAACTCCAGTCCACAGCCTGCAGTTTGAACACACACACGTACAAAGAAACACAACAAAGAAAAATTAAATAACTGCAACTTGTGACTTAGAACCTCTGTATTTAGTTCAGTACTTAAAAAACTTAAATACTGCATATAAAACCATCAGCTTTGGGTGTAAACCATTACAAAGTAATGCAATACTGTAATCACATTATATTTTTCAGCAAGACAGTTAAGGTCCCATTTCGACCTTTAATATATCTGTAGAATAAATGGCTGGCAATCTACAACATATTGCTTGTCATATTTCATCGTGGACCAAAAGGCTGGTCGTTCAAACAGACAAAAATTGCTATCTCTATATCCACACCAGTTCTCTGGGTAAAAATTAGCATCATATTGAAGTTATACAACACAGGCAACGAAAAAATAACACAGAATCTGTGATTTTTCCACTGTTTCATCATCTGTTTCTGTGCCAGTCAAAGACATGCGTAGCTCATCCTAAGTCCATTATGTGCTTTGTTTTAACACAGCGCTTACATCAGCTCTCTGATTTTTTCACTCGTGGCACTGAGTGTGTACGCATATGGACCTTCTCGCTCACAGTTTGCAGCCCAAATCAGATAAGTTTGTTTAGGCCCGCAATGAGGAGTCTATTAAAGACGGCAAACAATAACACCTGCTCCATTGAGTCACAAGATGCCTCAGTGAAACTGACTGAATCTCTGGTGCAACACTTCTCTGATTCGACACATATGCAGCTATTTCAGAAATGATGCTTTCCAATTCTCTCCCACCTTTGGGAGATATGCTATCAAGAGTCCACTCCCTTTGCTGAGTCCACTGGCACTTCTTTGTCAGGCTGTGATCAGTCACTTTGTGTTGTTAAATGGGGTGTGGAATGCTTATTTAAACTTGTAGTAAGCTACTCTGAGGCGCTTTCTGATCAGTGACATGATTCCTGCAATCCTTGAGATGGGAGATGTGACTTATCTGAGGTCTCATCTAAAATGAACACAACTCACAGCCTGTCATGAAGGTTCCATCTGAAAACCCCTGGCTGTCTTCTACCCAGTTTATTATTCACAGCATAGTGGAGCTGTGATTCACTGCCTCTAATCGATATGCCTCTGTTGCCTTTTAACTCACCCTATAATCCTGGGTCTTTTATGCTGGAAATTCAGGGGCAGAATTACTCTCTACCAAGAGAAGGGGCTATTTATCTGAATGTATTTTCTTGCCAAACTGTGGCTAAGCTGTGACATTCAGCGTCTGACTCCACTGACCTTTAACAGTAATTCTCTGTGTCTAGTTGCAGAGCCGAAGCATGGAGCGGTGTGTCACCTGAACACAAGTGTGCTCTCTCGGGCACGGATCTAATCCTATTTGTTAAGCCCTGCCACTGGGCAACAATGGAAATGCATGCATCCTCCTGAACCAGAAATGTGCTCACTAAATGAGGTGATTCTTCACAGTTGAACACAGTCAAAAAGGTTGAGTGTAAGAGCGTGTTTCTGTGTGCTGGTATACAGGTGAATGTAATTTTAGAGACCGAGACATGCCGTGAGATAACTTCAACAAACCTAATCTTTTTTTAGACTTGTGATGTTACTGTCATGACCTGCATCAGGGCTACCGGATTTTTAACACAATCAATAACAAACAAGAGAACTGTTCCACTTATTTGTCACTCTGCAGGCTTTTTTTATACCTCAATTTTTTCTCTCTACTTTCCATTTCTGTGGCCATGTATCAAGCGTGGCACCCGCTGACTGAGTAAATAGGTGGAAATGTTTTGCATTACCATTGGGAACATAAAGGTTTGCTTTATTTATCAGACAAATAAGACAAGACACAGTAAATTCTCCAGCCACGCTTTCAGGAAAATTTGCATTATGCAGGAACAAGCGCAAACTTGAGATGCGGCCTTCTAATCATTTCATTTGGTATGGATGTCACATTTTATTAGTAAATTGACCTTTACAGAAGACACATTTTGAGGAAGAACGCACACAATAAAACAAATGTCATCCTTCTAATGCTTTTATATTCGTTCTCAGATTAGATGCTTATTTCACTAGGCTCGCTGCAGGAATTCATCCAAGGGATTCTATTTTTCATAAAACCGATCTTATCACTCAAATAACTATTTTCTGAGGCCTTAAACTATTTCCATTAACACCTTACTTCATGCATGTCTTCAGCTAAATTGTCTGAGCAGTCCAAAGACAGTGATAAGTCTGATACACAGGGAAAGCAAGGGGATGAGAATGTAGATGCTGCCTTGATAGGGAGACAATTTGAATCAGTAATCTGCTAATCATGTTGGACACATAAGGATGTGCCTCCTCGCCTCTCACTCTCCTCAGCTTGTCAGGACAAAGTAATAGATTCTTTACCCTGCCCTAAAACGAATGTTTCTTTATTTCTTTACCACTTTGCAGAAAAAGGTGCAATGTTTATTCCTCCCCTATGAATAAAATGTTTTAATGTCAGCCCAGATGAGGCTTTAAATTACATGAACATACTGTATAATGTGGATGCCCTTTTGATGGTGAAACAATCTGACATAATCTGTTCTCCATGCATATTTAGGTTCTGGGGAGCTCCAAACACCTTTTTCAGTGTTTCCAGTTACGCTCAGGGCATTTGTGCTTTGTTTTGCAGCCGCCGTAACATGCATCTCCACTATTTCCACTGGAGACTTTAATACCTGCCAGCTCAGTGATCTCTACATGCACTGTACTTGCGCCACTAAACGCTACGTGAAATACAGATGGAAATATAATTGCACACAGGGACTGATTCACACAATGCCACATCACATAACACGTGTAGCCGGTTCAGCGACATGGCAGATCATGTCAGCATGACAAGCATAAAAGGCTGAATTACTCTTGCTTATAGAGATTTTCAATAGGGAGACTGGTTTTCAGCACAGAGGAACAAATAAGCATTATGTGGGAATGCTGACGTTAAATGTAAAGAAATTAGTGTTTATCATAACTGCATTGTGTGCTCACACAATACGCCTTTCAGCTCATATTGTATTATATAAATAGCTTTTGGGCATGACAGTGCATATATATGCCAATAGTGCCTATTGGAATTTGGCAGAAAAAAGGTGAAGCTCTGAAAGAGAGATAATGTGTTTTTGGAAAAGGAAAAAGCACAGCTATTTCTGGTAGGAGTCTGGCCTGTCTATTAACACTTCACTTTGCATCACAGGTCTTTCACCTTCCAATTTTCCCATAAAGTTTCCCACTGATGAGAAAGGGTATCCATAGCTCTTTACAGAGACAATCACTTTTGACCCCTTGACCATCGTCATCACCAAGTTCCTTTTTTTTTTTTTGAGGGTTAGAAATAGAAAAAGATAAATGAATGAATAAAACAGAATGGCACGGGTCGCTTGCCAGACAATGAGAAGTGACTGTGTAGAATATCAATGAAACGTAGTTCACACTAGCTTTGCCCTCATGAATAACACATCTTTGCTAATAGGAGAGAAATAGTACGTCTGTAAAGCCGTGAGACTCTGCCCATCATTAGACTGGACAAACTCAATTTCCTGTGTCTCTCCAAAGACCCTGATAAGCTCTCTGGTGTTTTTGCCTCTACTATTGGCTGGTTCTAAATAATGTCTCAGCTCACTTAGCACTCAAAACATGTTCGCAATCATGGTCATGCATACAGTGGTCAATAATTATAAGTCAGTGCACTGGACTGTTGAATAAATGATCACATCTTCTTATATATGTGTGTGTGTTTTTCCTAGATGGTTTGACTTGCAAACATTAAACAATTTTAACAAGAGTCTTAAGACACAAGGCCGCAGTGAAACTTAACCTCTTTAAATTGTGTTTTTGCATTCAATCGTTTCTGTTCGTATTAACTTACATAAGCCTTTCATAGCAAGCAGAACGTCAGCTCCTGACATTTTCAGTGTGGGTCAGTGATTGATTGATTTATTTTAATTAGCAAAGCTGGAACAAAAGCACACATGCAAGTATTTACTGTTCAAGGAAAAAGAAACAGCCGTAATGGCACAAAAATTATACTTTCACTCAAGCTCTTTCTCATTAGCATTTTTAAAGTATTTCTCTGTTGACTTGTTAAAAGCACTGATTACTGCCATTATTCTCTGACTGAACAGCAAACTCACACATGAACGCCCCTGCCAACAGCTGTGACCGACAACACTTGCCGGGGAATATTTGGTTTTTTTCTCTATTTTACAGTTGACTGCAAAATGTTATAGATTTTGTCTCATTTGCCATTTCCCGACCCCACTACAGGCAATATTGCCTCATAAGGTTGCATGACTATTCTTCTGGTGAATGAAATAAAAATGGGTGAGAACAGTGACAATGCTGCAGACCTTTTAGAAATGTAGCAGAATATAATTGGTTTTTTTTTTTTTGCAGAAATACAGAGTATCGCCATGATATTCTTCTGGTGGAGAGGTATCAACAAACTGAGGTATCTTTTCCCGTGTGTGTGTGTGAGGAGAATATTAACTGCATAAGATTTTATGCAGGAAATCAATTAGTTTTTACCTTAATTCACCTCATCACTTCATATAATGAGACTTTAGGAGTGTCGAGATCTTCAGAAAATATTCAGAGGACTAAGTTAAATTCCACAAGTTGTTTTTCAGAGCAGCAGGGCTCTTGCTGTTGATTTACATTTGGTTGTTCTTTTCCATGTTTTATTCCTGTGATTTGTTCCATGCATATCAGCACAGTGTGTGCTGTGAAGCTGTAAGCTGTCAACAGTCTTCCACAGTGTGACCACTTCCTGCACATTAATTATAATTTGATCACTCTTCTGTCTGCTTGGCTTCTTTTCAAGGGACAGAATGGCTTCATGTTTCTGATTACATCCCTGCCAAGAGAGAAGAACAGTAAAAGTATAGAGAGCAGGTGAGAACTGAAGCCCAGTCACATAGCAGGCTGGCACAAGCTGCCAAGTTATGTCAGGGTTATACAGACCATTGTATTTCCCTCTTGACTGATATTTCTAACTTGCCAAGTGCTATATTATGGCTGTCTGGTATTGTTAACAGTACTGGCAGGTCAGTTGTGTGGCCCTTGATAGATCTATAAAACAATGACAGAGGCCTCTCTTACTTTTACTCCCTGCTGCAGACAGTTGCAACTGAGAATGTTGGTTAGATGCTACACAGCACACCAGCACATAAAAAAGGAGCAGACAAACCAGAGGGAAGTTAAACATAAAGTAGGCAGACATTGTACGAGTGGCAACAGGGTTTCTCAGTTCAGAGGTCCTAAAAATAACTCCTCTAAAGAAGCGACATCTTACAGCGCATGTATAGACTAACGGAAAAGATTTGTGGAGAGTGTTTGAGTATATAAAGTTTGTGTATTTCAAAGACGGAATTTGGAGATGCTGAAGAAGCCAGGCAAAGAGGAGCAAGGCTGATGGCTGAGCTATCCACAGATGTTTAATACCAACATGTTAATTAACTGACTTAAGAGTTAATTCCGCTTGGACTCTAAACAGCATCTGTACCTCCTGCTCTTTTACACTTCACACCTTCAGATTATTCCCTTAAATCCACTGATGCCATACATCATGCATGTATGCACAGCTGCAAATGCATACATACACTTATGCATGCATACAGCATGTACACACCATCCATGCATATTCTTACACAGGTACACTAGCCAAAAATCACGACTGTTGACAGCAACACTATCAGCCACCAACTACTTTCATTTATCATGACAGCACAAAGCAAAATGATTCAAATATATTGCACTCCCTGTGGCGATATTGCACTGCACTGCCCAAACTAAATTAATGGTTCTGCCAAACTTATATAAATCATCCAAAGCATATCCATATGTAGTTCACAAACTGTAGTTCTATTAAAGTGATAGCATTTATAACACAATTCCCGTTGGTGGAGTGGCTAATAATTATACTTTATATTGGCTCTCAGAGGTGTTTACAGCCTCTAACGCTACAAATGCAGAGAAATCTTTACAGTGTGATTCGCAGTATAAATGGATATGAATGGATATCTATACCTCTTCAGTCTTATTTCACAAGATACTGAAATTTTATTTCTGAATGAAAGTACAGCTGTACATATGAGATCCCAGAGAAGAAGACCTTTTTAATTAATTTGAAGCTTTCTTTACCATGTCTTCATAAACAATGATGTTAGCCAGTATAACCAAAAAACCCAAACCAAAAAATATTGCACCATTGCTTTTACTGTTAATAAGACAACAAAACTTTTCTTAATAACACACAGAGGTAATATGTGTAAATAAGCCAATTGCAATTTGTTTTTAGTAATAACAGAATGAATAATATAACAGCGCCTTGAGACAACTGTTGTTGTGATTTGGTGCTATATAAGTAAAATTTGCTGTGAACTGAATCAAATATTTTTGTTTACTTAAAGTAGTACTTCTTACCTTATGTTATTTTATCAGCTAAAACAGTCTTACAAAGCTCTGAGAAGTTTGGTATAATATAATGGATGATTAAAAGAACATCAGAAAGTAATACTAGATGAATGCCAGTGGGGAAGAGATTCATAACAATCAACAGCATTACTGGATTTGCATTTTCCAATCTCACATTGTTTTGTTTGTGTGTTCCTCAATTTAAAAATGACATTCTCATAAACTTCCGGACTGGATGCTATTTTTTGATTTTGCCTCAGTGGGACCAATCTGGAAAAGCAGTTGCACTGGATGTTGTCTGGACATGCCCAAGAAGAGGGTCTTGAATGTGAGAACAGCCAAACTGAAATAATTGAAGGTTTTTTTTATTCTAGTTGATCTCCTCTCAAAACGTTTTGATCACACCTAACATTTTTCCTAAAGGCAAGCAAACAAACATAACCAAAGCATTAGCGGTGATACAGTGACGTTATGTACTTATGTTCCACAGGGAACTACACAAGCCCAGGAACGTCCGAGATCGAGAACCACATGTCAGTCTCCGATACAGATTTTGTACCTAAAAACGGAGCTACTCAAAAGAAAACAATACTTTGCAACATATGCAAGAAAACTATTCCTGCTAAAGGTGAAAACAACAAACTTGTTTCACTATTTGAGGATAATACACAGCACTGAGAACAACCAGACTATGAAGGTATTTGAGGAGATACTAACAGCTGATGATGTGCAATCCAAAAGTAAATAAATTACTAACTTTGCTGGAGAAATAAGGAGGTTGATGCAAATTACTGAAGTAGTTACATGATAATAAAGGGGCACTTAGAGCACTGGGCACTAGTTAAAAACTTTGACCCAAAACACAACATGTATCATTTCTTAGTTTTATTATGTGACAAGATCGTGCAACTATTTTAAGTCACTTTTGTCCTCATTAAAGTAAAGTGTTAAGCAGTTATGTGTTTACTTAAAATTTCCACTGAAAACACAACCTTGGCTACTTTTGTTATTTGGCTTATGCTGTGTCACTGTATAAATGCTGTATCACTACAATTGCACTATAATGCTGCCGCTGGCAAATCGTGGCAGTAGATTCTCACTTTGAAAAGGGTAGTCCATCATCAATGACAGCAGCTGATTGGAAAAGAAGGGTGGAAAGCGCCCCTCATTTTGTTTGCACTAATCAATGCTGCAGGCTGCAAGCTGCAATCACTGATAAAACATTGTCATAAATATCATTATTGCAAATTTTCTTTCATTATCGCAAGTATATTTTGAGTTGGAAGAGTGGATCTAAATTAATTTAAATTATGATTTCTCTTTGATTAAACAAATAGATAAAATAGTTGGCTTTTTAAAAATAAATGCACCAAGCAATTGAAGCTTAGCATACACAGGCTCTATAACACTCCTTCCAGTTTCCTGTGCCGCGCACTTAATAATTCTTTGCAGAGTTTTTTGCTGACTTTATAGCTTCTAACAGCTGACTGGATGGATGTCAGTCAGCCTGGGTGGTCCAGTTGCTGTGTCTTGTTCAATCATGCGCATGTATGTCAGTGACAGAGTGCAGCATAGCCAATCATTGCATGTCTTTGTCAGAGTGACAACTCAGCTGTAGTGATACTGTGTGACAGTGAGCCGGCAGACGGAGAAGGAGCAAATGACAAAAGAGTCTCGAACAATAAGTTAATCTGCCGACTCCATCTAATTTAAGAAAGATGTAATTGGAGAAGTGGGAGGTTGTTTTTAAAGAGTGCCAGTGCACATGGGAAAACATGTCTACAGGACTTGCAGTTACTCTATGTACCGGAGGACTTGCTTACAAGCCTTGTGTCAGCAAGCATCTCCCCAATGAAGAAACTGAACAAGGCATTGAATCATTACCAGCTCCAGGGCTGATGCTCTTTAACTGACCCTGTGCTTTGATGTTTCTCTAGAAGGGGAATGCAAAGTATTGAAATTTCCCCGTGGAGTTAATAAATTAACACAGTGCTTAGAAAACCAGAGTGGAATGACCAGTGTGGGCCAAAAGTAAAAGTGATTTCTTTCTCATTTTCAAATTCAAACAGCAACACAAAATATAAAAATCTATTATTTATAATCAGTCTAATAGCACGGTGATGTACCCTACAATTTGCCTCAATCTGATTGGAGTTTTACATCAAACTCCCCTTCATTTCACATACCTGTCAGCTGAAAGACTATAATCTTAGCACAGGTAACGTGAGTTTACTGGATGACTTAACAATGTCACACTAACAGGAATAATTTCGTGTTTACCGGACAAATATTCAGATTGTTTTTACCTATCAAATTGTCATTGTGTTGCTATTTATAAACAAATATCGAGACATTTTTCCCCAATTGTCAAGAACCTTTGTTCTACAATCAAGTCCTGAAAATTTCCTTCAGATTTTTTACATCAATTGTTGTGATTGATTGCACCATGCTGACACATGTAGAAATGACAATACCTCTCCTTTTATATTTTTGTATAGCCCATTCCAGCTACAGTACATGCCACTAAAAGCTTTTTTTTCTGATTAATGATTTAGAGTCGCATAGCTCTGCTTTGGAGTCATCAGGCCAGTATAGATCCATGTCTACAGACAACCGTGCCATTTTCTAGTTCACTAATCTCGACATCCTGGTAGCCCTTACATGTTTCTTTTAAAACAAACTGTAAGGTACCTTCCTGCTGCAGCAGCTGCCTTCTTGCATACAAACCTCATGCGCCCTAGATTCAACAGATCAATTATTCATAGCAGGTGAGAGTTTGGTGCTCCATGTACATAGAGGCACACGCACACACACACACACACACACACACACACACACACACACACACACACACACACACACACACACACACACACACACACACACACACACACACCGAGTTTCATGAGTCTTAACTAACTAGCTAACAGCTTTAGATAGAAATAAAGTTAAAAAAAAAAAAAAAGCCTGCACAGGGAACAACAATTCAATGTGGTTCATATGTTCAAAAGATGACCAACAGATGCGAGGATGAAACACGGTGGAAGTCAGAGCTGAAAGACGATCTAGAGGCAGACGTGGTACGCAATACAAGCATGAGTGTACCGCACACTATATTAAGTGCTGTGTACACACAGTGTACAAATGAATGTGCAGGTGCTCACTCTCATGAAGTACATAAATTGATACAGGTCAACTGTGTTAGGTTTACAAATTAACACAAATGAACAAATGAGCAAGTAAGCAAATGAAAACTCCATTCAAATTCTGCATTTAGAGTGCCAAACGCTCTATGCGAGCGAGTTTAGAAAAGCAGCCTGTTTCAGAAGTTAGCGAATACAATTGTAAACACCCAAAATTCAGTAGAGAAAGCCAGTGCCTTGTAGCAGCAGAATGAAAGTCCTAAAAAGCTGCTTAAACCCTTGGTTTTCCTCAACATTTCACATATTTGTGGGTGTGACCATTAAAATACCAAAATCAGGACGCTGTCAAAGTCACCATCTAATTAAAAAAGCAAATGTAGAAAAGGACAAAAAAAAGAAAGAAACTGTTAAAAGGTAAGCCATAGCTTGTTCCTTCCACCCATAAGATAAATACACTCACTCACCACTTCATTAAGTACTCCTACTCAACTGTTTATTAATGCGCATCAGCCCATCCCATTGCTGCAGCTTAATGCGTTTAAGCATGTAGAGATGGTCAAGGTGCCCTGTTTAAATTCAAGTACCAGAATGGGATAGCAAGAGGATTTTAGTTAATTTGACATGGTTGTTGGTGCCAAAGAGGCATGTCTGAGTTTTTCAGACCCTGCTGATGTATTTAGATTGTAACATACAGGCATCTCTAGGGTTTACAAAAAAAAAATGTCCAGTGAGCAGCAGTTCTTTGGGTGAAAATGTCTTCATGATGACCAGAAAGCTGATAAGAAGCTGATGCCCCAAACACTGAACGTTAAAGCAGATGTGCTACAGCACACTGGGTGCAGCTCCTGTCTGCTAAGAACAGGAAAGTGAGGCTACAACTGATATGGGCTCAACAAAATTAGACAATGGAGCATTAGAAAAACATTGCCTGGACTGATAAATCTCACCTTCTGCTGCAGCATGTGGATCGTAGAAATTTGGAAATAAACAACATGAAAGCTTGGTCCATCCTGCTTTGTATCGATAATTCAGCCTGCTGTTGGTGTAATGGCGTGGGCAATATTTTTGTGGCACACTCTGGTCCCCGTAGTACCAACTGAGCGTCATTTAAACGCCACAGTCTATCTGAGTATTGTTACTGACCATGTCTATCTCTTTAGTGTGCTGCCAGCAGGATATGGTACCATGTCAGAAAGCTCAAAACAGCGTAACTAGTTTCTTGAACATGATTGTGAATTCTCTGTACACAAATGGCTTTTAGAGTCACCAGATTCCAATTAAAAAGAGCAGCTTTAGGATGTGGTAAAATGGGCAATTCACATCAATCTCAGGTTAATGTTTCTAGCATCTTGTTGGGTCTACGCCATGAAGGATTAAGTCAGTTCTGAAGGCAAAAGGGGTTCAACCGACTACTAAAACAATGGCTATGAATGTATATACCAAAACATTCACAAAAACTTGCAAAGAACGTCTGCACTGTAATAATTCACCTTGCTATTAATATACACTAAAATCCCCCGAATGTTTAATGTGCTTCGTAGGTGATACAATAGCAAAGAATAAGTCCTGAAACTACTGTATGTGTGTTGGGAACCTATGTTATAAATCACCAAAGATTCTTCAGAACCATTTTTGAAGCTAATTTCCATATATTTTAGCATGATTTGTTTTCCTTAGCTCTGAGCTGCTATTAGAATCGATCATCGCTGTGATTAAGGTGACTGCACACACTGTCACTGAAAAACAAAAAAGTACAAACTTTCAGCACATTTCATATCCTAGTGAGCAAAAACCAGGTAAAATATAAAATCTGTTTTACTTCCAATATAGACTCAATTGAACTATAATTAACAAAGTGTGCTCATACAGCAATGCAGTGCAAAAAAGATGAGATGCAGTAATGGTACATTTCTAGCAAAAGTCTTCATTAAAACCAGTTGATTGGGGAAACCCTGTCATAATGCAAATGAGAGCCTGTGTTTGTGTTTATTGTTCTGAAAGGGCGGGGGAGCTTGGAACAGAATACAAAAGAGCCAAAGAAGAGGAGCGAGGGGAAGACGTGAAGTGGAGGACCTTGATCTTAAGAGAGTAATCCCTTTTCATTAAGTGTAGTTTTTCAAATCCTGAGAGCTTCACCATTGATCCTTGGGTAATGTCAATTCATTAATGTACTGGGCCTCTACAGGCCTTATCACCTTGAAGGCCCCCAACACTTTTCCCCAACAAACACACTCAGCATTTACTGTAACTTTTGATTCATGAGAGGGGAAAAAGACTTTGTTGAGTTCAGTTTTCATCGAATCACATTTAGACCCGTTTTTCTCCTGATTGGATTCTATCTTGGTCTTTCCACTTTTTTATTCAAACTGTTCTGTCTTCATTCAGTTCATCTTTGGTTTCATATAGTCTAGCTCCAGCTGAGCATGATAACTTATCATTTCATTCGCTCCATTCTCTGCAGCGTATTAGAGTTGCCCTTGAGTCACTTGTGTGTCTCCATTTAACAAATGCACACATACAGTACCTGTGCCTGTTTATGGATGCTTCACTCCTGAGAGACAGTTATAAAGTCCCTCCAGTCCTGAGTAAACAGTGACAGCTCATGAATGTTATCTCTTGCATTTTTATAAATGGATAGTTAATTACTGTTCCTCTTCACGACCTTTCTCTGCAATTATTTACTCCCCTCCTTGCTCATGCCATGTCCCCCTTGCTGTTTAATTGATTCTGTTGTTCTTTCCCAAAACTACAAAGCAGGAGGCCTTGCTGGATAAAACACAGCCACTGTCTAGTTATGATTAAAGAAAGCACGGTCTGGCTGTTAGAGATACTATAGCAGCTTATGGGATTTAGTGAGCCAGTTAAAAAAGGAAAAAAAAAAAAACACAACACCAAACCAAAGATTCACTTCAAAGTGTCCCATTGCCAAAACCCTAAAAAATATATAACACAATAATTCATTCTTGACTCCATATGCTTTGCCAGTTGCCTATGAAGTGAAATCTGAGGATCATGAAAAATCGCCTCGTCTTTTCAGAAAACATGCTGGTGTTTCATCATGTCAAGAGAGCTGCTGCTTTTGCCACAACTCTGCCATTTCAAGTTTCTGTTTTGCTTTCCTGCTCTCCATTGTAAACCTGAACCCTCTGGAGGCAAACCACACTCGGCTTTGTGAGTGCTTCCCCCTCCTTCTCAGCTGCTTGTCTGCATGCAACTACCACTCACTAGTGAGTGCTCCCAATCCTCTCTCTCCTTATAAAGCCAAGTGCTTTGCTGCAGACGTTCCACAGATAAGTGGTTTATTCCCCCCACCACCACCCCCACAGTGATGGCCAGAGACTAATTTTTGTTGCATGTAATGACTTGGTCCCTTGAACTCTTTTGACATGTGACCAAACAGAGAGCCTTCCACTGAATATTGCAGCAAGTTATAAACAACAATGATATTCAGACGAACAGCTGCAAAAGAAGATGTCAGGCCCTGTCTCAGTTCATATGGGTGGATGATGAAACATGATTCCCTCCAGCCACTTTCCCTCCATCTCTCCTTGAAGATGGATAAGGAAAACTAAAGTCAAGGACGAAGAGCGAGAGAGAGAGAGAGAGAGAGAGAGAGAGAGAGAGAGAGAGAGAGAAAACCAGTGAGGGGTTTGTTTACACAAGAAATTGTGAGGGTGGAGTTTCAAAGAAAGGAAAAAAGGCAGAAAAAAATGAAAGACAATGAGACAGTGTAAAGACAGAGAAAGAAGAGAGGGGAAACCTATGGATGCTAAGTTGAATTAAGCCACCTTTAAGTGAGCTGTAAAGGAGGAATACAATTATAAAGCACCTTATCCTGTGTGTGGTATTCAGTTTTTCCAAAATCTGATAACAGTATTTGCCTGGCGCTTTTTAGAAGAAATGGCTATAGTGCCATCAACCAATTTAACCTTAGTATTATGAGGTTACTACCACAAGTCTGCATATAGAAATTCTAATGCACAGCTGTTTTAATGCTAGCAAGTTATAATATTGTTAGCATTACTGCACTATTATTCATTTGTTTTGCCTCATAGGAATATGTTTGATTCCACATTATTACCCACAATTTCTGACCCCCTTACCCATATTATATACTATATGATAATTTTTTAATAGCATAATAATAAGTTACTTGGTAATTAAGTGGTAATAACTTGCTATTTCTCTACTACTATCTTGTGTTTCCACCTTATTACCACATAATTGTTGAGTTGTTATAGAAAATGCTTATAAATATTCCTCTCTTCATATCTATTGTATGCCCACCTCTTTTATCAGAAAGCTAACTGGGATGTTGGTGAAAAACAGCACAAAGATCAGTTTTCATAAAATTGTTGCAGCTAAAACTGATCCTCAGTCACATGTCTAAGAAAATAAAGGCAACATCAGCAGTACTGCCTCCATATACAGGAAGTCACTGTTACTGTGACTGATCAGCAACTGCAAAGTTATATTGCAAACGTCGTCTGTTAAAGGCAAAATATAATTACAGTAACAGGTTTCTTTGTAATGCATTCTTTTGTGAGTGTTGGTATGCATGTGTGGGTTTTCTCCGAGTAATTACAGATTACTTGCATACTGTGTATTTAGAAGCATCTGCATACAATCTAAAACAGAAAAGCATAAGAAGGACAGAAGAGGATGTTAAGCTAAATTGAAAAAAGTGTTGTTTGTTTAACAGAAATGCACTTGTAATTGATATAGTCTGCAAGAATAATTGCATTTAATTATAGCCATGGACGTAAAGAAAATTGAATTTGAGATGGAAAAAGATAAGAGACAGTAGGAAAGGAAAGAAATGAAAGTAAGACAGTGATCCAAAGACTCCTCTGTGGAATAAGTTAGAGATTACTCTTTTGGTTTTTGTGTGCAATGCAGGACTCCTTCACAGCAGACTGACCGAGCCTCATAAAGCACCCCTGCCTTGCATATCTCCCCATTGGGGCTATTATCTTCACACCTCTCTGCCCTCACCACCACAGATGTTAGCTCCTCACCATGTCATTGCCTCTCACCTACCTATTTTGCTCTACCCTGAAGCAGAATCGTTGGTAGGGCTGTTTCAAAGGTTAAACTGGGCCCCAGTCAGCCATGCAAAGCTGTAATGGCAAAAGCCCAAACTCAAATAGACGGAGTTTGCCAAAGTGATTCTTTCTGTTTAACTCACAATGCTGAAAAAATAGCAAATGTGAGGCATGTAAGGTGCTTTTAAAGGAGTTAAAATGCATTTTGCAAAAGAGGGAACAACAGCTAAAATCATTACGTGCCAAAAGTATTTCACCACTTGGATTAAATATAGCATTTTAACAGTCTTAATATGAATACAATTTAATAAAACAAAACCTTGTCATGTCCTTTCTGAGGGTAAGTCAACTAAAAGTGTAAGTCTTGCAATATTCCACAGTCCTTACTGTAAATGAATTCCCTGAAAAAGCAGAAAACAACAATGAATGGACATTGTTTGTGTAGCTTGTTCCTCTGTAGCATGACCTCTATTGTTGCCCAAGCACTATAAAAATCACACAATTTAGCTTCACTCTAGCGCTGTGTTCCTTCATTACCATAAATATTGACACTGCAGTTTATACTGAATGAATCCAAAATACCTATCTGCTCCAGTAAAGACTCAGCAGAGTAACTATGGTGTCTTTGTCCATATCTGAAAGTACTCCCCAAATTACATTTTTACTTCTGTTTGAGTAATGTGTGGCAAAAATCGAGCACCTTGCTCTTTGAGGACCCTTACCTCTTTCTTTCAAAACAAGCTGTCCAATATTTGTTACCTGTTTTAAATACCTTCAATAACGAATGAGCTTGAGGCTGAGTGCCACCATCCAAATCAAAACGCATCAACTTGAGACAAATATAACACGTTGTCTGTTTGGTTTATTCATGGGCTTTTTGTCCCAATGTCATTATTACAAGGAAACAATCTGCTGCTTCAAAAAAAGGAAAGAATTCAGTGTCAGAATCAGACAAAAGATCTGCACAATAGAATAGCTTCACAGTGCAATAAATATCAAGAGAATGTGCAAGTCTTTTATTTGAGATCTGTGCTTAATTTTTCACCAACAATAAAAGTTTATTTTGGATGTGAATGCTCTACACTCACTCTGCCATGTGCGCTGATGAACTGACTATCAACCTCTTTGTTTTTTAGAGGCATCCATGAAGTGATGACGCTCATTAAACTAAGAAAATCGTGGAATATTTGACTATTTTGTGTAAATTTCATGCGAGGATTGTGAGGTACATTTTTTATAGCAGGAAGAGTGAACAAAAAAGGACATAAAAATGACAGAGTTCTGCCATTAAAATCTCTCAAGGTTGCAAACATGACAAGATGCAAGCCAGTGTTGAATTTTTTTTTTTTTGCAACCCTTATGGAATTGCCCACAATTCTTTATAGCGATGATTCCTGAGTAAAAGAAAGCAACATTTGGCTGCATTAAAAAGGGGATGCGTGGGTGGGTAACTAGGTGGGTTGAAGGTAGAAAGGTGGGGAGTTTATGTAGCCTCAAGTGATCGTGGTGCTGATTAATATACACCTTGTGGTTATCTTGTCGAGAAAATCAAGAAAACATGTAAGCGATAATTTTAGGTTCCCATAAGAGAAAAACAAAATGAAATAAAACACATTTATTCCTACTCATTGGAAATACCCTGCTCACACTAGCATAAATGATCATTTTTCAGGGTTAACTGAAAATGTGTACATCCGGTTCCTCCTGTATATTGATGATATTGTACTGTGGATCTAACTCTGTAAGATGAGACTTAATAACTTCAATCGCACACTGCTGTGTAATAACATGACTGTATTTTCAAAGGGAAAAATACAGCATCATGATCAAACAACCAAGTTTTACTAGTGTACTATAGTATGCTGCTGGCAGGATCTGTGTGCAGCAAATATCGCAGGTTTAATCAAAGACTGTAACATGTCAGTTATTCTTAGGCAAATATGGTATATACTGTGTACTGGATTAATCACTGAGCCACTGGATGTCTGTGCAACACTAAACCTCTGCTTCTAAGGGAGTCTCATTCGCCTTTTGGCTTTCTGATTTAGCTTGCACGTCTCTTATGATTGCATGAATATTACATTGTGTTTTCTGTTGTGTGGTTTAATTTTTTGCATTTTGTTTTCTTTTTCACAATGCACAAACTACAAAGACTGTAGTTTCATTTTTATTAAATAAAATACTTAAAATTACATTTACATACTTTATGCTGCACTATTTCACTGACTCATTTCAGTCACTCAAGAGTTAAAACGACACATCTCACACTTGCAGTAATAAGCGCTTTACCAAATGTGCATCTGCTTTCAGCAAACTCTTTTTCCATGTGTTCCACTGTTAGTAGCAGTTGGCATTATGATGAAACTTAATGTAGATTATATTAATAGCTATCAGTTTCAGCATGCAATAATTCATATACAGCACATTAATTCCATTTCCCCATTAGTTGAAATCTGTCGTACTTCAGTCTTACTCTGACCATTGCAATGGATTTAATGAATCCTTCCTACACAACGACATATTATCTTCCTTTTCTTTTTTCAGAAGTATGAAACCAAGTTATTAGATCGCTCTATTAAGTACTGCAGGTGGATGTCTTCTGCTAGGAAGTCTGTGACAAATTCCACTAAATTCAGTGTGCTGAGATGCTTTGTACAGTTGGGTTATTTGTTTGGAGTGTCAGTCTCGAAATCTCTACAGTAAAGCACAGCTTACAGTATTTTCTTTAACAGAAGCCGATGTGTCTGAAATTGACAGTTTTTCAGGCCCTTATTTTTACATGGTTAACCTAACCCATATACTGCATGTAAACTAATCTAATCAACCCAGTGCCATTAAATATTATCTTCTAATTAGATAACCACACAATAGTAAAATGTTTCTTATTTTTTAAATTAAAAAAATTATCTCCTCAAGACTATGCAGTTGCAGTTTGATAAGATATTAATAGCAACAGGACAGCTTATGCAAACAACCTCATAACTGTACACAGTCAGGTAATAATGTTGTTAAATCCTCATTGGTGAAATGACGTGCATGACCTCATTTTTCACACCAAAAGCAGCAACTCATTCCAGAAACAAGGTGCACAGTGCTTGAAATCAGTCTTCTTCAGATATTTACATGAAGATGGAGGCAGCTCTGATGACTGATCTGACAGGCTGCTCTTCAGTAGACTGAAGTCCCGCGGTGTACGAGTGACTATGGAATACCATGAAAGCGCAAGAATTCAAGTGAAAGTATACATTTTATTTATTCCTTGTGCATTTAAAAACATGTATCGACTCTAAGGCTTCATCGGGGCCTGACAAACAAATTACAAGTCTGAATTAAATACGAGCCACCTGTGGCATAGAGCATTACCCATAGAGTGTGCTAAAATAAAGGATAAACCCCAAACAAGTCAAAGAATCCCAAAAAATTTAGATAAAATAAATAAATAAAATAAAATCTTTGTTTATCTGAACTGAATTAAAGCTACTAGCTATAAATATATAACTACTCCTAATGTGAACATTGGTACAAGTGCTCATGACTTGCATATCAAAGTAGAATTCAAAAAAATCTGAGAAATAAAAACTTTCACACAAAGTTTTGTTTTTCCTCATTGTTAGCGAACTGCCAACTGTTAGCTAACAGTGAACTGGCAGACATGCAGTAAGTGTGCCAGACCAAATCACAGCTTGTGATCTGGTGCCACACCACAACAAAAACTCTGTCACAATCTGCCCAGCTTGACTTGTTAATGGAATCACCTGAACACCTCACTTTCCTGAAATAGAAAGCCACTTGAAGCTGAAGAAATGAATATGAACGGGTTGAAATGAGGTAAAATACTTTCTCCGTTCACCTCCTCACATTCACTTTGCAACTGCTTTCAAGTGATATTCATTAGACACATTTTCACTTTTATTTATTATTTAAGTTCTTGAGTTCAAAATTCTCATACTATTCCATCCGACATCTCAAGATGTTTGTGTTCTGTTGAGAGCTGCCCTAAGTGCCAGACTGTGTGTCTTTGAATGTGATGTGTTTATTCAGGTGAAGATGTTTTTAAGAAGTTGGCTTCTTAATGCAGTCGTACACCAGGCTGAATGACAAGCAGGTGGAGTTTTTAAAGATTTATTTTCTCACTCGACTCATGAATGCCCCTTTAGAACTGTTTACGGACCATGTCAGGAATTTTGCCCATTTAATTCAGACTACACCTTGAATTTTTTTCTTTGACTTTCTGCCTTTCAGTAACCCACAGGTATTAAATTGTCATGTGTTTACGTAGTGTCAAAATGGTTTGAAAGCTCTCAGTATGCCTCTGTGCTACTAGGAGACCAGGCTGCACAACTCAAGAGTGAACTTTCTAAATTTACATGATGCTTCCAGCAGCAGCCATGTTTGCTCATTGTTTGTCCTCCAGGTTTGGTTTCACAAGGAAAAAAAAGAAAAAAAAAACTTTGCGAGCAATGCTTTTCAGCTACAGAATCTCAAATATCAGATGCCAGTGCTTCCCTGAGCACCATGACAAGTTTCAGAGCTCTCTCTGTTTACAGCTGCATGACAATGAGATGTTAATGTAGCTTCGAAAGAAACAAGAGTATGGTGTAGAAAGTACCCATGGAACGTGGTTAAATGGCTAAAACCGAAAAAAATGAATGCGATAATGAAAGAAATAATGATCCCCCATGCCCTCCATCACTATACAACAAAAAAGTGGTTTCTCACATCTCTTTCTGTGTTTAAATATAACAAAACCCCAAAAAGTTTGCAATACTGTTGTGCTGATACTTGCATATCATATTGCAAATGCAATGCCAGTTTGAAACTGGGCATGGTCAAAGAAGCAATATTAAAGTGGTGTACTAATTTTGGGATTTTTAGCTCACACACACGCACACAGTTACTGGACAAAATAGTGAGTGAGCAGCAAATGGCATTACTTTCATTGCCTTCACCACCCAAACTTTATTATCCCCAGGCTGCTCCTCCACCAACGACAGCCAACATGTTTGAAAGTGTAAATCTGCAGAGAGATAATGCACTGCGCCCTATACTTGGAGGGAAAGAGAAAATGAGCCTCCCCTCCCTTCTTCGCACAGAGACTAATGACACCAGGGAAGTTTGAGAAATAGTGATGGTGAAAAACTTGTGGAGCAAATGCTTCTCAGTCAAGAAGACTTATTCCCTGTTAAGTTGTGGAGATTTTTTTCTTAATTTTCTATTTTTGTTGTATACGTCCCCTCTTTCTCCCTGCTTCTCTTTATGACGTGTTCTTTGGTGCTTTGGGAATGCATTCAGTGAATTGCTCTAGTTAGAAATGACAAAACAGAAATTGGAAGAATATTTCTCTGACAGAAATAATGGTGCTGGGACTGTGGAGTAAGAAGAATTCTGCTGATGTGTTGTGGGACATAGAGTGGAGCCCTGAATGGCATTTCAGAGCACTTTACATTTTTACAGTCCAACAGCTCCACAGTCATCGGTGATGATGTGTGTGAGAGTCATGAACACATTCATGTTCACTGCTGAAAAAGCAGAGGGACCTCTGTTCAGCTCCCTGTAGGGCCAATATGTTATGGATCATTTTGTAGCTGTGGAATTACTATATGTTTTAAAAAGCATACCATCTGTGCCTCTGGGTACACTAAACTCCACATACACTCACCGGCCACTTGATTAGGTACTTTGCATATGCTCAGTTGCTTGTTAAACCAAATATGCAATGAGACAATAAAATAGATGAACTCTCCTTCCCTAAACTGCATTTGATGAAGAAAGGTGATATAAGTGACTTTGTTTGAGCCATGGTTGTTGATGCCAGACAGACTAGCCTGAGTATTTCAGAAACTGCTGACCCACTGAGATTTTCCTGCTGAACCGTCTCTAGGGTTTAGAGAGAATGGTCGGAAAAAGATAAAATATCCAGTAAAAATGCCTTGTTGACTAGTGGCTGCTCCAGGACGATAGGAAAGCAACAGCAACTTAAATAACAATCAAGGTATGCAGAAAAGCATTTCTCAATTCCCACATCAAACCTGGAAGAACATGTTTACCGCAGCAACTAAGACAGGAAACGGAGGCTACAATTCACATGGAACGAATAAATCTGGGATAAAGGAAGACTGTTTGTAGAGTCAATTTCTGCTCCAGTATTTGAATGGTAGGGTCAGAATTTGGTGTAAACTACATGAAGCATGGATCCACCGTGCCTTGTGCCAACAGTTAAGACTGGTGGTGCTAATGTAATAGTACAGAAGATATTTTTGTGGCACATTGTGTCCCTTAGTACAAACTGTGCATCAGTACAATGCCACAGCCTACGTGAGTATTGTTATTGACCATGTCCATCCCTTTAGAACATTTTGTTTGATGGCTGCTGCTAGCAGGATAATGTGCCAGGTCACAAAGCTCAATTCATCTCAAATTGGTTTCTTGAACATGACAGTGAGTTCACTGTACTCAAATGGCCTCCACAGTCACCAGATCTAAATCCAATAGAACACTTTTGGGATGTGGTGGAATGAGAGATTCGCATCATGGCCAACAAATCAAATCAACAACTGTGTGATGCTATTAAGTCGATGGACCAAAATCTCAGAGGAATGTTTTCAGCACCTTGTTGAATCGAGTTCATGAAGACATGACCGCAGTTCTGAATATACGTAGAAGTGTGTCAAAATCTGTACTAGCAAAGGGTACGAACAAAGTGAACTGTAAAAACTTAACTTAATTACTTAATGTTCAGTACAACTACAAGAACTGGCTCTTCATAGATCTCACTTTGACTGTGATTTAAGATTTATTATAGCTTTTTGGTAGGTAAAAACTATTTACGTGAGCTTTATCAACTTGCTTCTGTGATATTTAAACTGTAACATGCAATCCCATTTTTTATGTTCATCTACTAGTTTTATATACTAATATTCTTGCTTATAGACTCTGTTGTGAGTGAGCGAGTAATATAATATGACTTGTAATGTAAAAGTAATTTGATAGCTATTGCTTTGCCTGAAGCATCTTAGTAACCATCTCATAAATCATGTTCCTAACCACACAAATGTGTGTCATCAGGTGTCATGTAACAACTACCCTTTGCCCAAGTGACACCCGACTGTGTTAAAGACTAAAACTGTGCATGTCAGGCTGGATAAACAGTCTGTCCCATCTAGCCTTATAAATACTCTGTTATGCAGCTGCCCACTGCTGTTATATACTTTCGTGACTTGCCAGAGTGTTAGTGATGGGTCGTTCGCGAACGAAATGGCTCTTGGAGCCGACTGTTTGACGTGAACGACGCGAGCCGGCTCCTTATCGCGAGCCGTCACGTGTTTTTTTTTTTTTTTTTCCTTTCTCTCAGCCTCTCTCTCGCACTTTTTTTCCGCTTCACTCTTCACGCGAACCTTGTGCTTTAGGCTGGGCAGAGGGGGGAGGGGCGGTAGTTACACTCAGTAGCACAGGAACAGAGCCCGAGACAGAGAAAGAGAGGCAGGGACAACAACATTAGAAAGGTATAGTAATCATCCACAACTATTTTCGGTTGCAGATGATAAAGGATTGAGAAAGTTTATTCATGCAGGTCCATATGACAGAGAATATGCATGTTCTTTTAGTTTTCATATTATAATTTATATTTAATTGTGTTGTGGTTTGCAGGTGTTCTTTTCACTTTAAATTTGTGAAAGGAAAAAGCTGAAAATTTAAATAGTTAAAACTTGAAATGTGAATAGTTGATTTTTGTATTATATGATTTATTTATTACATTTTATGTGGAGTGAATAAATAAAAGTATATTTACGGTGGCCCCTAGAGACAAAGCACATACAAACTTCAAATCACGTACGAACTCTGAAGCATGTACAAACTCCAAAACACGTAAAAACACGTACAAACTCCAAAACACATAAAAACTCCAAAACACGTAAAAACACGTACAAACTCCGAAGCACGTAAAAACTCAGAAGCATATAAAAACTCAGAAGCACATAAAAACTCAAAACACGTACAAAAGACAACAGAAGTGCTCCAGGATGCTGGGCGCAGTGTTGAGCCTTTGTTATCTTGTGGCTACACAAGCCAGCAAGTACCAACGACCGGATTTGGTGTGTGGTAATAACAGGTAAATGAACTTTTTTTTAAATTATTTGAATATATATATGAGTGCCTGTGTATAAATACACAAAGAATACACACATGCTTTCAATTGTGTAATTTAAGTGATCTAGTAGCTCTGCTTTGGAAGTTCAGTTCATGCTAGAAATGTGTTTTGGAGTTTGTACGTGTTTTGTCTCTAGGGGCCACTGCATATATTTATATATAAACATATATAAATAAAACCACTTGTTTTTACGTTAGTAATTCCTTTTGTGCATAATTTTATATTATTGTTAATAATAAATTAATTAAAGCAACAAAACAACCTGAAGAGCCGGTTCGGAGCCGAAAGAGCCGGCTCTTTTTAGTGAGCCGAACCGAAAGAGCCGGATCTCTAAAAAGAGCCGGAAATCCCATCACTACAGAGTGTCGTCTTTTCCTGCCTGAGTGCCCGAGCTATGACTACGTTGCCATCTGTCGCATCTCTCTCTCTTCGGTGACTGCTATTTGCTCTGCTATATCACTCATGTCTTGTCTGCATCTCCTTAGACTCGCAGTCAGTCTTCTGTTTGTCCACAGCATTTGTGCAAAGTAGATCATTCATGTAGCTAGTGGGAGTTCAATTAATCCTTCTTAAATACCACACTGACATCTGATCCTCTGTGTTTTTCGTTTAACAACTCATTTGGATTGTCCTTTTATAAACTTTTGCTGACATTTGCCTATTGCTTACATTTTTCATTAATTGATGAATATGTAAAGACGCTGATTTATGTGACAGTTTAAACTCTGAAAGGCAATTTTGTTAACTTTAACGAATGCTTGTTATTGTTAAAGTTAACCCTTCCCTTAGTTCTTCTTGTCTTTCTGGTATAATCTTAAGTTATTTCCAGAAATATACCTTCTGCTTTTCACAGCATGTAGACGAAGTGATTTTTGAATGAAAATCCTATGTCAGCAACTCTTTACTGATGTATTACTTCACTGATGATAACCCTCTACCTCAAAAGCACATACTTTATCTTACCTTTTTGGTTGCAACATAGTTAACTGCCCGTGGCGTCTACATTCAAACTGCATAACCGGTTTTTTTTTTTTTTTTTTTGCACTGTAGCAACACCTGTGATGTACAAATGGCAAACACAAGCAATCGCTGACCTTGACATTTTAGTGAGTGTTGATAGCATTGCTCCATATTTGGACTCCATATTTTTTTTTCTGCAACCACAGATGAGCAAGAAAGTTACCTGTAGGTATAAAAATGACCCCCTGTGAACTGCTGCAGAAATAGTTCCAGTAAAATTAGGTATGCTGGGAAAACATGGAAATATGAGTGTGTGAGCCACCTCATTACGTTGTGACTTATCTGCCTTGAACTGCCAAATATAATTTTAAGCATTAACTAGCCTCCACCTGAAGAACCTCTCCTTTTTAGTGGCTTTATAACTGCCAAATATTTCCCCTTCTTTTCCCCAATGACTACATCTGCCTCAGCTTTGCTTTCAGATGACTGGCTTCTTTGCTTAGTTCAAATGGTCAGTTTTTTCATGCTGCGCTTTGATGACAGGCCACATCTCCTCATCACATGAAAAACCTGGCTGATGGGCCAGCAAGGTTGCTCCTCACCTCCCACTGCTAACTGAGATTTGTTTCTTATTAGTAAAAAATGCCAACGATTTTGTTTTAACACAAAGCTAAAAATGCACTTAATGAAGTAAAGTGTACAAAATAGCCCTCCAAAACATAAACAATATAGTCTTTAATGCAGCAAAATTGTCCTTGGCATTGTTGTAATGTCTTATATAATGAGCTACTGAATAATTCATAGTGATTCATTAATACATAAGCAGCATTTAATAATGTAGCTGATCATGGTGGAGACTTTGCTTTGGTGTAGTTTAGCTGCTGAATGCTCTGATCTATAAGAAAAACCCTGTACTGATATGTAAAGGAGCAAAAGTAGAATTTTTTTTTTTTTTAGATAAAACCTTTTTGTGAAAGTGTTAAACAATTAAATCCTTAACAGGTAACACATACATATTCTAAAATATATGGGCTCACTTTAAATCTAAATATGAATGATGAAAAGGAAAAGTTAGAATATGGCAGTCCGAATAAAACACTCTCAGAACTGAAAAATCCAAACTGCTGAGTGACATTTGATCAGTGGGTTCAGAGCTTGACATCAGAATATCTACATTGTTTGATAAACATTTCAGTTTCAGTCTCAAACTGTCAAATAGCGAATTATTCTTTCATGAATAACCATTTGCACCGATGTTCAAGGCTCATGCAGAGAGAAATATGTTGAGGTGGAGATGCGAAACTCTTCATAGCAGCAGCCTGAAAAAAGCAAACTGAAATGCAGCCACAAAACATGTCACCTTTAGAGTTACAGATGTGACTCTCGTATTTCCTCAACTGGAAAAAAATTCTGCCATAGATGCTGCTGCACTTGACTGAGCTGAGCACTACTCTCTCTTTTTGGGAAAACTGGTGAAAGACAGTCTGGAAATCAGCAAGTGAAGCGTGAGCTCCCTTGGCAGGTTAACCCCCCCCCCAAAAATAAGTAAATAAATAAATAAATTAATTAAAAAAAACCAACAACAAACAAAAAAAAACCGACCCAGATTTTTATTTTCAAAAAATTCTAGGCATGCTGGATTATCGAAAACACTTGAGATCAGCCAATTACACCTGATAAACCAGTAAACGTGGCTCTTATTATACTATACACTCGCAGCCAGTTCTCACTTTGAGGAGAGAACACTATGACATTGAGGTAATGAACTCATAACATGTATATAAATGTACCATCTGTCGTAATGCCATGCATGAGTTGGTACAGGTACTTGTGATGGAATTTTGAGTTTCTCTTTATCATGGAGTGGCTGATTTTCCAGGCCTATTATAGTGAGTCACTTTGTGATGCTGTGCCATATTGCTGTGCTAACCACCAATCAGAGACTACTGATGGAGGGAATATCTGGTCATGTTTGAGTGAGAATCTGTTATTGAGTGACTTTTTGCTCTGGAAGCCATTTCAGAATAAAATCTGCATAATTGCTGCCCTAAAATGTGACAGGCTATCATTATCTCCGGACAGCAGCTTTTTTGAGCTAGGCTTATTCCTTTTTAGAACATAATTTGGTCAAAATTCAGTGGACACAAAGCCTGTTTTCTTTCCAACTCTGGCTCCTCTTACATCCCCATAACACTTAAAAGCTAAACTGCTGCAGTAATTACAGTCACATAGCTCTGATCATTTGCCAGAGGTTGGACATTTAATCTTATCAGAGGCAATCATCATAAGGAACAGTTCTAATATCCCCCATGAAAGTCTGTAAATGCATTGCTCCTTGATATTTTTACATTTGTAGCCTTCAAACCATTATATTTATATTTCCTTTTATAAATTAGGCGCTATGAGCTGAGAAAGTGACAGTAGTGCTGCTATGCTCCATTACAGCTAAGCATTCTGTGCAATGACATCCCCTGCTCATCTCCAAAATTGCTTATCACACAAACGTGCTCGCACGAACCCTTTAATGCTTAAATGTTTGCAGCAGAGCAAAAACACCAGTAACATCAAATCTGTCAGCGTGTTTTCATGTTTACTTTGTACAATACCATTATCTAGTGTCCTAATTACACAGACGAAAGTAGCAGCACGAAAAATTGGCGATGCACAGAACTGCAGATACAGGACTTAACAAGTTCATTTGCCCTTTTCTTGCAATCTCTGATGGCCACAGACCTCCCGCCGGTATGGACCCTGCTGACACTGCACACAAGTAGCTTGCATTCAAAGACAAGTTGACAGCATCCATTCGTGACTTTATAACCGAAATGATTAAGAGCCAAATCTTTACAGTCCAGTACAGGCCCAGGTCTAAAACAAGCCTTTGCCTACAACAAAAACACCTTTGACTGACTATTCTGTTTAACAGAGTTTTTATCAAGACTTCATCTTTATAGTCAGTAGCATTTGTCTTCTAGTATTCTCCTATTAGATCAAATTGTATGTCAATAGTTACAAATATTACTGCCTAATGCTTTTCATTGATTCAAATAAAAAGTTTAAGCTTAAATTCCAAGAGTCAGGCATCTAGAGGATACAGCCCCTACTGCTCAGGGGGGAACATAGGAAACACAGGAGAAGGCAGCATAATCACCGCATGATATGCAGTTTCCTCTCCCAGACATTAAAGAGAATTTCGGTCCTCCATGCCAATTTAAAAGCATCTTCATGGGACTGAAATTTTGTGTGGTTTTATCAAATCAAAAAAGATTGCTGTTTTCATGTTCTTTATGGACAGATTTGTCATCTTCCTGATTAATATTTAATAATAACCCAGAGATTCTTATATCAAAAACTCCAAGGCATATACAACACTTACTTGCTGGCATTGCTACAGCGATGAAAAAAAAATTGTATTTGATCTAAGCTCTCGCAATCTGCAGCTTCCTCTTCAGCACTGGAGGTTGACTGAATTTGCTGTGGTAGAAACGGGCACTATAATTACCAATAATTACATGTTTTTCCTTCCATGGCAGTGTTTACATGTGTTGTGTTTAATTTTAGATTTCACCATTAAATGATTCCCAACTCTCACTTAATTGTGAGAGCAGTAATAATTATGATGATTGTCAGTGTAAAAGCAGGGAATCAGAAGAGGCTTTCAGGATTTTGTGTACGAGAGGCTGTATTCTCTTTTATTGATATTTCTGTTAGACGATGAGAGCTTGGAGGCTGAATGGGGCAGCACAATGACAGTTTCAGTTGAGAACTGTTATGGTTGTTCAAACTGAAATTCAAATTCAGATAGCTTATTGGCATGAATGTTTAGCTAAACAATGTTGCCAAGGTCTCAGACTTCTCGGTATAGTGTGCAACAATTCATCCACCTATCCATCCATCCACTCATCCATGCATTCATCCAACATCTCTGGTAGCTGGCAGGTGAAAATAGGAAAGCAAGTGACTCTTTCCAAATGTGGACAAACACCTGTCTCCCCAGCCCGAAGACTTTTGTTTTTAACAAACTCCAATTATTTCCCCTTAATGAGCTCCCGTAGTGGTCGATGTGCTCTCCCATCATCATTACTGCGGGGACAGCAGTTGCAGTGCTGGGCCTGACTGGCAGCTTACACAGACCTGTTCTCCCTGACTGACTGCAGGCTGCACTTCCTGACAGCTGGAAGCCAGCCTCCTGGAGCACAGCATACAATCACACACAAAAGGAAATACACAAGCACACAAATGCATGAACTTGTGTGGGCACTCAAAGTTTTTACTTGAAGTTCTGTTTTCTGTTTTTTTTGTTTGTTTTTTTAAATTCAATATCACAATTACCTTGATATCAAGAAAAAAGAACCACTTGCCAAAGAGCACTGTATTTCCTTTTTAACCATGCCATTTCCCACTTTTCTTTCCTTGAGCTGCAAAAAAATCTGTTTGACCTTTAAACAATAGCTAAAAGTAGCAAACGTTTTAAAATGTTTTAAAAGTGTGGAAACATTATGACGATTTTAAGTGTCAGCTTAAACACATTATTGCAAAATACCCAGCAGTCTGCACACTTAAAAAAAAATTCTAATAGTGAGAAACAACTGACAATGGCTCATCTTCTCATTTTCGCTGATTCCTGTAAATATATATCTATATATAAGCCCTGTGATGATTTTTAGCGTCCAGAAGCTTTGGTTCGTACATTTGATGAAAGTATTTACAATTTATCAAATAAAATCATTCAATCATTTTATTTTTCCCTGGTTCAACTTCCCAAGGGAAAGCAAGGATTGCATTGATTTGTGATTTCATTTCCCCAGACACGAGTGCTGGGGTCAGCAGCAATATAAGAAGCAGCAGCAATAACTGATGCACACAAGACAGCTGTTAACCCAGGATTATGGTTCTGATGTCTGTTTGATTTAAGCACTGATAGAAATACGAATACGGAGGTAAAAATTCCGGACTTTCCGAAAGGAATATGGTTAACGCTCTTCAAAGAGTAATTGCTTCTTTTCATAATATATCATTATAATGATTAATATAACTTGCATGGCTTCACAATAGCTTTCACATCACATTTCACAGTACTGGCTCTGCCTGCTGCTGCTCCATGCAGAGAGGCCTGAAAGAGCCTTTAAAGACCTCGAAAAAACGATGAAATAGAAAGCTGTTGCACTGCAGCATACGGCATCTACACCTTCACTTAAGGAAGTGTGTGAATGCAGCATGTAACATGTCTGTGAGTTAACGAGTTGAAATGATGCAAGATTATGTGCTAGCTAAAACATGTCTGATGCAAAGTGTCAGATTGTAGAGAAGTGTTTTCTGACACGCTCAAATCAAAGTCAGTCTATCTCAGCAGTTTGCAAACACTATGTGTGAGTTTGTAGGTAATAACTGCAGAGTTGTTAAATAATAATGTAGTTGGCAGCATTTGAAAGATTACTGGTTCTCCCATCACAATTACAATAATGTGCCCAAACGAATTGCTTCATCAAGATAATGTAACTTATTACATCTGATTACGTTTTGGTTATTTTTCCAACAAACACTTGAAACTCAGCTGAAAAAAGAAGATAAAAACACAAAGCAGGCAGTGCAAACCTCCAAATGATCTAATAATGATTTCAGACAGTTTTTTTTTTAATTTGCCAAGATTCGACACTGAGAATTTGTTAACAGCATTTTTACAGGCTGTATAAAAATACAACAAAAAAAAGCCTTACACTCTGGACTGAGCCTCTTTCTTACAGTCATGTTGAAAACTAATTCCTTTGATTAGTTCATCACCAGCAAGTGTGAACTATGAGTAGTTTGTGCAGAAGTTTTGGCAGTTTAGTGGTCTGGAACATTCAGGTGTGTTAACACAAATCTTTTTAGTGGATGTCACCCCAAATTCAACCCAAGGTCAAATCAATGACATGCTCAAAGGAACTGCAAAAACCCAAGAGCTACATGTCAGTCCTAAAGGCCTCAGCATGTTAAATGTTATTGTTCGTGACAGTAGGATTAGAAAATAACTATTGCTTGTTTTGAATTATTGCCAGTAACTGCAAGACTTCTGGAACAATGTCATTTGGACATACAAGACCAGAGTGAAGATGCTCAGCCGAAATACATAGCACATCAGCACAAACTACTCATAGAAACTGTCAGCATGGTGGTGAAGGGGTGATGAATTGGGCTTCTGTTGCAGCCACAGGACCGACCCTGGCAACTTTCAGTCATTGAGTTGACAATGAACTCTGTTGTGTACTAAATTATTCCACAGCCAAATGGGAGACCCGACTGCTAAGGCTAGGCTGAAGTTGGGTCATGCAACAGGACAATGACCCCCAAAACAGCAGAAAATCTATAACAGAATGACTGAAAAAAGAAATTGAGCCCAGTCAAAGTCCACACCACAGTCCAATGAAAATGCTGTGGTGTGACCTTAAGAGAACTGTGCATAAATGAATGCCCACAAACCTCAATGAACTGAAGCAACACTGGAATGACGAGTGGGCCAAAACTCCTCAATAAAGACGTGAAACTGATCAAGTCATACAGAAAATGAAGGCTTCAAGTTATTGCTGCTGAATTATGAGGTGTACTTAATTTTCCACAGGTGGGTGTGGCTTTGAAAACTTCCTTTTCATATGACTATATCAGAATTTAAATTTTGGTTATTTTGAGCAATGTGATATGATTTGTATCAGAGGTGGCTCAAATTATAAAGAAATGGATCCAATTACAGTAATTAATCCTCAAAAATTGAGTACAGCTTTGCTGTTGGGAAAAATGCCAAAAGTGGCATTACTCGAAGGCAAAAATAATCAGAGCAGCAGAATGAATGTTAATTCTAACTTGTAAGCCCCCACTTCTCCCATCTAAGAATATATTTGCCAAATATATTACAAACCTTTCAACATATTATTATTAACAATAATGAAAGTTTTATCAGTTACTGTGATGATTACAATTATTGGCAATAACATGTGATTTGTAATTTATTCATCATGCAGATAAATTACATGTTACTAGTTAATCGCCAGCACAATCGAAAGCATGTCTGGAGCTGTTACAGTAAGGTACAGTGTTGAGCCCAAATTCACTCTTATAAATCAGTTCAATTCAATTCATTTTTATTTATATAGTGCCAAATCACAACACCCGGGCCTTAAGGCACTGAGTATTGTAAGGTCAAGACACAACAATAATACAGAGAAACCTCATTAATCAGACAACCCCTTATGAGCAAGCACTTTGGCGCCAGTGGGAAGGAAAAACTCCCTTTTAACAGGAAGAAACCTCCTGCAGAACGAGGCTCAGGGAGGTGCAGCCATCTGCCATAACTGGCTGAGGGCGAGGGGAGTGAGACAGGACAACAGACATGCTGTGGAAGAGAGCCAGAAATTAATACTAGCTCATAATTAAATGCACGGTGGTGTGTAAACACATAGTTAGGAAAAGGGGCGAGAGAAGAAAAAACGCTCAGTACATCATTGGAAGGGTGTATTCAGGTATCTGATCCAACCCTGACTATAAGCTTTGTCAAAAAGGAAAGTTTTAAGCCTAATCTTAAAAGTAGAGAGGGTGTCTGTCTCCTGAATCCAAGCTGGGAGCAGGTCAGACAGAAGATGGCCCTGAAAGCTGAAGGCTCTGCCTCCCATTCTACTTTTAAATATCCTAATCACAAGTCGTAGAGCGAAATGCTCTACTGGGGTGACATGCTACTGAGCTCTAAGATAAGATGGGACCTGATTATTCAAGACCTTGTATGTGAGGAGAAGAGATAATTCTGGATTTAACAGGGGGCCAGTGAAGAGAAGCAAATATAGGAGAACTATGCTCTCTCTTTCTAGTCCCTGTCAGTACTCTTGTTGCAGCATTGATCAGCTGAAGGCTTTTCATGGAGTTTTTAGGACGACCTGATAATAATGAATTACAGAAATGCAGTCTAGAGGTAACAAATGCATAAACAACTTTTTCAGCATTACTCTGAGACAGGGTGTTTCCAATTTAAGAGATATTGCTAAATTAAAAAATAAAAACATACACACTTGCTAAAAAGAACAATATTTGAAAATGGGCTTTCTGTTGTCAACAAGTTTGTATTTATTTGATTAAACAAATGCATTTGAGAAAGTAAAGGCTGATGTGATCACATCATGAACTAAGTGAAAAGAGAACGTAACATAATAATTCAAGAGCAACTTTTCTTTAATTAGGTAACATTGGGGCAAGCTGTCAAATGCTTTCTCAGCTGGCAGCTGCCACTTGCAGCAAGCCAGGCCTGTAATCCCATTTTGTTTATGCATATCATGTGCTAATGTAAAATATGATCATCTTTATTTGACTTTACAGAAGTGTAGGAGAATGTGATGGATGTTGTATGTGTATATATTAAATAGCGATAGACATAACTATATTACTATAATTCTTATGCTAACAAAAGCTTGAGAAATATGGAGATCTATTTTTTATCAAGTCATCAGCCAATTCTAATGAAGTTGTTTTACGATATTATATTAATTTATTGTCTAAAAGCTGCATTATGCTGTCTTTATTCCATTCGGTTTACCCTCTAATCCCCACCGACTTTGCTAAATCTGAAATAAAATCTGCACTAATTCACACGCTGTGGAATGTTAATTTATAGCTTGGCTCACACAACAGATAATATGGGGCAATTATCTGCCTTTTCATATGTAAAGTATATTTTGGTTCATGTGGTGTCTCAGAGCTGAACAACACATTTAAACACATTGAAAGGCCAGAAGAGACCTCTCCAAGGATCTCAGATTACATTAGCTGTTAGCTAAAACTACGGTTAGCTGTATAGTTTATAATTAACTTAAAATTACTAAAATAAGGGATTTAAACTACTGAGATGAATTTAGAGGCGGCATTTCTTAATCAGCCAAAAGTTTCACATGATTTGTTGTACTGTTGGCATGAGAATAGCACACCACAGAAATCACAAGGTAGATAATTGAATTAATTATTCAATGTTCTAACACGCTAGCCTAGATAATAAACATATTAAACATTTTTCCTAGTTGAAAAAAGAAAAACCTGAAATAATATGCTGGTTAATATTGTTAGATCACAGCAGCCCAGTAATATAGGTAATGTAGACTATGTAAAAATACTTTTTGTTGAAATGTAAAAGTATTTAGTGGCCAATATGCACATGTCTTGGGTGTTTAACTAACTGAAGTTATAGAAAAGATTTTTTCAATATAAATGGTATCTGTGGCTGAAATTTTGTAATGTAAAAAACTTTCTTTGTACTTTAAATGTATCATGCAGCGGTGTATAGAATAAAAATGGTAGGAGTACAAGAACATAACCCAGTTCAGTGTGTTGACCAAGCCAGTTGCTAAGAGAAGAACATTAAAAACCTAAAAAATTGCAGTTCCTATGCTATGGCATGCCCTAAAAACAACTAAAATTGAATACACACCGTATAAGATATAGTGTGGAAGAAAATAAAATGTCAGTACTTCAAAACAACCTGACTATTTGTAGATCTGCTTTGTTACATTGTACCACTGGTTCAACATATAACAGTTTAATGCCACCAAAGATGAATGGGTGCCTTAAACATTACCATAAATTTCAGCCAGCTTCTCTGCGACATTGGCTTCAAAACAGGGCATCATTATTTTTTATCATATTACATCAGATTAAACAGTCCTTCTGTCTTCTGGTGTTATGAAAATAGGTACAAGAAATACAGTAATGCCTACATTTACATTTCCAATATACAAGTCGGCCAGTTATCATTGTAACAAGAAGATTTACACCGAGAGGTTTCCATCCAGTAGCAGTGCCACCGTACTCTATCACTGATAAATGGGCTAGCTCCGATCTGTGGACTTGTGCTCTGTCAGCAACATTGCATTGAATGAGCTGAACACAGTGACCTTGATACCCAGACTCAGAGTTGGTAAAGAATGAAGACTGACAGAAATGTAATGAAGTGTTTGGGAATATTAAGTGCCATTCTCACTGACATTGAATTGCAGTTTAGTATTTTATTATACCAAAATTGCCCACTGCAACTGTAGAACCTATATCCAGGACTCAAAGTCACCTCATAAATGCCATAAAAACGAAGAAACAAATGGTTTGCAGCAACCTGTGGTGAAAAGCAGCCCTATTATACATTTATTTAATATAGTATAGTAGAAATTGTTACTAGCAATCAAATCATTACTGGCACCAGTGAACCATGTGTAAAGGAGTAATTGACAATGAGGTAAAACACATTTGAATCCATGCATGTATAACAGCAGACTTACCAGACAAGTATTTGTTATCCAGCCTTTTTTGTGTGGCCTAGATTCATCTAACTGAGATTGGTTCTTGATAGCACTGTTGTTGCTCCTCAATCCTCCCTTCTCACAGCTTCAAGCACTGACCACATTCAGAATGGGGCACACATGCACGCATAAAATAAATACAAAAATAAAATATAACCTTTTACTAATGTGAACAGACCTGACAAAAATGAAGGCTTTTTGAGACACAATCCACATTTGCCAAATTTATCTTTATAGTGATGGCAGATGCAATGAATGTGAGGAATTTCTGTCCAGATACAAATTTGAGTGCTGTTCCTTACAGCTAGCATTGAAATGAATTTTTCGTTAGACTCCAATCATGTTGATCGCATAGCTCTACACTTAATGAATGATATCAAGCTCAAATGATCTACATTTTGCACAACAAAGTCCTCAAATCTAAAGACCCTTATTACAAAGAATTTCATCTTTTTTAAAGCACTTATTTGAGTGTTAGCAGGCCTAGAAATGTACAGGAATACAGAATATGCCTATAATAATCCCTATGCTGTATGTGTCTGTATTAACATATTCAAAATTTACTTTGCATCCTAAACGTTCTGTCGCAATACATTCTGCTGGTGTACCAACTCTGTCTCTCTAGTCTTACCGCCCTTCAGCAAACAGTGGTGATGATAAACTATATTGATGAAACTATTGTGTGATGAATGATTCAGGAATAGTGGGTGAATCATTTTTCATGCTCCTTTGGGAAATTTGTACCATCACCGCACACTGAAAGCTTAGGAGGACTTGGGAAAAAAAACTCTACAAAGGAAAGGGATGTCACATCAAAAAGACATTGCAAGAAAAATGTTTATTTGATAAATATGAGAACACTAAATCAAGTCAGAGAAGCTCCACAAACCACTTTTTTTCATCTCTAACCTGTAGTGGTTTGTCGCATTTTTTCATATTAAGTGCTGTTCTTCTTTCTCTTAATTAAATGTGGTTTTTATTGTTTTGTGACTGCTTCAAAACAAAGCAAAGCTTTCTTGTGACCACACGTCACGTCATTGCTGCAGCTCTCCTAATGCCAAAAACTGAGATGTGATTAGCTGAGAAGTTCAGAAACACAGATTATTGTAGGGGAATCATTTATTCAGTAGTTTACGCAAATGAAGGCTGTGGGAAATTCTAAAAGAATAAACCGACACATTCTCACTCCTTGCATAGTGAAGCTGGGTCAGAGACCCATTCCTATCATATTTCACAGACCTTGGGATACCAATTTAGCATCTAATTTGAAGAAACACATAAATGACACAACCTTCAACCTTAGATTTCTGTCTAGGGACACTTTAATTGCAGCTTTTTGACTCAACCTTTTTGGTTGCTGTTTGATTCGTTTTTAATGAGACATCAAACTACTTGGACAGGTTTAGGGACTAAACTCATTTGGTCAGATTTAGGTGGGGGAAAAATGGGTTGGGTTGAAACACAACTTTTTACAATGTATCATTGCCATTATTACATGTCCTTAGTAAACATAGTTATGGGTGATGTCACTAGTGATCGTACTGTGGGCATGTTTGCTGTGTAGGCATGTTTATTTCAGATGTTAAAGTACTCCTATTTAACCCTAGTACACTTTGTACTCTACACCCATGCAGGTTGACAAGTGATAATAGAATTACAATTGAGTCCTGACAAAGTATCTACACAAGTTAGGAAGATAATAGATTCAATAAACATGAAACTATTTTATTTAAGTTTATTGTATTGTATTTTACATATATACCAAACCTCTGGTATAAAAAAAGTTAAGGCAACATAAGTTTCTTTTTTTTCTTTTTTTCTTTTTTTTGTATTTCAGGGTTTTTTGTTTCCTCACCATCATCAGTATTTGAATACATTTGGGTCCTTTTTGTTTGTTTAGTCCTCGGGGCTTGGCATTACAGCCATCACGGCAATAGTTATTAGCAGGGCTCAGTATCAACAAAATATAATGTTAAAATTCCATCACTGTGTCAGGGATTTAAAATGACTTTTTAATAAAGGAGTTTACATTTAAGTACACGGGATGATCGCTTTGTTTTGGTATCAGATTGAATTATGTAATTCTACTGGCACTGATGCAGACTACTCTAAAATTGTGTTGTGCATAACTGCGACAGGAGCTCAGTTTTATAAAAAATAGCTTCATAGCTCTGCTAGTCATCAAAACTGACATGAAGTAACTTTAACATATTGAACATATGCATTCAACTCTTATCTCACCTTCTTATTATTTGTTGTTTGTATAATAAATATCATATTTGTCAGGGGCAGACCATGGGTGGATTGTTACTGGGATTTATACTGGGTTTTTCATGCTTATCCCATTGTCTCAAATACTTGTTCATTGGCAAGGTGCAGTTCTCCAAAGTGAGTTGTCAGGATTTAAATCAGAGCTACTACTCAGCCTTTCTATGAGTGTGGGACCTGAATACAGAAAGACTCAAGCTCCTAGGGAAACTGGCTGCTGAAAAGCAGGGCATTTTTGTCCCATAATGAGATTGTGACTGATTTAACTACAAGATAATTATAGATTAAATATGTAATCCTAATGCTCCAAAGGCCATGAAAGATATTTTGCCAGATTATTTTTTGTTAGAATGAGGATTTGGGACTTTGCAGGTGATAAGTTTGTGAGACAGAGACCTGCCCTACTCTGATATGCCTTAAAGACAGGACTGGATTCAGATGAACCCCCAAGAGAGGCTGTATCCCAATAAGGATTACCAAACTTGAAGCTATCCTGCACAGTGGCATTTGATAACAGTCACCTTTTCATCAGTGTCTAGCGCTAGACCCACTTAAACAAAAGAACAATGCAGGTTCAGTTTATTTTATCCAAGCTGCATAAACCTACAGATCCACATGCGCCAGAATTCCTAATTTCTAATTACTCTACCTCATAGAAATTCTCAGTGCTCATCCTTTCCATTCAATCTGTCACACTATAGAGATTTACCTGGCAAGAGTTCAGGGAATGACAGTAATAAACCCACCTTCATCTCCACGTTTCTATTCCTAATACACTTCATATTATTGCTAATACTTGTAAATAGGCAACTGAAATCCAGCTCAATATTGTTTGCTGAAATGGCTCACTGTTTATGGATACATGAAGCATAATACAAGGTTGAGATAGCTTGAAGCAATAATGGGAAAGTGTGTGTGAGAGGTGCAAGGAGTGTAAAACTGAAGTTATAGCCAGCATAAGAGTAGACTGGATGGGCAGGGCTGGCTGGTCCAATTATACTTGAGCCTTCAGGAAGAGTGAGAGGTAAAAATGCAGGAATTCATGTCACCTTGAGAAGCTAGTGTTACTAACAGACTTCTGCCCCAGACACTGTGTGTTTTGCAAATATCTATTTTTAGTTTTGGTAGCAGAAAGGGAAACGATTATGTGCTTCTCATGCAAAAGATATGAATGCTAATGGAAGTTGTAATAGATTGACATATATAGTTGAGAAAATTAAAACACTTTATGTAGCAACAACATGACTTGCAGAATGTCTTTGAGAAGATCTATATACATACTCGGGTTCTTAATGGATTCATTCTATCTTTATCCACCCAAATAACATCTTTTTGGGAAACAATTTAATTCTAAAATTTAAAGTGGTTCAGCTTCACTGATGAAATTCTAGTATTAGAACCCTGGTGATATATATTTTAAAGTTAAACACTGTGTCTGAGTCCCTCTCCGGTCCCTTATACATGAACAGCTTGGTGAAGTTTCATCGATGCATCCTATCCGCACAGAGAAATACAACCACACACTCGTCCATTTGCACATAAGAGCAATTTAGAGTAATCAAATAACCTAACAAAGATGATACACCTGGAGAAAAGCAGTGTAGAAGATCAGCGGAGCCATTAGCTGGTGCAGCGTGGCATGAAGATCAGCTTTCATCAGCGGATATACCAGATTTGTGGGCTGAGCATGCTACCCACATTTATCACTAGACTGATTAGACTGCATTCACTGTATGTAATTGTTTATAATGTAAAGTCTTCACTAGAAGAAGCACAGATTCAGCTCTTATTTTTTCTAAATCTTTCAATAATTTGCATTAGAACATCAATAATTCACTTTCTTTTTCTTGCTTCTTTGCATTACTTATGCCACCTAATGTAGAAGATAATCCTGTATAGGTATTTCTCAAAAGCTCATCTGTCTTGTGTTCTGGTTTGTTTATGTGACCGAGTGAGAGTGCATGTTTGTGTGTTTGTGCATGTGTAAAAGTCTGCTCTAGTAATCAAGCTCTTTTATTAGAAAGCTGTGCAGTGCATAGGTTTTTTTGTATTACTGCCGGAGCAGGTGGTTTGTCATTGTGGCTGATCGATATTTGATCTTTTTGTTTGTTGCATGGTGGCACAATAAAAGCAGAAGGAGGCAAAATAACAGGGTGCTCCTATAGGGAACCAGATAGCTCCCAAAGCAGACAGAAAGGCTCTTCAAATCCCTCCTCAGGAGGGACAATGTCCATACAATCTTTGGTAGCAGATGAAGGAGCTGCAGAATTGATAAGAAAACAAAATGGAATAGAAAAGGAGTAGAATAAGATTTGTTGAAAGGGATGCTGATTTTTGACAGAAGGTCACTCCGTTGAGTTACTGTGGGGTTGTCGTAGCTCTACTCATAAATGTGATTTTCTCTGTTCACTATGCCTCTTGATGAATGATGTTAGTGTTTAGTGAATCCCTTGAGGATTTAGCCATTTAGAAAATTGACTGCATGACTTTCCCACAACAATCATGGAATCGCACTAATGTGAAGACCTGACTAGTTGGACACCAGCTAATTTAAAGCCATCTCAACTGTTAATTGGTTACTTTATATAATTATCAAAATCAACTTATCTGATAATTTTAATGGCTCTTTACTCACATTGTTGTCATCATAACTTCAGAACTGTCAAAAATATACATATATATACACATCCAAATAGATGACACTGGCCAGCAGATGCCTAACATTTTTCCTGTCTGCACAATTGGAAAGGTAATTTAGGAATAAATAATGCCTGCCTTCTGCTTCTGGGGCATTAAGTAGTGTTTATGCAGAAAGATTGTCTCTCATCGAAAATATTTATTTGTAGTCATGCTTCCCTTGATTGATTTTCTGTCAACTCCTTTCTCAGCAAAAACAGCAGAGGGCTTATACAGAATTGTTAAACACAATCCTCCTGAATAGCTTCTAACTACAGCGACAACCCCATACAAATCCATGATGACACAGGAGTCTATCTATTTAATTTTTTACACGCTGCCTGCATTGTCCTCAAAATATAGCGAAGCCAGCATGAAATTGCAGATGCATTACTCTGGCTAAATTACAGCTCGCGGGCCCGACCGGCACTTCCTGAAATAGATGAGAAGCAAGGGGTCAGTTGCACTTTTGTCATCCACTGAAAGGAGTTGCTCATTCTATGTCTGTTCCACCTACTTATGTCACCAAAGACGATTCTCGTATGTGTGATGGGCACGAGGGCTGTCACTTTGATTAATGGCACAATAACATTTACAGCCACCATGCAGTTTATTCTATATCAAATATGTCCCTCTGAACTCCTGGGTTTTATCTGCAGATACTTTGCTTTTATATCTTTTGCAGTTGCTGAAAAAGGGTCATATGAAAAGAGAAAAAATAGAACAGAAAATCACTTCCAAGGCTCTCCATCTCTCTCACTTATGACTTGCCCTCTATATTGAGTAAATATGACAAATTTATGAACTGTGAGTTTGAGGGTTCGAAAGTCATAAGTAGGGTTGCCAAGTGTCCCGTTTTAGCTGGAACATCTCGTAAAATTAGCAAAATTGGTTTGCCGCTTATTCTACTAATGTCACATACAGTGAATATTTACACTATGCCCAGCTGGTTGTGCATTGTTCAATGCCAGAGTGTCCCTTATTTGATAGTTAAAAAGCTGGCAACCATAGTCATAAGTAACCCAAAGAGAGGGACTGGCACTAGTTGTTGCTTTTATTATAAGTTGTTTGATGGTGATTAAAGCTGTATCTAGCCAAGAGAAAATGTACATGTTCACAAATTGGTAAGCGTGGCACGAATGACGGACCCAACCACATCGTTTGTTCTTTTAACCTTTTTATTCCAGTTGCTGTTCCTCTCACACACAGCCGTGATGTGCTGATGGACCTCCAGTGTGTCAGCCTTCCCTCCAGCTGTGCCACAAACAACATCCCACCACAGTAAAGCAAGCACTGGATTTATGTCACTCTGTTTAAAGTCAACACCAGGTTAACTTATCTTATCTTAGCATAAAACCATGTATTCTTATGATGCAATGCTGCATCTTCGAAGGGACTTTTTGCCATATCTCCGCACCAGCACCAATTCTAGTGTGGTTTCCTCACTCATGCTGCACTTCTTTATCCTCAACATGTATTTACTGCACACACACTCATCATACATGCCATAGAAATACTTCCTCACTTTAATGATTTTGGAGAAATATCCAAAGTTTTCCGGTGCTCAGTGTGTGTGATGGGGGAAGGAATGGTTATGCAGGTGTATATGTGTGCTTCTGGCTTTCATGTGAGTGAATATATGTGTGTACTGGGACTGACAGGCTGAAAGCAGGGCAGTGACAGGTCCTGACTGTGAGATTGACGTGGGTACTGGGATTGAACAAGAGATGGATTTAGCTCAACTAATTGAACTGAGAGACCACTGAGGCTGTAGAGGAAGCTTGACTCAGCGTGCTGAAGTGCCTCTGTGTGTGTGTGCAAATGTATGCATGTGTGAGATTGTAGCTTACATGTGTTTTTTTCCCTTTTTCCATTTATATTTTTATTAATGACTCTGCATTCTGTCAAGATTGATGACACAGCATGGAAGTGGCTTGTGTTTGCCATAACCAAAGACTGCCTTGATTGAGATTTTTCTTTGTTGCTGTGAATTGTTTTTGACAGGCTGTGCCAAGGCCTCATGCCTCACCATTGACAGCTCTAGCTTTAGTCAATGTTATGTTACATTTGCTATTTATCAGCACCCTCAAAGCTGACTTTATTATGCCTATATGTCAGTCTGAGATCTCAGACAGGAACTTGATTTTACAGCACAAATACTGTGATATTCAGATTATTGTTTCTGCAATAATATACATGTAAGTCTTCACTTACATGTATAGGAATACATACTGTAGTCAGCTTCTATGACAGAGTGATTCATCTTTTATGTTTTTATCCATTTTAACTCCACGGCAAGTGCTGGTGAGCAGCGTACATGAACCCTCTCAGACAGGGCTGAGACAGGCTAGTACAGGGCAGGTTTTCTTTCTCTCCTGTCTTGCTGTCCACCATCTATCATGATATTTTCATCTGCCCCTGTCTGTTTACTTGCCTTGTCTCTATTCATCTCCATCCTGCCTCCCATTCTCTGTTCCACCTGCCTCCTTGCTCCTTCCTGCACCGCTGCAACACTTTTATCTCAGTCACCCCCACCTTCTATCTTCAATGAGTCCCTATGCTTTTTCTTTCTCTTGGGAACTATCTATCGAGATGAGCTGTCTCTGTGTATGTCTGTCCATCTTTTTGTCTTACTGTGTCTGAGCCAAGAGACCTAGTCCCCCTCGTTGACAGCCTCTTTCACTATGACTGTACTTTGGCCATGGACCTCTGACAGAAACTTTAGAAGGCCTGTCTGGAAAAAGACATTGAGGGGAAACTGAGAGGGCATTGAAGAGGTTATGAATCCCTGTACGAAGCCCTGTGCTGACAGGCAGCTCTTCCCTCTTGGCTTGTAGTCAGAGGCTGAGATGGATGTGAGGGATAGTCGGGATGGATGGGTCCCAGCTGGAGCAACAGCTATGAGCAGCGACACTGGCTAAAAAACACCAGCAAGGGATAAACCCAGTGATGAAAGAGTTGGAACGATAGCATGAACATGAGCATGCATATGTTTGTGTATGGCTGCACATTTGTGTTTCTTTGTATCAGTACAGGCGTGGCGTGTGTGTGTGTGTGTGTGGGGTGGTGGTGAAACCAGAAAAGATGTGACTTGTGAAGCACTGCAGAAAGCAGGGCAGATTATTCCTGGAAATCCCTGCATACATGTGTCAGCATTATGGGTGTGAGGTCTGCAAAGGGAGAGAGTAAAAGCTAGACAGGCCATATCGGGCCACGCTGTTTCTGTAAGCTGTGACTCAGTATGGTCTCAGCTTCTGTTATGCCTTCTTCCCAACCTGCCTACTGTAATCCACCCTGCTTGGCATGGGGTTCTGGTTACGGCAATGCCCAACCCACCTAGGTGCCAAGAGGAACACAGTATTCCCTCAACAGACAGGGTCTATTGATTGCCATATCAGAGGCCATATCATACTATCCGTTTATTGGACTGACTGAAGTTTTATTCAGCTTGCCCTGGCTGTGTATACAGCCAACAGATGACATTTAAACTATGGCTGGTGTACGCCTGCTGGACTGGAGCTGACAGCCTTACAAATGGCTACTTTACAGATGGCATTTTACTCTTGGCTTATTAATACTATTAAACACAGCTTGTTTATATGAGATGAAGGCCAGTCACATTGTTTTGGCCAGATACAGTCTAAAGCAAAGGGGTGTCGATATTGCTCATGGGAGCTTATTAAATCCCTTAATAATAAACAGCCGTTAATTTTCTTTCTGACTTTTAGGCAGCGCTGTGGCAAGACATGGCAAGACTAACATTAGTTTGTTCTCCTTTCTGTCGATATAGTAGTCACACTTAGACTCAGTAATTCAAGAAGCACCACAGAGGACACAGACGTTTTATAACCACTGCCCAGACAGCAGGAGCTACTGCACCTATTAGCATTAACCAGGCCTTTTCTCCTTAGCAAATTACCCAAATGCACCAGTTCATTTGTAGCACATTTAAAAAGGAATCAGCCAATATTGTCATGCTATTAACCAGTTTGATTTACACCATGACCTCAAAGATATGTCAGAATTGGTTAAATAAACTATGTATAGCTCCTAGGGTAATTGGATTTCTGCTCACGTCCCCAGGCAGATGATACAGTTACATGTGGGAAGAAGGGATTACCTTTGATTATAATGGAAACCTGATTATTAAATGTAAATGGAGCGGAAATTACCATGGAAAATGGACATCTTCACAGGAAACAGCCATTGCACAAAGAACCTATACAAGGAAAATAAAAAAAGGAGTGTCTTATAAATAGCTGTGCAGTCTGGCTTTAAAAAAAGTGTCCCTTGTGAGATTTATGCAATCCCAAACTTACTAAATTTTTCACTAAAACCATGTTGGTGAATCACAGTAGAATTAAATAAATACATAATGAGTCATTTGAATACTACAGACTGTCTAAAAATGAAACTCTTTTAACTATTAATTTCATTTTTTATATTATATCAAGCCAAAACAGAATGTTTTGGCTTGATATAATACGATAATTAATGTAGTAATAAAATTACTTTACAACTAACATTTACTTCAACATTTTTGCTAAACCATTAAAACGTCTTTATTCTGCATTTAAATCAGTCATTTTTTCCATCATTTCCATTAAGGGACACTATATATATATATATATATATATATATATATATATATATATATATATATATATATATATATATATATATATATAGTATACAGTTTGTCAGAGACTTAATTTTATCAGTTGATGCGCTTCAGGCACAAAAAAGTTTTGGTATTTGTGAATTATACTGCTGATAAACTAAAAGGCTCCCAGCACTATGTGTTGGTTGTTGAGAGGACCCGCATACAGCACATGTAGGCAGGTTTAATCCTTACATATTGTCTGGGTCAAATTTGACCAGATTTGACATTTGAGAGCAGTAAAAATACTAAAAATACTACTAATTTTTATAAAGTGAGCCAAATACAAAAAATTAGAATATTTTAAAACTTTAAACTGTTTTTCAGATGCTTCAGATGTTTGTACATTGATGCCACTCCTGGTTCGAGTTGACCTGTATCTGATAAGATGGATTTAATATCCAAGAGTTTGGGTTAAATCAAGGAAAATTATGGTTTTAGGGAATATATGAGTATATGTGCAACACTTGTGTGTATTTTTACCCCTCAGCAGTAAAAGACTGATGGGTTATTGTTGTCACCCTACCAGGTGACAAGAAGAAAAACAACACACTGTAGGATTTTAAAATTCAGATCATAGGTGCATTACTGGGTGGTTGAGAGGTTCTACTGGCTGCTGCTAGTATCCTTTTATACAAGGGGGACCCTGACACTATCAGAAGAATTGCTTGTGTACTCCCCATATTTGTCCAGGTTCCTGCAGCTCCTGCTGGTCTTTGAAGGATCGCTGAGCAATTGTGAAACTGTGAAATATTGAGATACAAGACAGACAAAAGATCTTTGCCTCTAATGTAACTAAATAATCTATAAATTTAAAAAATTAAATATTTTATTCTGCTCGAACTGAGATAAGCTAACGGTGTTTAAAACAGAACTCAAACAGGGGTTTGGGAAGTTGGCATGCCCCCATCTAGGGATTGCTTATATATATATAACGTGAAGTGCGACTCCCCACTTCTTCCACTCCCAAGAAAAGGCAAGCAGCACAGAACAATTCAGGACGCCAAACAGTTGTTTATTTGTCAGCAAAGCCAAAACAGAAAAGTTTAATATGATCCCTATTCATAGGCAGAGATGTAATCTGATTACTTTTTCAAGTAACGAGTAAAGTAAGGGATTACTATTGCAAAAACTGTAATTAGATTACCGTTACTTTCCCGTAGGAACGCTGCGTTACTGTGTTACTAAAACCGTGATCTTTTGCGAGAATGTCTCATGACAGTGACGTAAGCGAGTGCGCCGTTAGTGACAACAGCTGTGTGCAGATCAACAATGGATCATATATCGAGTGCGGGAGAGAGTATGAGCGTGCAGCGTTTAAAGCTTGGAAGTACTGACCTTACTTTGAGTTTGATTCCATAAAAAGTGACAAAAACATTAGTGTCCGCTGTGCGTGGGAAGAAAACTTCTTTTTACTCCGAAAAAAACCCCTAAACAAGCTCTGAGTGCGCAACCACGTAATGGGAAATTCACAGAGAAACTCGCGGATTCTTCCACTGACCGCTGCGCCACACCTGCACCAGAGCACACCTCCGCCTACCCCACTCCTGCTTTACAGGTGAAAATAGAGCAACAGGACTGCTAGTCTTTGATTTTATTTACTTTCTGCTGTGTTTTACTTGCACCTATTTGAAAGACTGAGTGTAAACACAAAAAATATTTTATTTTATGTTCTGGAATGTGCAGAAAATAGGTTTAAATGTTAAACTAATTTCTTCAAGTCAGAGAATGTTGCATATAATTAAATTTTTGCTTGATGCATAAAGTTAAAAGATTAAAACAGATAAAACTGTCATGGTCTGGGTCTGATGACCCAGAGCTCATGTATTTCTTGTATATGTTTTTCCATATGTTATGTTTTGGTGGTTTTCTCTCCCTTTTTGTCCTTTCTCCCTGTGTGCTCCCCGATGTTTTGGGGTCGCTGAGGGGACTGCGACCCGGAAGTGTTCCCGCACTGGGGACTGCCGCACCTGCCGCCCATTAGCCCTCACCAGCTGCAGCTGATGGCTTCATGAGGGGCGCCTTATTTATGAAGGTGGCGGAGCCCCAGTCGGCGCGGGATTATACTAAGTCGAACCTGTTAAGTACCTCCGTAGAATAGTGTGTTGAGATCGGCTTCGCTACTAAAGGCTGCCTGCTGAGCTGTGTGTGTTTTTGTGTCACCAGGAGTCGGGAGTCAGGAACGTCGTCACGAGGGGAAATCATGGAGTGGAATCGGGTTTTTGGAGTTGTCACCTTTTCACTGCTATGGACACGTGCACTGTGTGGGATTCTTAGAGGAATCGCCACAGGAGTCACAGTGCTTGGATTGTATATACCGTAATTGTCGGGCTATAAGCCGCTACTTTTTGCACCAGCTTTGAACCCTGCGGCTTTTAGTCAGGTGCGGCTTTTCTATGGATTGTCCATGATTTTTGTCATATCGTAAGACGATTTGTTTTGTTTGTTCCGGTGTTGTACGGCACTACGTTGCCTGGCGGAAGGGCATGTGATCAGACACACAGTATCGGGTTCAAGAGTGGTATGTTGGTCACATGTCCATCCGCCAGGCAACATAGTGCCGTAAAAGTAGCGCGAAAAATAAACTTCAAAGTAGTGCTATGCGTTCAGCGGGAGTCGTGGATGATGTGCGGCGATAAACGTGCGAAAAGCAAGTTATGCCCAACTCCACCGGTGGAATCTGACAGCGTGGAAAAGTGTAAAAACATCCATGATCACCAACGGATTTCGAAGGGCTGGACTGCTGCATGATGGAGAGGAGGACACCGCGACGGCCCTTCAGAGGGTGTTCGACTCTGACACTGACAACAAAGGAAAGAAGCTGAGAGTGGATGACGTAGCCATCCTGAGCCTGTTCGTATCCGACACTGGAGAAGAGGACTTTGGTGGTTTTAGTGCGCAGGAAGATGGTGGTGAATGACTGACTTTTCTTCTTGTTAAAGCCATGTCACTGCACCTGAGCCTAAAAGGTAGTCCAATCTATTTTTCTGGTGTGCCCTAGGTTATTGTTATGTACTACATTTGTTACTCATTTATGAAGCACAGTACATGTTTCCTACTTGTAATTACCGCTACTTGTACGTATACCTAAAAAGTTATGCAAATATGTACTCATAACTTGTTTTTCAAAATATTAATAAAAGGGATGTGTCTCCAAACAGCCATCTCTTTCCTGACAATTCGCTTTGTGCATATTCTCTTACATATGATAAGTCAACATTGAAACACCTGCGGCTTTTGGTCAGGTGCGGCTAATGTATGTACAAAACAGGATTTTCCCCTGATTTTAGCTTGTGCGGCTAATATTCAGGTGCGCTTTGTAGTCCGGGAAATACGGTAGTTGTCGTTTCTGTCCATAAATAAATCCACTGTCATTCACTAGAGTCTTGCATTTGGGCCCTTCTTTCCCTACAACTCCACGGTCTGCCGTCGCAGCCCGTGACAAAAACAAGTTTAAAAAAAAGAGACTTTTCCATTTGATTACATTTTGTATGATGGATTATGCAGAAAAAGTAGGATTGGGTTGACAGATCTATTGCTTTATTACCTATTCAGGTTGTAAATCGTGTTTTTAAAAGTAACTAAGTAATTAATTACTTTTGAAAATAAGTAATCAGTAAAGTAATGGGATTACTTTTTTGGGGAAGTAATCAGTAATTAGTTTCTGATTACTTTTTTCAAGTAACTTGACCAACACTGTTCATAGGATTATAAAGCCACTTGAACTGTTATTCCAGTGAGTGTCCCACACACAAAAGGCTTGCTACCACTGCGTTGAATGCACAAATGAATTTGCAATAAGCCATTAACAAGCCATAAACACTGGGAACATTTAACCAGAACCACAACTCAAAAACTTCACCAGATCACAAACCCCAAATCATAAAAACTGACACTTGGCACTTAGTGATGGGTCGTTCGCGAACGAAATGGCTCTTAGAGCCGGCTCTTTGACGTGAACGACGCGAGCCGGCTCCTTATCGCGAGCCGTCACGTGTGTTTTTTTTTTTTTTTTTCTTTCTCTCACCCTCTCTCTCGCACTTTTTTTTCTGCTTCACTCAGCATGCGAGCCTTGTGCTTTACGCTGGGCAGAGGGGGGAGGGGCAGTAGTTAAACTCAGTAGCACAGGAACAGAGCCAGAGGGGGAGAGAGAGAAAGAGAGCCAGGGACAACAACGTCACATTAGAAAGGTATAGTAATCATCCACAACTATTTTCGGTTGCAGATGATAAAGGATTCAGAAAGTTTATTCATGCAGGTCCATTTGACAGAGAATGTGCATGTTTCTTTTTGTTTTCATATTTTAATTTATATTTAATTGTGTTGTGGTTTGCAGTGTTTTGTGTTGTTTCACTTTAAATTTGTAAAAGGAAAAAGCTGAAAATTTAAATAGTTAAAAGTTGAAATGTGAATAGTTGATTTTTGTATTATATGATTTATTTATTACATTTTATGTGGAGTGAATAAATAAAAGTATTTTTACGGTGGCCCCTAAAGCACATACAAACTTCAAATCACGTACAAACTCGGAAGCATGTACAAACTCCAAAACACGTAAAAACTCCAAAACACGTAAAAACACGTACAAACTCCAAAACACGTAAAAACTCCAAAACACGTAAAAACACATACAAACTCCAAAACACGTAAAAACTCAGAAGCACATAAAAACTCAAAACACGTACAAAAGACAACAGAAGTGCTCCAGGATGCTGGGGGCAGTGTTGAACTTTTGTTACCGAGTGGCTACACAAGCCAGCAAGTACCAATGACTGGATTTGTTGTGTGGTAGTAACAGGTAAATGAACATTTTTTTTTTTAATTATTTGAATATATATGAGTGCCTGTGTATAAATACACAAACAATACACACATGCTTTCAATTGTGTAATTTAAGTGATCTAGTAGCTCTGCTTTGGAAGTTCAGTTCATGCTAGAAATGTGTCTTGGAGTTTGTACGTGTTTTCTCTCTAGGGACCACCGCATATATTTATATATAAACATATATAAATAAAACCACTTGTTTTTACGTTAGTAATTCCTTTTGTGCATAATTTTATAATACTGTTAATAATAAATAAATTAAAGCAACAAAACAACCTGAAGAGCCGGTTCGGAGCCGAAAGAGCCGGCTCTTTTTAGTGAGCCGAACCGAAAGAGCCGGATCTCTAAAAAGAGCCGGAAATCCCATCACTATTGGCACTAGCAGAATGAAAATAAAATCAAGAACCATTCAGCAACAGTACTGAAACTTAACATGACCAGAATCATTGTGAAAACCAGGAATCTAAAACTGAAAAATGACTCAGATCAATGGGACTGATACACCCAGTGTTTAATGCAGCACCATCAGTTTTTGTTGCTTTGGTTGTGCATAAATTGAGCCTAAGTACAGAGTCGATTGTGAGTTGCTAGAGAGAAAGGGATATTTATATCTGTGTGTAATTAAACTTTGGATTCTTTGGGAAAAACCTGCTTGTGATATTTGTCACCTTTAGGAGACTGTTCTCATTTCACACCTATAATAATATCTTTCTGAAGGTGCAGTATTTTCAATAGCAACACCCATGCTGCGTGTCATTTTCATTCACATAATTAGGATGCTATAAGAAGATAAAACTTGGAAACAAGTAGTTTTATGTCAGTGTTAATAAGGTGATGAATAGACATGGCTGTTGTTCTTGTCATACCAGGAAAGAAGAGATGCCTGTGGGGATGTTGAGGTTGCGGTGAAAGCCAAAAAAGCTCACCTGCTCCACTTGGGGAAGAGAAAATCATCGGGAGTGACTGAGGACAGAGGTGTGGAAAATAGCGGAAGGACACATCAAATGGTAGAGAGCGAAGTGAGACGCTGTCATTACCCCTGAGAGGACAGGTGTGGACCACAATTAAGACTTGAGTTTCACTGGCAGCCATCTGTGAACAGTCCCCACATCACCCGCAAGGGACAGGACATTTCCAAGCATCCACTGCAGTGTGCACATGTGAGGTCAAGCACTCCAATGCATGCATTCACACACATATGGCAACATCTTCATGAATGAAACAGCGATGTACAGCGATGCTGCAGTTGAATTTGAGGTCAGAGAGATGCTTGAAATAATATTTCTCTCCATTTTAGACCTTTCTATTCCAGCTCAGTCTCAAACATAGACACAGCCCCCTGCTACAGGTCTCAGTCAGTCTGTCCTTACTACAGTGCTGGCTCAACCAAAAATAATTTCCCTTCCTCTCTGAGCTGCAGGGTAATAAGGGAACAGGAAAAGGGAGGGAGAGAAAGAGGCCAAGTCTAAATGAAAAACCAGCCTCTGTTTAGCATCTTCTCTTTCTGGGGCACGGCTAAGCTTTATTGGATTTTTTTTTTAATTCCTACTTTCGTTAAATCAGACAGAATTTTCTCATAACCTTTGGCACATGTGCAATGTCGAGTTTAATCACTTCTCTTGTTGAAATATACTGTACATGATATTAAAATGCAAAGATGGACAAATAGTAATTCAGCATTTGACAAGTATGTCATACTTTACGTTCTCTTGTTATCTGACAAAGTGATGCTGAAACCTCTGCACTTTAACATCACTTTAATGAGAAGATGCATGAGATTCATGAATCTCATAAACCCACTTAATATCTAGCCTCACTGTATAACAACTAAGGAGATAATCCTCAAATTCCCCTTTCAAATTGAGGTCCCCAGTATGAAGACCAGTGCAGGAATGCAGTTTGCCGATCAAGAGTTGAGGTAGAGTAAAGACCTTAAAATATAACTGCGTAATGCAGGTCAGCACAGAGATGCTCTTAGCAGCATGTGTTGCAGACACAAGCAGAACATTTTCTTATAGATTTTCGATATATATTTTTTAAAGGCCTAAATGAAAGAGAAACACGAGAACTCACTCTACAGACATGCAACCACAACATGCCACACAATCCCCCACCCTCCCTATTTGTCTATCCATTCAACCACCCATCAAAGATACAATAATATAATTTGGTGATGAGAAGACAGGCTGGACATAATTGCCTCTAATGACCCATTGTTTACTGCACAGCCTCAGCTGAAGTGTTAGCGTCTTTATATTGCAGTTTCTGAGTCAGTGAATGATTTTTGCAGATTTTTGAATGAATTTCAAAGATATCTGCAAAGAAGCATCTGTTTTGGGGGCTTTCTTTGCTCTTTTGGGGTGTGTTTGTGTGTATGTGTATGTTTGTATACACTTTTTTTACTCCATTCTTCTAAAAACTGAATTGGAAGATCTCTTTTAAAATTAGTTCTTGCTAAGGCATGGAACTATATCAGTATCCAGAAGAGATTGCATTGCATTACAATTTAGTGCATCCCGAGTGGTGGAAAAAGAGAGAGAGATCCTCAGTGATGTATGACATGCTCTTATAGTGAGTATATCTTACTACCATCAGGACAGAGAAACAGGCTGTCATCTTTGTGAGCTTCTCGTAACCAGTCATCTTTTATACCTTGTAGTCAACTATGATGAGCTAATCCAAGTGAAATAGCATCGGTATCGCTTACGCATAATTGTGCTTTGAATTAACTTTATAATCCTTAGTGACATATCTCGGTAACATCCACCGCGAGTTTTGTGTTTCAACCTCTAAAAATCTGTGGGGAATTTTTTTTAGCTTGCTAAAAATAGTTTCTGTCATTCTCGTAGCATTTTGTTACAGTTTACAGTTCAAGCATTGATTTTTAAATGCAACATCTAATAAATTATTGATAAATAGAGTGATGTTAATAAAAAGCATTGAGCAGCCTAACCAGTGCATTAACTATAAAGCTGCATTTGAATGATGTTATTATTAGGTCATTTCCTGCTTGCTGATCTCAAATGGTTAGTTCATTGTCATCAGTTCAGAATCCTCTCTGGCCAAAAGTATGTTTGTGCAGGTCATTCAGATGGAAAAACAATTCATGCAAAGTATTACAGTGGATATCTATAAAGTGTATTTTGCATAGGGTATAGATCCTTGGTCATGGTGGTGATGTGAGTGTGAACCAGCTAAAGGGTGAGTTACATACAACTATATATAAAAGAGTATAGTATAGAGACTGTGTATACATGTGTATACAACTTTCAAGTGTAATTAACTGCTTAATGTAAACAAGATAAGTACTGAATAAAGTCCTCACCAGTTTTTTATGATGTCTCAGAGGACAAAACACACTTAGTCTTTTTAGATATGTGTCCTCCCATTAACGAGAATAGAAACCACAGCATCATGAACTAAAATACTCTCAATCATGCATGAACTCAGCAGTGCTGAAGAGATGGAGCCCTCAAACCCACACTTACTAAGGTTGCTCCCGTGGAGAGAGCTCATTTGCATGCAGTTGATAGAGCATGATTTTTGCCTGTGCACTGTCTGTAAAGTAGGTTTTGCACAGCTCATGATAAATATAAATCTCAGCATGCTTACCTGCTTGTATAGGTTGGTTTGCTGGCATTAAAACGACAGATGTTAGTTGTACATTTTAAACATTTTTTTTTTTTACATAATTTTTGAAATTGTGCCATACTGCATTCAAAATAACACTTCTATTGCCAAATCTCCTACTGCTGCACCTGAGCACACAATACATTTGCGCTCTCTGCAATTACACAACCTTTTCACCGGCAAATACACCCAGGAATATCAAATATGAGGAAAGATTCACCTATTACATCTTGTGTTGTTTCACAGAAAGGAAGTATGAGATAATCATGCTAAAAATAGCCAAAAGCTTCCTGCTGCCTGTGCTTCCCCTGCAGACACACCAGTGATACTGGGACCATTACTTAGAGCAATGGAGAGCTGAAAAAAGTCAAATAGCATACGATGCAAATGTGTACAAGATCTTAATGATTGAGCAATTGCCTGATTAAAGAATGTATTTGACTTTAAAACCCTGCTCTAATAGGAATGTCATCTTATCATTGTAGTATAGAAAAATGAAAATTGAATAATATGCTAGCCCTAAAGCCAGTGATATTTACAATATAAGAACACTGACTGTGTAACGATTATGTCAGAGTAAAACGTATAGATATTTTGGGGATATACCAGAAAGAAAATGTATCAAAGCTTTAAAGAGTGAAGAAAGAGATCTCAGAGCCTTGACTGAGAAACTCAGTGACCCTCATCCACTTCTTCCATCTCTTTTTATCAACTATATCCGCGCTTGACCATCTGGCAAAATTCTATCCTCTGACAATCATCACTGATAAGATAACAGAGACATCTGTTTAGTTATCTCCAGTAAAGACAGATGTGATCACCATGACTTCACTCACTGGGTTTTAAAGCCTCATTTTAAAGTCTCAGTGTCTTAGAATCTTGTCTGTTGTCATGTTGTTGTTGTTGTTTTTCTTGGAAAACATAAATTACACTAAATCAAAAATCAAAAAATCCAGGCCCTAACAAGACTTAATAAATGGTTGATTTTAAGTGTTGCAAATTGATTTAATTAATTATAGAGTCTGAAACAGCTTTTTCACACAGTGCTGAAAACATGTTTTTTAATGTCTATGCAAACCACACTATTCGGCACTTTTATGGTTTAAAGCCAAGCAAAAGAGGCAAAGCTAAGATGCTTTTGATATGTGCAAAGAAGCCCACAGAGGGGGTTCATGGATGTAGTGAAGAAGGACATGGAGAGGGTTGGTGTGACAGAAGAGGATGTTAGGGATAGTGTGAGATCAAGGCAGTTGGTCAACCTCTAAAGGCAGCAACCAAAAGAAGAAGAAGAAGACGAAGACATGCACAATGCCCATTTCAAGACCCTTTAGTGATATCACAAATAGCATTTGTTTGTTTTAGGTTAAGGCTACTTCTTTAAAATTCTCTCCCTGCTGAGATGGCTTCTAACTATTCTTACCAGCTCTTAAAATCTTTTTGAACTGCTAATTTGTACTAAGACATTCAGTGGAGTATTACAGATGAAATTTTCCTTACGATTCATGGACTTGAAAATGTGTATACAGTGTCAAACAGAGTAAAAGTGAACTCTTTCATCTATATTTTCTGTACACTTTTAGATAATACTAATTTACTACTCCTCGCTGTACAGTATGTCTTTAGCTTATAATTTCTTGTCTAGGACAGAAACTCTTCACCAATGTTTAGCCTTGCCCAGCAAGCTCCCTGCACCAGGCGGCCAGATAATGGGCTGGTGTGGTGCACGGCAGGAGCAGGCGTTCCTAATGACCCGTAACTGAGCAGCACTGGGCTGTACAGTAAGAGCACTCAGGAGCCTCATGAAATCTAACCCCGATCTCATTTTGTAACAGCATGCACTTGCTCTGAAACATGGCGTCACTGGTGGGCGTTAATAATAAAGAAGCAAGACAGGCTCTGAGCCTTCAGAAAGTGGTTCTCTCTCCAGTTTTACTAAATTTGTTGAGTAGCGTTGTTGACCAGTTAATAAAATCTGCTTTGGCTCTAAGGCTTTCATTCCAGCCCACACTGACTTAAGTCTATTTCATTCATAGCAACTTTTCTAAAGTTATTCCTTGATGCATGCAGATGGGATGGACTGGTCTATTGTTGTGGAAGGAATAGAGGGGGAGAAAGAAGTGTGCTGATGCTTCACAGCTCCTAATCCTATTGGAAGTTAGTCCTGCTGTTTGTTCTCCTGTTTTGGCCCTATCAGTCACACTTAGATGAAGCCTGAGGGGAAGTAATATGGGTAGATTGGGCCTGAGTGGCATGGGGAAGTTGCCAGGGCACATGGGGGACTGCGAAGTAATACTGTGTGAAGTACCACAGCCAGGGGTTCAGCTCACAGTGGATGGATGTGTAATGGTAATGAAGAGAGATGAGATGAATCTGATACTCAAGGGAGGGAAATGTCTCTCTTTCAGTCTCTCTCTCTCTCTCACACACACACACACATACACACACAGACACAGTACTGTAAAGAATGGCCATATAGATTGTGTGCTGAAATGCTCGCTTGTGATAAACATCATTTGGTACGGTGCTATTTCTGCAGTGTCTCCACTTTTAAATGTTTCAGGAGCGATACAGTGAAACTTACAGGGATGGAATTCATTGATATACAGTATGAAAGGAATGTGCTGACACAATACATCACCAGTTCTTGAATTGTGAACTTGAAATAATTTTCTGTGATAGGCTACACATCCACAGTGGGTATCACTGCGTAATGGACTTCCTGTGGTACGGTCTGAATAAGGACTCTGTAAGATGGAAACAAAGATAGGCTGGCATTTTAAAATGTCTACATCCAGCCCCGGCTCTATCTAGCTTGGAGGGATAAGAGTGTCAATTGGATGATTCAGAGTGTGTCTATTTTAAAGCACCTACTGGACACTTTTAATGCATGGCTAACTTTTTTTCTTTTCTTTCTTTCTTTCTTTCTTTTTTTTTTTTACAGAATTTGCTGTGACTTTTAAAATATGCAGTGATGGATGTCACTTTCAGTCAGAGAGTGCTTTTTTTCATACTCCAAATTAAAAAAAAAGAATATAAGTGGAATCTGTTTTTACAGCATTTTATCCTGAGTACTTAAATAATAGTACTATTTATGCAATAAAATCCATAACAGGACCTTTGACGATGCTTGTTATCTTATTAGGACCTAAGCAAATATGTCCAGCGCATTCTCAAAAAAGCTTTCTAACAGCCCATTGTGCTATATAATGAGAAATCAGAGAAAAGTGAGATATTATCTGGAGTCTGTTTACCTACCTTACCCTGGTTGCTAACGAGCTCTGAATGTCTATGTCTCATAGAGAAATGAATAGGGGTTGGGGATGCACTTCCCCCACCCAAGTTAGAGTAAAAGCCATCAATAATACTCTTTAGTCAGTTGCAAGGTGCAGATTAGTTTTTGCCCCATGACTTCAGCCCTATTCTTCTACATGGCAAAACTGCTCTGAAGAACTAGAAAAATAAATCCTTTCTTTATTCTAACCACTAATGAAGATTTATAGCTGGACGTTTGAAATTATAGATAACTTACACACTGCAGCGAACTAAAACTAGAGAGAGAGGGCAATGAAGGAAACGGTATTAAGATCTTTGAGGTCTTCCAGCAGGCACGCCAGTGACATGCACATATATCCTTTCCATTTCATTACAAATCAGAACCCAGTACACACACACAGATGGGTGAGGCAAGTACATTTTAACATGAATAAATCCTAAATTAAAAAACACATGAAAACATTTGACATTTGGCAAAAATTGCTCAACCACGCTGATTGTATTTGATCACAGAGCACTAATGTAACTAATGTAAACATGAAGTGCTGCTTTATTTCCAACCAAAAACTCTCTGACAGTGTAAATGCTTAAAGTGGGTACATCTCTGATCCAGTTTTATTTCTGTCTCTATTAAGGTTGATTATAAGTACTTGGTTAGAATAAAGCACAATATTTTACGGCTGAACCTTTATCCACTCTCTCTTATCTCTCTTGTGGTGTTATGATATTTGATCTAACAATGAATCCTGATTGCGACTACATAGCTCATAGTGGCCCTTAAGAATTTTTCCAATGTAGAACAATATCTCTATAGTTGAAGTTTTGAAATAAAAAAAAATGTAATTGAAACAAACATTAATGACAAACATTAAAAAAGATAGTGAAAAGAGTCTTTCTCTGCTAGTCAAAACAAGGCGAAGCAAAATGAGATTTTGCTTCACCTTTAAAAGGGCCACAGAAGAAGGTGGACATACAAAGCCTGAAGCCTGGAAAATCAATCAGGAAAATAAGTGTGAGTTCCACATAGCCTCTTTGTATTGCCTTCTTGCTATGCTCAGGTTAGCTTTAATCATCACTGATCCCTTGCTACTATTCAGGAACTCACAGCTTCTTCTCCTGCCCTTAAAGCCTTTGATATGGATAGGTGTTAAACTGGCTCTCGTTGCTGATCCCTACCACCACCAGGCTCACCATCCAGGTAATTCAGTTTGCAGTCTCCGGTTTGTGAATTGATTACTTTGCTATCCCTCTTTAAATTGGTGTTTGGAGAGTGGCTCTCTTTCGCTTCAAAAAAAAAAAGAAGAAGAAGAAGAAGAAAAAAGAAAACTCTCATCAAATCAAATGGAAATCTAATATAGGAGGCTAATGGGAATGGCTAGTGGATAGCCTATGGTTCAGAATGATGCATGGACGTGATGATCTGATGTGTGCATTAGACAAGTCCATAGCTGACCATATTCCATTGGCTATCTTATGGGCTTATGGATAGTATTTCAACCAAGTCTACTTCTCCAGGCCCAGGTTTCTTAAAGTGGAGCCCAAGGCCAGTGGGGAACCTTTGTACCATTTTATGTGTCAAGCAAAGAGTGCACTACTGTACATTTAGTTCCTTAAAATTTCATGTCATACTGTAATACGACAGCATAGAAAAATGGACAAATACAGATAGTTTAGAGAAATTTAAAAGGCACCTGATAGCAAAAAATAAATAAATAAATAAAGCAAACACATTATAAACAGTAATTTCTTCTCTGTGTGCACATTCTTCTTATGAGAACTCACAGAGTCACAGATAGGTCCATAAAAAGTGACCTAAATACCACATAAATACCAATTTTTGTGCTTTTGCTTATGTATGTTACCACAATCAGTACTCAAGAGTGTTAATCCAAGGCATAAGCAAAAGAAATGTTTTAAATGTTTAGGAGGCTCTGGACAGACCAAGGACACAAGGAAGAAAATATATCTCTTGGAGGGCTTGGGAACACCTTGGTATCCGAAAGAGCTGGAAGAGGTGGCAGGGAAAAGGGTGGTCTGATAATCTCCTCTTAAGGGTAAATTATGGTCCCACATATGTGTCTGTTTGCATATGGTTTCTGTTCAGAGTAAAAGGAGAAGGCGTTTAACACACCATAAATGTGATCCCATTTACCGTTGTCTTCCATGATCCCAACTGGACATTTTTGGATGAGGGTGACCTATACATAGGTAAAATGCTTATTGGTTGACAAGTGGGCCAAAACAGGGAAAGGAGCAACAGTGAAAATCATCAGGAATTTTTGATATCCTCCACATTTGGCTGATGGACCAACAATAGCACAAGCAAGAGAAGCCCACAGTCCAGTCCTACTACATGTTTTTGACACTGCCTGCATCTGACAACAAACACTGCCTTTGCACTGCCCTTGCTCAAGGAAGCTTTAGACTGCTACCTGTACACAGATAAGTGGTAGAAAATGGATAGATGGATGGATAGGATTAACTGAAAAGCAGTTTCATGGCCAGGTTGGGACAGTTCCCCTATTTTATTACAAATTAGCAGATAATACTTTTGGAAACGATTCCAAAAATGAACTTCATTTGGGCTCTGTCTGAAACTCTCGCTATGAGGTCCAAACAAATGTCGATGCAAGTGAAGGAGGCCGTCATTATGATGAAAACCCAAAATAAACCTATCAGAGAAATCTACAATGTGGCACATTGTAAAAAAGAAAAATTAACTGACAGCAACATCAAAAGTCTTGGAAAACTACAGAAGATAACTATTGGGGATGATGGCAGAATTCTTTCTTCAGTTAAGCAAAACCCCTTCACAACATTTAGCCAAGTCAAGAACACTATTACAGAGATGCCATATGATGTCAAAGTCTACATTCAAGAGCCACCTTCTTGAATATAAAGACACAGTTTACAATAAGGTGTAAACATTACACTGATTACACTCATAAACAAAAAGAGCTGATTAGACATTGATAGAAAGTGTTTAAAAGAGCCTGCACAGTTCTGGATATAAATTCTATGGAAGCAGAATGATTAGAAAAGTATGGGGAAGAAGAGGAACAGCTTGTGATCCAAATCATGGGAATCCTATTATTAAAATTATTTCCACATACCCAATTATTTCTGAGCTTTTAAAAATGGGGGACTATGTATAAAAATGTCTGTAATTCCTAAAGATTTAAAGCAATACTTCAGTTAAACCCCTTGAATTACAGCTGAAAGTCAGCACTTCAATCACATCTTGTTTGATTTAAAATCCAATGTGGTTATGTGCGTAGGCGACATTTACAAAAATCATTTAATTGTCCTAAATTGGTGATTACAACTTTAAGAACTACTGCTTTAAGCCAACATTATGAGCAATAAATTAATCAATTAAGTAAATTAATACATTAAAAAATTAAATCCTGCTCTACTCTCCTCTTTCTTCCCCTACAGATCAGACCTTTTTAGTAGACCTGAGTGCACTCTAATGTGTTTAACTTGACATTATATGTTTCATGGCCTTGTAGCCATTAGGATTTTTTTTTTTTTTTGCAGAGCAGCATGAGCTTATGTAAGAAAGAGCTTCATGGTAGGAGGTGAGAAATTCAGGTGACACTGCATAATTATGTGTCAGTCTTCGAGTCTCTGTTTAAGTAATGCATGTTGAGTTTGCAGTACATTTGGAGTGTCTAAATGCATCTCTTTACCTGCAGCATCACATGTTTGCTGCGTTTCCCCCCCTTCTGATTCAGTCTCTCTATATCTCTGTATTCCTCACCTCTTTGTCATGTCTAGACACTCACTGTTGAGCTAGGCTCTGCTATATCACCGATCGATGAATCACCTGGGGTAACGCATGCAGCACAGCTGGGCATTGTCGTTTTCCTTGGAGCCACAAATACACAAACAAACAGACGTACATACAAAGATTTAGCCTTTACATAGCCCCTGAGTCTACATATACTGTAACAGATGAATGTCACCCCTCCAGGCACTCTGCTCAACAATCAATACACCACATGCAAAATGTCCTGCTGGAATTATGCTATTATGTGTGAGGAATGCCTTTAGGATAGAAATTCAAGTAAAAGTGCATCTGAAGGGCAACTTTAGCCCAGTATGTTAAAACCCAGTGAATGAATTAGTAATAGTGTTGTTAGGACTGAAACTCCCACACTTAATATTCTCATGTTTAACCCATCTATCTCCAGGGTCTGTTGGGCATTGTAAAAACATCACTGACCCAAGACAGACTTGCTTCTTGATCCCACAAACCAGTTTGAGTCATAGTGGAGGACATGTTGACATGCAATTAAGTAAGACCAAAAATCTTGTTTTAAATATTTAATCTGCTGAGTTAAAAGAACTGCAGCACTAGAACACAGTATCAGTTTGAGTGCATGGGCATATTTTCTGTGATACAATACATGCTATTGTTTCTATGTAAAAAAAATGTGAATGAGAATCTCTATCCATATAAACATTGTTGCAGATATTTAGCTATGCTTTTTCTTAGATATGTGCTTTTTCTTGAGTAGCAGCACAGCTAAGCTGTTGCTGTTGCTGTACTGTGCTCATGTGCTCATGTGAATTCTGCACCCATTTTTACTCTGAAAAGCCTTCATCACAGGCTAGCCTACCAGGCTTGTTGAAAAAAGACCCAATGAAGTCCTCGGACAAGGTGCCAATTGAGTACACTGAGATTGCCACACTAGGCACCAAGTGGGGCCTAGTGTGAGATGGATGTGGTCCTCCTGCTAATGGCTGATGCTGAGGATAATGAGGAGCTAATGAACGTTTTCTACAAAGAAGCGTGGGAACACCTCACGTTGGACAAAGAGAACAACGCCTTCTTAGCCTCCTATAGAAGACATTTCTGCAGCGCAGCAGGTCAATAAAATATAATCGTGACACACAGCCTAGTGGCAGCCTAGTGGAGCTGTTCAATGCTACAAAACATGCAGCTGGAAAGGTAACAATCCAATGGCACACACTGAGATCTCCACCTCACAAAATGAGTGTAAGATGCTCCAAAAAGAAAAATGCACTAAGAAGCAGGTGCTGCAGTTTTTCAGTGAGTGCATGGATGAAGTCATGTACTGCTAGCGTTGCCATTTTCATCACGCAAGCTTGTGAAGGGAACAACAGCATTTGATTGTGTTGAGATGATAGAGAAAGGCATTTACCAAATTTACACAGTGAAAAACATTGTGGCTTCTCATCTCAAATGTTTTCATAGAAAATCTCTATGTCCTCTTGTCAATTGCAGCCCTCCAAGGCCGAATGCTGACAATCCTCCCTGGCGGGCAAGTCATATAAATTGATCACCACCAGTGCCTCGTTCAGTGCCTTATTGCTGCAGCTGGCCTACTCAGCAGAGCTCCAGGACCAAGCAAATGCCAACTCTGATACCAGTGAGCTGTGGGAAGAACTGGGCATCATTACAGGCCAGTGCCACTATCTTACTACTGTCATCGTCCTGCAAAACAGGCAAGATGACTCAATTTGTCACAGAGAAGCGTGACATCCTAGATGAGGCCGGTGACTTGACTGGACTTGCTGGGACAAATCATAAGAGAGTATGTCTGTGAGTATGCTAGTGATGAAATTTTTTCTCAAATGGTGAGCGTGAGGGTCCATATGATATCTACGTGCCTGTCTGTTTTTTGTGACCGCGTGGGCTTGTCTGAGAAGGATTCACATCATAATGCACCAACTACGCATGCGCCCCAGGCAATGGACTTCAAAGAAGTATAACAGGAATGATTTTATGGCCACTGGGTCTTCAGCTGTCCGTGACCACAGTGGCATGTAATCAAGGCTTAAGACCCAATCAGACAGCAAATACATGTCTGTGACATTATTACTAATAATTCATCTATTCAAGACTAAAACACAGTACTGATGTTTTCAAACATACACAGATTTGGTAGTTTCAAACAATCTCAATTTTAGACATTTTGAAGTTCAGAAGCAGAGTGAAAATCTGGCTAAACTAAGGAAAAATTGTGCATTTTTAAACTAAAACTTGTTTGTGTTAACAGTGCCTAAGTGACAGGGAAAAGATAGTAAATAAGACAAGCATGTCCACATGTTTTGGCTTCCTGACAAAAGACAACCTAAGGGTTGAAGGATGTCTTAACTTATGCAGAGTGTATGAAATTATTAAAAAAGGGAACATGGATGGATGTACTGAGCAGTGCATATACTCAGTGAACATGTGGCAAGCATAATCTTGCTCCTACTGAAAAATTCAAGACGGATGTGCAGTGGAGCAATTTCACCAGGAAAAAGAAAACACATCCAAGACCAAGGACTTGCTCAAGGTCATTCCTTTTTTTCCCCTCCTTTTTCCTCCTTTTACAGCTATTTCACACTTTATAATGGATTGGATTTCTATAGCGCTTTTCTAGGCACCCAAAGCGCTTTACAATGCCACTATTCATTCACTCTCACATTCATACACTGGTGGAGGCAAGCTACAGTTGTAGCCACAGCTGCCCTGGGGCAGACTGACAGAAGCGAGGCTGCCATATCGCGCCATCGGCCCCTCTGGCCAACACCAGTAGGCAAGTAGGGTAAAGTGTCTTGCCCAGGGACACAATGACCATGACAGAGAGCCCAGGGATCGAACCGGCGACCTTCCGGTTACAGATGCGATTCCCAACCCCCTGAGCCATATATCAAATAGCCATGAATCACAGCAATATGCCTTACATATTTGTATTAGTCACAAAAGCAGGTGGTATTAACTGAGACATCGATTTATCAAATTATGCTGAGACAATATAAAACAACTGCACAGCACTTTATATTAGAATTGTGAAAAAATTGATTCCCAGATACTAATAGCTATTATTGGATTAGATGCCCCTTTGCAACAGTATCAATACCAACATAGCCACTACGCAGTAATGCTGCATACAAGCAGGCTTACAGCTCCTTCCCTCAATAGCAGCTGAAACAGTTGACATTCAGAACACTAAGCAACACTTTAGGAGGAATTTTGAGAAGTCAGTAAGGCAATATTGAATTCGAACATTGCTTGATGTGCAAGTTAATGCAAGTTTGCCATCTGCTATTTTAATATTAAGGTAGCAAGTAGAGGCTCTGGCTAATAATAAAACAGCAATATTAACATTGGGCAGCAAACATAATTCCTTCCTGTCTGTAAATTTATAATAAATGGTGTTAATTTTAACAGGATAACACAATTATTTGTGTCAAAAACAGTTGATTCTGAGAAATCTCTGGTATCAACTAGTGAGAAAAAGTTTCAGCTTACTGTAACAACTCTTATCTGCTCAGCAACACAAATTTAGAGCCAAGTCACAGGAAGCACAGCACTACCTGAGCCAACCAAAAAATATTGTTTCGGGCGGTTTTTTGTTTGTTTATATATTTTATATATATATATATATATATATATATATATATATATATATATATATATATATATATATATATATATATATATATATATATATATATTCTCCTCTGGTTGCTCTATAGGAAAAACTTTATATTTCGAGTTATTCAAAAGTTATTGCAGTTGATTATGCCTTAAAACTGAAAATAAAACTGCTTAGTCAAGATGGTTTCCTTCAGTCTTCTCTGCTATCACACATTTTATCAACATTTTTTCTTAGTTCTCCTTCTAAAAGAGGAGGAATAATTAATAATTGCCTCAACTCTCTGCTTTGAGAAATCTCTTGAGATTGGTAAGGCAACTGTGGCGCAAGCAGAGCCTTGCATCTCTTGTTCTGTCTGTAGTCTGGATTTGCTCCTCCTGAGATTGGTGTCTCCCTGGTGACTGTCTGGTTCAATTCAACCCAGAGCTGATTGCCTGTAAAATCCCAGTTCCTGGAGTGCTAGCTTCTAAAACATTCATCATTCCCCGACTTCTTCTAGGTGCAAACTCAGCCTATATCAGAGGATTTGACAGGGGCTATTTCTTTCGCCCTGCTGGAAGATTTTACAGAGTCCCCGCCACCACCCAGTGATCAAAGAGCAGGGTCAGATAGTCGTGAGGTTCCTGATCGTACTTCTGTTCTTCTTACCAGTCAGACTTGCTGCTTTAAGGGCCATGTTCTTTCTATGTACAAAACCATCCTGTGGAGACTTACTAGGCCTGTTTCTCCATCTGTTTTAAATTTTAATTTCAGGACAGTTCACTTCAATAACATTTAAACTTTGCTAGCTGCAATTACAGGTTCTAACATTTTGCTTGTGGTAATTGAATAAATGCATCTTCCTATCAGTGTGCATGACTGTCAGCAGATGAAGAAATGGAGGGTAATTTTAAAAGTCCATCTATTAAGAAATGCTAATTTTCTCACACTACAAAGGGTATATTGCATGACGTAGAATTATATTATATACCTGCCCCTGTTTTAGAAACAAAACTTGTTTGACGTTCCCATGGTAAAAGGCAGAGTTCATGCAGATATTTATTAGCATTCCACTGCTTTATCTAGACTGAAACTAGTTGTGGTAATCAATGTACCGTTTTCCACAGTTCTCACTGTACCTCTTCACAGCCACAGGGCTATTTGCTAAATCAAGATCAATACAGAACAAGACATCTATGCAGATAGCCTGCTAGAATTCAGCCCTCTGTTGTTCTGCACATTTATTTTTAAACAGATGTGGCCTTTGTACACAACCAATTCTCATGTTATAGTTCCCTGCTGTGTTATAGTTCCTCTCCTTACTTACAGAGATGGCAGAAAAAGAAATTATAGTAAAGTAAAATTAACAGAAGGCAAATGGAACACTGTGAACGTAATAATTCAATTATTACTTCAAACGAGGAACTGTAAGAAGTGCTCTTCAATAAGTTTCTTAGTTCACTGAGCTATACAGTAATCGCTCATTGTGCTGTCGTCACTTTGATCAGAGGAAAAAGTGTTGTATCCTTCAGCACTATCAAGCTGCACCTCAGTCACTGTCTTCAGGCTTATTTTATCTTCTATAAAATCAAACAACTTTCTCATCATATATTTCTTAACAAAAAAAAAAAAAAAAGCTTGCGATTGTTTGATTCTGCAAGATAACAGACAGTTTCGACGCCTCACTAAATATCAAGTGTTTGTGTGGTTAACCAAGGCTGGGCCCTAATCAAATGTATCTCTTTCCTGTTTCTGCTGACGCCTCTGTTGACACATCCGTAAGTGGCTTTATCGCGACTCCTCTGGGAATGTCCTCCTAATAGAATTAATTGCATCCCATGTTCTGTTTGCATTTTTAATTGCTCCATTTGTGTTCTTACGCGCCCAGTTAATTCCTGCGCTTGTCTTTATCAAGGTAAATCCTAATATTTAAATGACCTGCCTGCCAATATAACACACAGCACAACAAATTCTACTCTCTCTAGTCATCCTCCTGCTTTTTATTTCTCTGTGTGATTGTGACCTCTGCTGCAGTCATCCATGAACACAAACATCCTACTGATAAAAGGGGGATGCAAAACCAAAGGCTGTGCATCTAAAAATCTGTTTGCTGTTTTTCTTTTTTGTCAGACTTTATTCAGTATAGTCAGCCAGCAAAAGTTGGCAGATTGGCGCTTTGGGTGGGAAGACGGTCTGGAACAGTGGCTGGTTTGGCACTGATAATGCCCAACATTACTGAAGCAAGGACACCTTTAAACCATGTACAGTATGTGTGCTGATGTCCTCCAAGGTCTGGAGACTGTCAGAGTTGAAATAAATTACACAAACATTCACACACACACAGCTTCATAGGCAGTATAGCCACCATTTTCCTCTGAATACAAAGCAATTTACAGTTTTGTCCTTGGTGCAAATTCAGGGGACGTTCTCTTATCGTTTTCTTTTGGGGGTTTTTCATTCAAACTGGTTAGTGTGACATCAAGCTTAGAGCTAGGCTAACATCCTTCCGTATGTGCAAGAGGCTGTGTGTGAGTGTCTTTGTACATAAGAGTTTCCAAGATATGAAAAAATAAAGTGTAGCTCTTTAACATCCTCTCCCAATGGCTCTTTTGCAGTCGCCTTCACCAGTGAGGCTGACACAGCTGCTGAAATGGCCCGATGTCATTGCTCATCCAAACAGAATTAAACCTGAAAGGTCTAAGCTATTCGAAGGATCCCCTAGGAGGCATGGGGAGAAAGACTGGACATTGCGCGGGGACAGTAAAACCTGATTTAGTACCTCTCAGTGGAGCTGAGAAAGTGCACACATAGACAAAGCAATACTTAGCCTGAAGTAAATAGTTTTGGTACTCGCGATTACGTAAGCATATTTAAATACTACACCGAGACAGCTGGACTTGCTTGAATTTGAAAACTGAAAGCTTTCTCTCTACTAATTGGTAAGTACTCCCAGGGGTTATTAGCTTTTTGAAAACTGTTGAGGTCAGATGTGAGGTTACATGCCTTAAACTCCTCAGAAGTCCATAGAGATCATAGAGAGCATCCTGGCGGGAAACATCTTAACCTGGTTCGGGAACAGCACCATGCAGGACAGATGAGCTCTAGAGAGGGTTGTGCGGTCAGCTGAGCGCACCATCCGCTCCGAGCTCCCTGACCTGCACTCAATCTACAGCAGGCGGTGCTGGACCAAGGCCAGGAAGATTGTGAAGGACCTCAGCCATCCCAACAACAGACTGTTCTCTCTGTTGAGGTCAGGAAAGCGATTCCGCTCCCTGAAGACCAACACAGAGAGACTGAGGAGGAGCTTCTTCCCGCAGGCGATACGGTCTCTCAATCACACCACCACACAGTACTGACCCACACATATGGTTCTTACACACACACTGGACTTTCTGGACTTTGGTTTTGCACAACACTGGTCACTATATTCTTCATTTCCGGTTAATACTTGTACAGCTGCTGTTATTGTGTATATATTTATTTATATTTAGATTTCTTCATACATTCTTATATAGTTCTATATTGTGTATTGTGTATTTTGTTGTACAGTTATTTTATTTTCAACTTTAATTTATATATTTATCTTATTCTTCCCAGTTAAATTTACCCTTCATTCTAATTTGTGTTGTACAGTTATTTCATTTTTAACCTTAATTTATATTTTATTCCTTCCTAGTTAAATTTACCCTTTTTAATTTTTCATATTTATTTCCTATCTTATTCATAGCCTTTTCCTTTTTTGTTCTCTTTAGGTCACGAGCAGTTGTCCAAGCATTTCACTACATATCGTACTGTGTATGACTGTGTACGTGACAAATAAAATTTGAATTTGAATTTGAATTTGAAGTCAGTACTGAAGAAGCCTTTCGGATGGGAGCTAATCTGGTTGCCTTAGCATGATTATATTGTGAATATAAAAATTACTGATTTACTGAAATCCATCCATCCATCGTCCAGCCAGGGTGCTAGAGCCAGTCCCAGCTGATACTTGGTGTGTGCTGGGGTACACGATACAAACAATGTAGATTAATTAGAACCTTAATCTTAAATAATCACTATGTCTCATCTTTTTGGTCATCATAGTGGCATTGTACTTTGAACGTGGCTGTTAGATTGGTCTACTGTGTACGTTAAAGTCTGTTAAAGGACTTTCTTATAAAGCTAATGGGGCAGTCAAATTCATTAGTTTTGATGATTTAGGAGTTTGTGAATCAAACCAGAACAGGGGAGAAACAGACAAAGAAATGATAAGACCTGAGTAGCGGAAACAGGCTCCAAAGGGGTAGCTCTTTGCCCTGTCTGCCAGGGTTGCACTCATAAGCAAATGTGCCATGCACACAAACTTTTGATTGCCAATTTCCCATCATTCCCATCAGACATTTTACGTCAGTCAACCAGGTTATTTTCAGCTCTATCTGTAATTATGTTGTGTGTCAGTTGATTGCTGCATGCTATAGTTGTGGAATATGTTTCAAATGATTCACAGACATAGCTAAGTCTGAGCTGACAGAATTGGGTTGCATCAATTTGAAAGAATGCAGTTAGTTTTCACTTTTATCTGGACTAGATTGTTGTGATAAGCTTGTTAGTACTTTGAAGATTCAGAAAAAAAACACACAAAAAAGACCCACTTTGAATCCCAGAGAGTTTGTTGGCTGAGATGTTTGTGGTGTGTAGTTGCCAGCTACAGTTAATAGAGTGGCAAATGTTGCCTCAGGTTTGGAAGTCATTTCAACGCTCACTTGCAAAGTTTCATCATAGGGAGGATATGATGCATTTAAGCACTGCTAAAATCTACCAGGTAACACATGTAGCTAAATGACTCTAAACGGTTTCATAAAAATTTGTTAAATGTGAGATTTCATGTAATACTGCATAGAAAATTAACACGAGACAGAAGAGAGATAATCAGCTCATTCTGTAATGATTCGTAAATGATTTACAACAAAATGCTAGCACTGATTTAGCTTGAAAATGATCTGATAATAAGTTAACACCTTAGGAGCTTTACTGCTTTTTCCTCCTTGATCGTTTCTCAAAGATGATAAATGAAATTATTTTACTGATAGATATAAATGAGCTCTTCTAGGAATGAAGGCTCATGGCAACTTAGCAATAAAATTACTTTTCAACATGTAGGCTTCCACTCACAAGCAGTGGGAAATAGGGCTTCCAAGCCAGCCCATCAAGACCAATTAAATAAACAAGACTGGAAGCCATGGAAATAGTGACAGTTTATTTTCTGACAGGGACCATAAATCAGTTAAGCTCAAAACAACACAGAAAAGGCAACCATAAAATGCAAGAGAGAGCAACATGAGCTAACCTTAGACTTATGCAGTCCCAGGTAGAGTGAGAAATGCATCAGGTTCTGGGAAATGCAATGTCACATGTACAGAGGTGGGAAGTAACAAAGCCCAATACATCATTACTGCACTTCAGAATTTTGAGGTATTGTTGCTTTACTTGAGTATTTATTTCTCTGACGTTTTACTCTTTTACTTCCCACACTTTTACACATATATCTCTGCTTTCTACTCCTTAAATTTTCAATGCCCGATAAACTGAATTCAACTGATTTCAATCGATTTGAACCTAAATGCAGGGATCAATAACTTAAACAGTCCTGTTGGTGCATCCATCACCAGCACTTATTGCACTTGTCAAGATAAAATAGGCAAAACATATAAAATGTATGTATCATTTGTACCTCTGTACTCAGAGATTAAATTGGGGTGGAACAATCCAGAGCTTGTGGTCGTAGTACTATAGCATCTAGCTAGTGCTAAAGAGGAGGAGTGAAAGTAAAGGGAGTAAGTAACTTTACATGCAATGTTGCTGTCAGCTTACCAAATCTTAGCAGACACACAAATTGTTTCTGTGCAGTTTTATCTGCTAACTGAAGGTGCAGCTGCTGTATTTCCCAGCAAGACAAAAGAGTCCAAATTAATATAATTAATTCAGAGATGGAGAAAGATGTAATAAAGGCAGGGCAGGGGTGGAAGAAAACAGATTACCTTTCATAGTAAGGGCTGCTCAGTGGTATTTGATAAACTGGATATTTAAAGCTGACTAGTTTCTGCTAACTGTAGTGAAGTTTTACAGTAGTGCACTATGTTGGACTAGTGCAGAGTAGCTGTATGTGTTCATAGTCAACATCAAGGTTAGCAGACATTTATATAAGTAACTATATATTGACTTTATACTGTCTATGGGCTGGAAATCTGTCGCGATAGCTTGTGTAATATCTTGTTGCATCTTACTGAGTTCAGTTACATAAATCCACAAAAAAGCACCAGAAGCACAGGTCAGCTGATTCCAGTCTATACACAAACTGTACTGCAAGTCACAATAGGAATAATTGTAAATTATTCTTAAGTCTTCTCTTCTGTGCCACTACAAAATACTTTCAAAATCCCACTTTAATCTCTAAATATATTCATTTTACTGTTTACAGGCAAAGTCACTCATCTACAGTGTAGGCAAGAGCAAATAGAGCTTCTTATTTAAAAAATCCTTTATTCTCCTCTGCTTGTGCTCAACATAACAGATGTTCAAGGTGTGTAAATTCATTAGAATTAGAATTTAGGTTGAAATAGAGCTTGTATTCACTTGTATTAATACTTATGTTTGTAATTAGATTAATATGGCAGGTGGAGGTTCAGTTAGCTTTGCACAAAAAATAGCTGCTAGAAATGTTCTCCAAAGAGCTGCTGGTAACTTTTATTCCTTAAGTAACTTTCACTTTCACTTGACTAGAGAAGTTGAATCAGTGGTGGATCTTTTACCAGAGTATTTTAAAATCAAGTATCTGTACTTCTATTTCAGTGCAGTATGTCTGTTCTTTTGCCACCTCTGCACACGTGCAATTTGGCTTTCTAATCTCCTCTGTTTTAGTTTATTGAGCATGAAGGCAGCCTTGGATGGCACTGCTAAAGTGTTTCCTCATGCAGTGGTGCAGAATGGGTGTGTATGACACAGACAGAAAATTAAAAATATAAAATACTTCCAAGATATGCTACCATAGTAAGTCAAGTAGAACCGCAGTGCTGCGCGACCTCAACACTGACATTCAATCAGCATTGGGGGCTGTTTGGGTGAGAATGAGCCACCTGACTGTCGGTGCTAAAAGGGTTCAGGAAGTCCAAGGCTACTGATCAATAAATGTGAGCAAGCATACCAAAATGCATGCTGGCTACTTACACATAGTCACAAACACACTGACACTTTTCACACCTGTTCATTAGACCCCCTCGCTTTAAGAAAAAGCATTACACAGCAGGAAGAGCCCTCTGCACGCAATGTACACATCTACACATGCTCCTTATTGTTTATTTGCTACATTGGACTTATGATTGGGGTTACATTATCTCCCTGGGGCTGCTATGAAGCATTATAGCCATCCTCCTCTTCACGTTATTAAATGTTCCTGTCATTATTTCTGATGACTTCTCAGAGGCATTCGTCTGAAAATAGAACTGCCTTGTTCAGTGGCTGTCAGGCAAGAAACTTCTGGTGCTGGAAATGCTAGAAAAGAGATGGGTGAGAACATGTGTAGTGAAGAGAGGGAAAATCTGATCAACTGAACCAGTCCCTATGTTTGGCACTAATGATGAGCCTGGAGGAGAAGCCTCTTTCCATTCCCCAGATGTGTATAAGATGGTAGCAAGAGTGTTAAAGAGATGAAGAGAACATTGGCCCATTATGGTAACTGTCTCTGCTAAAATGTTAAAGCAATGCTTAGAAAAATTCACATTATTGTGATCAATTTCAGAGTTTCTCAGTCTTGATTATTTATATCTTTCAGACAGCAACTGTGTTTTTAGATTCCTGTTAAAATCAGAATTAACAGATGGGACCACGGCAGTGGAAAAAAACATGTTTAGTAACTCTTTATGTGACAAAAGTGCAGGGGCTATTTTTAACAGCTGCGCCACTGGTGAATTTAAGAAAACTCACATTACGGTAAGTTATGAGTGTTGTTTTTTTAGGCAGTCTCTTTTCGAGCACAGAGAAAAAGGATTCCTCTTAGTAAGAAACAATTGAAATATCAGATGTCAGTCGGTAAGGCTTTAAATTTCTGGGTGCAACAGCAAAGACAGTTTCTAAATGTTGTTTCAGAGAGTTTTGCAAGACAGTGTTGATTCACTGTACATTTAAATGATGATGATGTTTATGTTATATTACTGTGATGCTGTATTCCATAAAAAAATCTTAGTTAAATCTTCATTGATTAAAAGAAAAGACAGAATTGTTTTTCAATATGACAGCATACAAAGTTGTTGTATTTAGCTGTATTTGGAAGTTGCATGTTGTGACATGAAGACTATAAATTGTATAGTAACTTCCCTGGGAAATGGGAAATCAGGCTAAAACTTAGGCAGAAAATAATAAGCACTTTATATTTTCATTTGTTTGAATTAGGCCAAAACTCTGATGTAGTCTTTAAAAAGCATCACTTTCAGTTGGGGACCAACTAAAATCTTCGTTTTTTTCCCCAAATTTAACAAGGTCTGGCTGCAAATAACTAACTTTCTTTGGGCCCAATTACTGTCTATTTATTGAACAAGGCATTGCTGATTGATGTGTGTTCACAGTGGGCGATCCATGATTCATAGCCATTTTTTCTTTGAATACCATCAGGCATAGTCCACATGTATGTTAATGAGTCATGGCTGTAATTAGCTCAATGAATAATTCATTTAGTTAACATTTAAAAATGTATGCCTGCATATGATACATGCATCAAGCCCACAGAAGAGGAGTGTGTCCTTATGCACCATTTGCCTTACAATAGAATGATTGCTGATTGTCAGAGCTTCAGCTTGATTTCCTTTTAAACGGAGCCAGGCAGAGCTGGCCGGCAATTTCCAAAAGAAATGGTAGAATTAACCTCTCAGTGTTTAATTTAATATAAATTCAACATTCCTCCTCTTATACAAAGTACTTAGCTATGAGTACTTAGCTATCATACTATTAGTTTCGTGTTTTAGTTTGTAAATATAAGCCTTAAAATATTTCTTTCCATTAATATCTATCTACAATATGGCTTCAATAGTTACCACTCTTTTATGTAATCTGTATGATTATTTTAGACCTTGATCGAATTCCTGTCACTTCATAGTTTCACTTTGCGTGCTGTGTCTGTTATGTGTAAGGGCATATTATTCACATAGTAGGAACATAGTGTAGCACTCTTTAGCCTTGAGCTGACTGGCAGGGGAGTCAGAGCACTGAATGCATCCTCGTCGCAGCATTACCCCCAGCTGTTTATATTACTGATGGCTATCATTCTACTTTTCACTCATCCTGCTTCTCCCATCTTCCCAGGAGATGTTCACGAGTGACAATTCCTGAAGGGGGTTTGTGGAGTGATTCGATAGAATAGATCCTTTCTAACAATAATCTACACCGTGTCTCTGGAGACTTGCTCATAAACAAGAGTAGACATATGTGCACGCAGGAGAACACACAGCCACACAACCACAATTGCTCAGCTTCTACCGTGTGCAAGTGGAGGAACTGGCACCATTTCTGCCTCATCTCTCCCCTACTCTGCCCTTTGCTCCTCTCATTTTCCACCTGTCTCTGATCCTCTGTCTCTTTTACATTTCAATCCAGCACCTGTTCGTCTTCGTGCTGACAGTGGAGTGAGCAGAGAGAGAGAGAGAGCAGGAAAGAGGGAGTTGTCCCCTTTGGGTAGCTAAGCGATTACCGTTAGAAAGATCCAGTCCCTTGCATCATACCTCTCACAACCTCCTCTGCTCTCACATTACTTTGTGGGAACTCTATTCTGCCTTCCTTACACGTCTCGCGCCTCCACTCTTCTTTCTTCCTCTTTCCTTATCGGTTTGTTCTTACTCCATTTATGACTCCACTTGTCTCTAATCCCTCCCACAAGTAAGCCAGTTAATTCATGTTTATGAGCTTCAACGTATGTGTTGTAATTATTTCTCATGCATCTGAGGAGTACCCAAATATATATATTTGAAACAAGAGTTTTTAAAAACAAGCTTCCTCATTCAATTTGAAACAACTGGATACATACTGGGTGCATACGTATATGCATACTTGCATTTTCTGCCTATGCACATATGTTTATAAGAGTATATCCCAGTATGTATTAGCATATGCAGTAAGATGCTTCAGGAGCCATTTCTGCTTGCCTTATCTGTCTGAGTGGAGAGCTGGCTGCTCCAGCAGCAGAGCCAGAAACCACTGCCCACTGCTTAAGTGGAAAAGGACTAATCCCTCCTCTCAAAGCCCACTCTAGTAAACACCACTTCTCCAAAGCCACCCATGCACACCCAGCCTGTCCAGCCATGGTCCCCAGTAGTCTGTGTAGGTTATGTGGGGTGGATTTATGTAGGTGGGTGCGGGGATTTATTTCTGGTACCTGATCTCATATCAAATAATTACCAGTACAACGTTTAGGAGGTTTTTGTTGTTGTTGTTTTGTTCTTATCAACACTCAAGACTTATTTGTCTTTCAGATGCTTTTTTAAGAACTGGTGTGCGTAAGAACACTTTGGTGAGTCAATATACCAAATTTCCTCATTCATTACACTCCATTTCCCTCATACAAAAATACATATTGTTATAGAAAGTGTATAAGTGGAAGAACTTTAAGAAACTGGACCCATTTAACCGCAGGAAAGGAGAACAAAACTGTTAGTGAAATCTTCCTAAATGGGTTTTCATTTGAACCCAGGAGGGGTCATTCTCAGATTTCAGTTGGTAAATGACCTCCTCCTAGTTTGATGTCTTCAGGGTATAATTTATTCTAATGAAAAAAGATTATATCTTGAATTAAAAAGTGCTCAGCTCTGACCAATATACCAGGATGAAGTCTGCTTGGAGACAATCAAAAGATCAACATTTCCTGCTGTAGCTTTTAATATAGTCCAATCTACAATATCTATTTTAATATGCATGGCAATCCCTGTATCATAGTGGTGAATAGTTCACAAGTACCATCAACAGCTTGGCACAGCACTGATCAAGGACGTATAATGATTTAATGTAAAGAATTTCTTTTTTCCCCCTCTTTTTTGACTTTATGCATATACATTGTTGTGTATCGCCAGAAGCGTTTGATGGCAGTTTCTGCAGTGTAAGTGAAGGCCTTTATCTGCTTACCTTGATGCAGTGAAACAAGGTATTTAACAGTAGAAGGTCAGATGCAAAATAGAGATTTGCCATATGGTGTGACGAGGCTTTGATGAGGAAATTCATCACTCACTGCTGTATCTGGCAGCCTTGTGATTTTTCACTGTAACACTTCCTTTGGCCATTTTGGATCCATTTTAAAGGTGGGTGGGAGGTTGAAGAGCCAGGGTTGCAGATTGAAATTCATTTAACTGAGCTTTGCATAGTACCCGTGTTCCACATGGGTGGTTGGTTTTTTACTCAATCAAGTCTGGTAAAAGTTGACCTACATCATCCATTACTCTGCAAGGTGGGAACAGTGTGTAATGTGGCATGCTTTTTCCATTATTTCAGGGAGCACTTGCTATCAGTTACAGTTATATTATCATAAAAAAACCTTAAAATGTGGCAGTCTTTTGATATCATACTATAGCCTTTAATGGGAAGAAGCTTCCTACAAAAAGGACACCTTGAATTATTTTTCTCCCTTTAGTCACCTTTTGCATGAAGTTGTAATTGCTTAACATTGAAAAGGATTGTTAGACGCTTACAAGTATTTTTTGCTAGTTGAACAATTTTAAGATATATAACTGAAAAACATGCACCTATAACCAAGATTCACTATCAAAACTCAGTTCCATGTAAGGTTAAGTGTTACATTCAACCATATTTTTTTCTGTATCAACAATTAGAACATTACAACAACTTAGAGATCTGACTGACATCTCACACACCCTGCGCAGTGACCTTCTGTGGTTGAATTAGGGTTAATCACAGTTCAAATCTGTTTAAATCCCTAAAGGAGTTGAGGAGACTGGCAAGAGAGCAGCCTGTATAGAGCAGAGTAGATCTGAATCAGCTGATTTAGGACAAAACAGGTCTAGTCTCTGTATGTCTGGGAGCTCATTAGCTTTGTCCCTGCACCTGCGTGATGGCTGCACGCTCATGCTGCTCATCAATCTTTTAGAACATTTGCCTATGATGGCAAGGTGGCTCTGGTGCTGGGTCACTACCAGATGAAGCAGATTCTGAGGGGGACCAAACAAGCACAGAAATGCTGCAGCGGCCGGCTGGGCTTGGTTGGTTTGCTCTGGTCTGGTGGATGGACACCAGAGGAGTTCAGCCTGTTTGTCTTTCTGCACAGCAACCAAATAGCCCAGCACAGCACAGCCAGTATTTGGCCACAGTCATTGCATGCATGTGTGTTGGTTGCTTCAGTAACAACAGGGAATGTAGAGATTGGAGAAGCACGCTGGTAAAGTGTGTTTCTCTCTGCCAGTGAAACCACACAGCTCTTTGATCCTGTTTTACTCATCTAACCCAACACACACAAACCGTGAGACTATCTCAGGCTGTCTGTCAGCTGTCAGAGAATTCACTACGACTGCACGTTGCCTTTTCTTTTTCAAAGCCGGTCACCCCTCGAAAACAGGAATGTTATTTTCCATCAGAAATATGTTACAGGTGTAACCCTCCAATGTTACTGTCAGGAAAAACTAATGAGCATCAATTCTCATTCATCACTTTTTACTCCACAAAGACACACACCAGAGGTGTGGACTCGAGTCACATGACTTGGACTCGAGTCAGACTCGAGTCATTAATTTTATGACTTTAGACTTGACTTGAAAAAATGTTCTAAGACTTGTGACTTGACTTGGACTTTTACACCAATGACTTGGGACTTGAATTGGACTTGAACCGGTTTACTTGAAAAGACTTGATATTTTACCCCAAATATAAAATTTAACATGCATATTATATAGAGATTGAAAATGTGACGTCATTCACGGGTAGAACCGCAAAGGATTCTGGGAACTCGTGGCAAGCGGTACTAGCGCACGCAGGCTTTCAATTAAAATCAGTTATACAGCGATAAAAAGAAACACAAAAATGTCAAGAAGCTGTTGTATTATTAACTGCAATAGCCGGTCGCATGACAGCCACGGGAAGCCGACGGGTAAAGAGATCGGTTGTTATCGGATTACGTCGTTGAAGAGAAATTGTTCGAGCCATGTTTCCGAAGTAACAAAGACGCGACGGATGGCCTGGATTGCAGCCATTCAAAGATCAAATATAACGTCCCAGAACACTCCAGCTCACAGGTTAGTCTGCTCCAAGCATTTACACGAAGGTCAGTGTTTTTTAGTAGTTAATACGTCATTTTTCTTAACATAATTGGTGATATAGGTTACAAGTAAGTCTGGCGCTGAACAGAAATTGTCGCGCTATGCTCCTTTATTTATTGTGCATAAATAGTGAATTGTCCTGACACAATATTGTGTTTCGCTTCTGTTATTATGGTACATTGACAAAAACATATACTTTTATTCACAGGATAAAACAGGTTTTTTGTATCACTAATTGCCCAGTACGATTACAGCATACAATATTATTGTCACTGCTACATTTCTGTGATGCTACCAGAAATTATTTCCACTACTAATTAATTACCGTTGAGCTCAAAGGTCCTATTAATAAACGGTTAAGGAATGTGTATTTATGAAGACGATTTGTGAGACTGGTAAACTTATGATACGTACGATGGTCTTTCGTTCTACACGGTGCATTTCAAGGTCCTGTACCCATCCGTCAGTAAACTGTACCTGGGCTTGTTGCAGTGACCTGAAGTTACTAAACTTCATGAGTGTATGCACTCACTCCAAGAAGCGTATAATTATAAATATGCATATAAATATGCTAAGATGAGATAGTTGACTTCATCTAACTAGCAAATGTTGTCCAGGCTACGTTGGTGATGCAGTTTTTTTTTAATGTGTATGATATTTTTGTCATGCGATTTTAAAGCCAGTCCTACAAGCGCATCCAAGAATAACATGCAGCTTATCTCAGAACTGTCGGTGAAAATTATTCTTGGAGCTAGGTTTAATTGAGCTGCATTTTAAAGAGGTGCAATTTCACAATTTGTGTATATTTTCTAAGTTCACTATTTTGTCATGTGTTGAGAAAAACACAGATTTTAAAATTACATGGTCTAATATTTACATTTAGCATAACTGCAACATTATTTTTTCGTTTTTTTTTTTTTAAAGACTCGAAAGGACTTGAAATTCAAAGTTTCAGACTTGTGACTTGACTTGTGACTGACATTACTTGAGACTTGACTTGAGACTTGAGGATAAAGACTTGAGACTTACTTGAGACTTGCAAAACAATGACTTGGTCCCACCTCTGACACACACTCACACAAACACCCACATCATCAAATCTTCAGCTCCACCAGCCGAGGACATACTCTACTACACAGCAGGAGCAGACAGTCTGTTGCTGATTCTGTTTGTTTCTCCTGTTTGATGGAGTTGAGCGTCCCTAGGGCACACTCAGAGTATTGTGGGCAGCCACAGAACATAAACGATCTGAGACTTTCTTTTTAGGACGTGTTCATCATCATCATCCTCAAAAAGATGTTTGGTTTCACAGAAGCAGTGTGTTGGCCTTACAAAGCACAACTCCACTTGTGTGAATGTATAGATTTTAGAAACAACACTACAACATTTAACTGAAAAGGCTTCTTCCATTATAATGTAAAATGCATCTCGATAATAAGGTTTTCTGCATCAATCTGGTGGTTTTTGCAAAGGTAAATGGAAATAGCAATCCAACGTGCTATTAAGCTTTTTGCATTTCAGAGTGGCTTCAATTAACCTTTTTAATGATTGCACTGGAAGACACACTGGAATCCATTGTTAATCCAATAATTATTGTCTGGCGGATGTACTTGACTTCGCCCTGCCAGCCAGCTAATTCACTTCAAGTGTTTATTTGCAGGAGTCAATAATTCTTCTGATTAGAATTGGATTTGCAGCTTAAAAAGGGAGAAATTTGTCAGGTTGTTTCCCCCACTCGTATTAAAATGCCCTTGGTTCAGGTCTATGTAATTTGTCTGTGTAAGTGCCTTTAAAGAATAAACATCAATGTAAATGTAGGGCTCAGTGAAATAAATTATTTTATGATAATTACTATGTTAAATGTGACTAAGCATGGCAAATTTTAGGTGCCAGACCCAAATAACTTTCTGCTTATAATCATAAGGATAATAATTGTCATTTACTTTAAGCTTTAAAAACAATTATGTAGCCAAGTATTAAATTGCTAACTCTAATGAAGTGCAACATCAGGAAAAAAGACAGAAGGAATTTATGGTTTTTGATGGCTAATAGTGGTTATTTCTCAGCAAATGTACATTTTTATATACAGCATTACATGTCCCTGAAGTCAGAAGGGTTTTTTAATAGGAGGTCAAGCTTCTGGTTAGAGCTCTCTGTGTATACATTGTTCTAAAACTCCACTAAAACACCAACATATTGACAACTCAATTCTATGCCAAAAACAACATTAGGGTTGGAAATAATATGTGTAATAACTGCCTTGAAAGGCAAAGCTAAAATTTGCTAAAAACTCAGAAAAACGACAACAACAACTTCACGGTTCTTGAATGAACTTTATTACTGAACCGATCACACAGCCAAGTGATGCACTCCAAACTACTATTATCTTTCTGCTGCACAGAAATGCTTTGCACCATCATGACAACACTTGCCATTATAAGAGGACCATTTTCTGGCAACTGCAGTGCAGCCAGGGAGACCACAACCTCAGTTATATTTGTGCTCTCAGTGCCTTTTAACAACAAGATTGGATCATTCTCTTTTGGTCATAAGAAATGATGTTTTGCTGTGTAGATATTAATGTAAAACTAGCATAAACTTGGTAAGAAAATCATTCCCTTTTTCTACATGTGCTTAGTAGCAACAGGCAGTCACTCATCTCTGCTCGCTTTGTCACGGCGGGGTGCGCCGATGTGTGCGGAAACAGGACCCAAAAGCAGATGATGACGAGGAATAGTAATGATTAACAGAAAAGTGAACCTTTATTGCGATGACGGCAGGAAATGAACCAAGAGACCAAAGCAAACAGGCAAAACACTAAGAAACAAAACACTGAACTGACAAAACACTAAGAAACAAAACACTAAAGGTACTAAGACCAAAAACTATAACTATGATCGAGGTGGAAAAATAAACAGGCTATGACTATGACTCTGGTGAGAATAAACAGACGAACTGACAATGGCATGAAGAAAACAAAAGGCTTAAATACAGACATGAGGTGATCAGGGGAAGTGGCGACACATGGGGGAAAACAGCTGACAGACATAAACCTAATGACAGGACCAGGAGAGGAAAGCTAAATACAATGAACAAAGAACACATGACATTGTCAGAATAAAACAGGAAATGACAACACAACTTAACAGACCTAATACGTGATGAAATAAATAGAAAACCCCAAAACATAGAAAACCCAGGAACAATAACTGCCTAAACTAAAGGCAAATAGGAAATAACACAAAACTAACATCTCAAAAAATGAGAACAATACAAAGAAAGCTCAAAGTGCTGGGTCGGAGACCCAGCCTGTGACACGCTTTCTCTCCAAGAGACCCATCTGCTGTTTCAAATCTGTTTATTGATAACTATTTGCTTCTCCTGTTTTGCTTTCATGCCCTAATTTTATCCCTGAACCATTTCGGCATTTCAATGACTCAAGCGCTGCTAAGTGTTTGGCATAATATAAAACATCCTGGTGTTGCCACAGTGAGTCTTGAAATGTGGGGAGCTAGTTAAAATATTAACTAGAAACTGCAGAGTGGAATTTAAAAGGAGAAACCTTCTTAAAGTGCTTCATTTATATCTCGTGTGAGCTGGGCCATGCTCCAACATAGAGAGAAGACGCTCAAGAAAATCCCCAATCAAGCAAAAAGAGAGCATTCAAAATGTTTTGTACAGTCATTTGCTGAGATATAAATTCGTCTTTCTTCCTGCACACTTTGTCCTGCAGAAATGACTAAGGAAGGCTCATGAACTAGTGGTAATTGCCATGGCAGAATGTGTCTTAGCCATAAAAAGTACAGCGCCTGCTCCATGTTATCACCAAAAACAAGCCCACGATGACTGATTTTTTTACCGCTCAGCTACAATCCAGCAAAAGGTTGCAGTCAGAATACGTTTTGAAAAAAGATACAAGGATGCAAATCACAATACAGAAGCAGAACAGGTTATTATGGATGACATTAAAGGTTGAAATTAACTATGATAAAACACAGTTAGAAAAACACTTTTTTTTTTAGCAAAGAGTGTAAAATGGCTTTAATGAGGTGAGACAATAAAAATTAATGCGAATGGGGGGAAGGTAGCGCAGGGGATAGGAAATTCCCCTAGTGAAGGGGAAAAGGTTTATATCAGGAATACAATCTAAAAAGTGTCTGCTTCAAAAACATGGTTTCCACTCCATTGCATGGCTAAGGAGGTCAATTTAAGGATGGAAACAAACCGCTGTGTTTAATGATTTGTCTTCCTAATCTGATGCAGATCATTAGGCAGAAGCCTCTGTACAACAAAAACAAGGCAAGGATAAGAACATCGCTAAATCTGTTCTCTTTAACAAAACAACACAATTCTATCTACGGCGCCTGCTACGTGGGTTTGACAGCTTGCTTGCATCCATGTAATTGAGGGAATAGATCCAAGATATTTTTAAATTCAAGATGGTGATACCTGACTGTACAGACCTGAAAATGTGGAATTTATTGCCAGAATCTCCTTCTCTCTTTACTCTTTAGTTGCTGTTGTTTTTCACAGACTTTGGGAAATTGGTAAGAAAGTGTGGTAAGAAATGTGTGATGAACTGCTGATTGAATTTTCTTATTAACAGTGACTGATCAGGATGTGTATGTGGCAGCAGGTGGCAGCCTGTGAGGGAGAACCAGCCCAGCTGAAACGAAGCCTAACTGCTGGGAAGTCACCAGCAGGACAGACACATATGGAGAAATGCATGCTTTTCTGTAGAGTGGAATTTGTGTGTGTGTCTATGGACCTTGCTGGAGCCTGCCACATAGGTTCTGTTATAAATGAGCATGGCACGCTGGGGCAGCTGGAACACGCATGGGGCAGCTGGGTAATTTGGAGAGTTGTGTGGTGCAATTTGTTGGCCCAGCTGTGTTAGCTGAGGTGGGAAAAATGTTCCTGTCGCATGGAAGTGTGTGCTCATACATATATGACCACTGTGGCGCATGTATGCACATGCTTCTATAGGGATGAACTCACAAGAGGCAGCTTATCTCAAATCCCTGAACGAGACAGGGGAAATAAACAGGCCTGGAACCGAAATGACACTTCACTGAAATATTGATCATTCTCCACAGCAGAGGAAGCATGCGCATGCAGACACAAAGATAGATAGATGAAACAAAGTAATGCAGATATGAGGGAATAGGTTTCTCAGCGAAATCTCTTGGCTGTACACATCATGTTTTCTTTCCTATACTTTGAGCCCTACACTGATCATTTTTGAGAATGTCAATAGGTGGTGTATAATTTATTCTCAGAGCTGGCAGCTCATATGTGGACGGGCCCAATATGCAGTATGACTTTAAATAAATAAACAGATTGGCGAACCACAGACCTGTAAAGGGAAATGTAGCAGCTAGACTGGCTACTCCAAACAAATGAATTATTCACATTACTATCTCACAATGTCTGCCACCATGCACAGCTGCACCCTACACCTGTAGGTATCGACTGAAATGGAGGAGCGCCATTAATACGCAAGTCCTGTAACTTTTTCAAAAACTTTTTGAAAAAACGTCTTGTTTCATTTTGTCACTGGGAAGTCCTGCAGATGCAATTAGAAACCGAGTGGCTTTTAACAAATCAATTAGCACTATCTTCGAGTCATCCAGCTAACTGAAGAATGGGAGGGAGGGGCAGAGAAAACTAGAGGCGCTGGAAGGAGGTAGAGGATGTGTGGAAGGAGGCAAAAAGAAGAGCTTCTGTTTTTCTTTCTCGCTGCCTCACTCTAATTAGACAGGCCAGTGTGAGCAGAATCTCAATAGCAGGATGCACAGAGTAACAGATAAAGTGAGGAAGAAGAGAAAGCACAGGGGATAGTATACTACTGTACTAAGCTGAGCCTATACATAAAGAAAACTGGAAGGGTGCATAGGCCCATGGGCTGCAAGATGGAAAAAAGATAAGATATAGTGCTGCCACATGATTCATGGTTGATGCAGTAAAGCAATAAAGAGGTGAAACATATTGACAAACCTTTTGCATTTCTTTATTTTATTTATTTATTAAATAAAATCCATTAAAAATAATCATCTCACATTACATCAGTTTAGCATTTAAGTGAAAAGTGGATCTCAGATCAATGGATGAATAATCAAAAGTAAATTAAAAAAACATCCAAAGACATAAGTATTCCCACCAACATATTTCCACAAAGGTTTCAAACACTATCTTTATCCATCCTTCACAGCAGAAGCCGTCCACTATTAAATGCTGGTGTAACTTTGATCACACAAGGTCTCGTTTCTCTTCCTGTAAAGCACCAAGTGACAGAGCTTCTGTTGAACACAGTCGTGTTTTTATTTATGTATTTATTTATTTTTTTGGCCAATTTTGGATCTTTGATGAAGTTGCATGTCTGTCTCTCAGTGAACATCTTTTGATGGTGTGGTTACTTTTGGTCTGGCTGATCATGCTTTGGAAAAAAACGGTGCAGTTATGGTCAAATGAGTCCAACGCACTGTCCTGCTTCAGTCTTGCTGTGATTTGACGCCAAGAAAGTCCCTCAAGCAGTTTAAAATAACAATCTGTCAGTATCAGTGCTACTCAATAAGTAGCCATTGTGCACCTTTTACAGGAGAACAATGGCTACAGCCTGATTTACTTGAAGGGTTCTCTGATAAAAAAAGACTGAATCGATCTGAGTCATTTGAACTCAGCTTCAGCTGGGAGATTACAACTCAAGGAAATCTGACCTTTTGTTCAAATGAGTGCACATGGTTTTGCATGCTCTCCCAGTGCCTGTGTGGGTTTTCTCTCGGTACTCTGGTTTCCTCCCACAGCTCAAACATGCATGTTCAATAACTGATTATTCTGAGTTACCCTTAGGATGCAAGTGTGAATGGCTGTCTTCCCATCTGTGTCAGTTGCCTTGCAGACTGGTGACCTTTCCAGTGTGTACCCCATCTCTCACCCACTGTCATCTTGGGCATGCTCCAACCCCTCTAGTCAAATGAGTGGTTAAGAAAATGAATGGAAAGATGACATATGACAGATGAATATGGTGACTATGACAAATTTGCTCAAATGTATTTGCTTAACAAGAAATCATGGCAAATGGTAAATATTTTTTCTTAAGTTTCTACTCAAACGGCTGAGAGTCAATGTGCCTGCTTTAGAAGCACGTTTGATTTGGATTTACTACAATGCTAATTAACCAAAAAACTGTGAAAACTGTGAACATAATATTAAATATTTAAATTAAGGGAAAAAACTACTTATAGATAGTATCACACTCATTTATGTCATGTTATTGCAACTATTTCCACTTTACTGCATCTCAGCATTTATTATTGACGAATGAGAAAAAAACATTTTCAAGGTATCGTTTCCCTCTCTACATGCTACTGAAAATAACTATATAGATATTAATATGAAAAGACATCTTCAAAGTTAAAGACTATCTATGAGATGTTAAAATCTTAAATCCTTAGACACCTGAACCCTTTGTAAATGTTTTTGTGATAATCCTGTCACTTTTTTCAGCAACTTGGCTGTAAATGATGCTATCAACTGTGTCGACTTTCAGCATAACTTTGGAGTAAGTATGAAAAAGCATTTCTAGAGAATATTTGGGGAACAAATGGATTATGTGCCTCGAGCTAAACTTCATCGTCACAGGCCAGATTTGTCATTCTGCAGGATTTTAAAAGCCTTCCTCCAAGCTCTTAAAATGGATTTCCTTGATTTGTGTCACTATTTGGATACTGAAGACTGCCAATGAGTCAACAGAAGACGATTTTTCTTAGACGAGCTTTTCCAAAATGATAAATTTAAGTGAACTTGACTTATCAAAGCAATTTTAAAATCTGGGGTTATAATGTGAAATTCTCTATAAAATGTGAATTACTCGCAATGGGTGTGAAGTATAAAACTAAAGTGGTTCAACTTTTGTTTGTCACAACAAAGACAATTTCCCACTGATATACAGCTTAGTAAGATAAGTACTGAGATCTAAGGTGGCTTTATTAAATAATGAGCAGCTTTTCAAATGGAGCAGTCATACTGTGATGGAGAAAAGAATGAAAGTGAGATAATCTATCAACACATATAAGTGGTGATGACCCATTTCTTCTTGGCACCTGTTTTCAACACTTCAGCTAAAGCATGCATCATTATTAATAACATTTATCTTTCACTTCCTGAGTCTTTAGGTGCACACCTGCACAATAAAGAATTTGTAACAAGGATATTACATCTAGGAGGTAGAGCGGGCCATCTATTGATTGGAAGGTTGGTGGTTCGATCCCTGGCTGCTCTCGTCTGCACGCCAAATATCTTTGTGGAAGATATTAACCCCAAGTCGAAATTCACTGAAGTGCAACTATTGGAGTCTGAATGTGTGTGAACTTGCGTAGAAAAAGGTAAGCGAGGCAAGTTGTATAAAGCGCTTTGGGTACTCAGGTAAAGTGGAAAAGTGCTATATAAGAACCAGTCCACTTACATTCTCAATACTGGACAGTAATATTTTCTTTTGACTCTCATTTTTAACCTCCTAGGACCTGGCGTCCACATATATTGACATCACATTTTGGGTTATTTAGACGAAAATAGTCAATTTTGCTCTACAAGGGCCTGATATCCACTTACGAGGACATTATACTGCTACTGTTCTATCGAAATTTTAAACGAATATCCTCATATGTGGCTCTCAATTTTCTTAGAAACAAAAATCAGGTAAAAAAAAATAAATCTGGTAATTCTTTGTTTTTACATTCATTAGGTCCCAAATATCAAAGAGAAATTAAAAGTGCATGCTGTGGAAGAGTTCAGGTCTTAGGAGTTTAATGCAGACGAGTGACATCACAAGAACAGTGATGAAAACGTTTTGCTTTTAGATTAAGAGAAGACTGTCCAGTTGTTTACGTATCAAACATTTACATTTGGACCTTTAAAATATTAAAATGATATACAACACCAGGTTACGTGTACTTTTAGTCTTATATTTCAGCCTTATTTTAATGATCAGATTTAAGCCTATATATTTATCTGATATATATGCTTGGTTGCCATGCTTACATGTGATAATGCAATGCAGTATAATGGCTGCTGAATCACTGTGAAGCCATATTTCAGCACAGCATTAAATAGACTTAGCTAATGGGTCTGGAATCACCCCCCACTCTGGAACAAAGATTCACCACTGTGGATAATCCATCTGATTCAAATTTTCTTCCTTCCTTTCCCCCCCTTTTTCAAGAGTTTTAATTAAATTTTCTAATGATCAAGGCTCTATAAGAAGGGGCAATTGGACAGTGAGAGGAATTGAAGTTCAGAAGAGCGAAACCTCTGCAATAAAGCGTATTCACTTAAAGCATATACTATGCCACCAGACCTGACAGAAGAAGAACGATATAATTTACTGTGTGTGGTAGCGGCAATAATCCAGTTTAATATGAAACCTGGTGCAGATCACAAAGACGCAACACATGTTTTTTTTAATGAGGGAGGCAATTATGCCGTGATTCGGAGGATCCGTGTGTATGAGATTGTTAATTTCAATTACGGGGCACATCAGTATCCACTTCAGCTCTCTTTCGTCTGTGGGGAAATCTCAGAACCCCCTCTATATTATGGATCATAACAGCGTTAAGTATAGTTAGGTGAGCTTGAAATCCTTATCATCAGCTCACTGTTTTACCTTTTAAAGGAAGATACACCAAAAATCTGCAAAAGACATTTGATTTTATCTTTAATTCCTATTTCTATATAAAGGAGCCAAAGAAGAGTTTAAATATAATGGTGTCTTGCTCCCCCAAAATAAGTGAAGGTCTCGTGGATAATTTACTAACTGTCATGGTTATGCAAAATCTCGACCCAAAATCCAGACTCCAGGACAGGATTTAATAAACAAACAAACAAGCAAAAAAACATCTGAAGGAAGCAGGGTTCAACAGTAATCCAAGCAGGTAATCCACGAGGCAAACACTTAGGCAGACAAACAGTATGATGCAAGAAAGAGCTAAGGAAAAGTGAGGGCTTACATACACACAAGGTAATCAGGGAAAGAGACAGCTGGGGGAAAAAAGGCACAGGTGAACAGAATCAATTAATGAGGGAGGCAGGGAGGGAAGCAAAACTGAACAAAATACACAAGACAAAAGACTATCAAAATAAGATAGGAAACGAACACTGAGACATGGCAAAGCAAACACAAAGAGAAAGCTAACTAAACATGGGAGATATCACAGAATCAGACTATGCAAGATCAGAATGAAAACATAATCTAGGCAAAGGTAATATCCAAACTGAAAACTCCAACAACGTCAAACAGAAAATATGAAACAGGAAACTGGGTCCATAACAGAAAATACTGTGTACAAAACCCAGTATCATGACCTGCAAGTTTTAAGTTAAAAACAACAACAACAACAACAGGAAAAGCCTAAAGGCAAAGTTCTAAGTCTACTGGTTTATCTACATTCTACCTCTTACATACTGCTTCGGAGCACATGTATGACCCTGGGTTTTTAGATGTTGAGAGGTGCAACTGTAACTGTAAAGGGTTAAGTGCAATCTAAACATGTTTTGGTGTTTTTTCATTCGTTTCTCTGTTTGTTTGTGTTTGCAGATGATTTTATGGTTTATGTTGACTTTGATCTTCAGTGGATAGTGTTGCATTTTATGTCTGTCACCAGGAGAAAAATGTTTTTTTGGCTACTTCGGCCATGTGAGAGGGAAAAACATGCCCTCAAAGTCTTACTCATGTGTGACAGTAAGAAGGATCATGGGATTAATGGGGGATGTGAGCTGCACTTATTGTAGGTGTTATGTCGGGATATAGCACTGAAAGAAAGTGAAGGCCACAGTTTAAAGCTTTGCTGTTGGATGGCACTGGTTGTGACTATGGTCATGCAATTTTAGCTGGATCAAAAAAGTGAAATAACAGTGCTGGGTTTTCCTCTGATTGCTTGGCCTTTTTTCTGAATGAAAAAATATATATGAGAGGACATAAAGAGAATAAAATACAGTATAGAAGTTGGTGGAGAAAGTAATGTTTAGTCTGCACAGCAGTGGCAGTGTAAGATTACTGGGCAGACTGGAGGGATTAATGGATGTCAGGATGGAAAAAAGCTAAATAAGCTGGAAACATTTGCAAAACCACTTCCACAATAGCTGCTGCAAGACTGAAAAACATCAGCAAAGGGGCTTTACAGTGGCAACAAATGGCTCAACTCCTTAATCTTTAGTGTAATGCCATTATTATTGGTGACATGGTGTCAGCTCAAAAGCCATGATATGGTGCATCACAGAGTCATTCTGCGTTAACATTACACAAATGGATGGGGAGAGAGTAGCGTGCTTGGAAAAAAAAGGAAAACAAAATTAATCTAACGAGCTTTTCCTTGTTAAGTACGTGCTCTGTCTCTAGCTGAATGACAATGACGAGGCATCCGCTTACCACGATACACATCCCATTGTGAATAAATGAATATGTGAGCACCCTGCAAAACAAAGCAAATGGAGGAATTAATTCAATGAAATGAAAAGCCTGCATTGCCAGATAAGCCATACGGCTTCACAGCTGAGGTATGAAATGTGACAGTGTATGATGAGTTGCATGGATATCATGGCTGGGCTACATACGAGAGTCTGTCCATTCAGTGGCCAGTGTAACAAACTTGCAGCACCAGTCAGAGATTTTTGCATCATTAATTCAGAGTCTTCTTGGCTCAGTGTTTTGGCTGCTCTCGCCGCATAGGGAAGGAAATGCCAGGAGAAATGGAGGTCAGAGAGCAACAGAATGAACTTTTACAAGAAAACTAAATTGCTTTTGCAATATTTACACACATCCACATGTTTTTTCTACAGACACTTCAAGGAAAAATCTAAATTCTGTTATACTGATCCGAGTGAACACATGTATTTCATGAATGCAAGTTGAGCACCATTTTTTAAAATTTGTCTAAGGCTGGGAATTTAAAAAAAAGGGTCTCTACTAAGAAACACTCCAACTACAGTGTGCAAGATCAGAGAGGGAATCCATACTAAGATCTAGATTTAGTCCAACCCGCAGTAGTGCATCAGGGCCAGCAGCTGCCCAGGGGGTGGGAGGCTGAACGTTCAGCTCCAGCAAGGCCACTCAGCTATCAGGATAGCTAAAACAGGCACAGCGCCTGGCATTGAGCTACAAAGAGCCGGGGCCTGCAGGGGAGTCCTGTTTGATGGGGAGACAATAAAGATGGATGGTCACCATGCCAACTACCTCTAAGTGAAAGTAAGGATGAATGGTGGAGGTGGGCAAAATAAAAAATAAAAATAAAAAAAAACAAGAGAAAGAACAAAGTGAAAAGCTTGGTAGTTACAAAGCTGCACTGAGGAGCTCTGGATGCTGCATTATTAGAATTGAAGAGTCCTTGATAAGAGCGAAAAGATTTTGCTCTTAGCAAATGAAACGTACCAACGCCACATATTTTATTTCCTTATATAACTACTCTGGACTGCTAATTAAGCCCTTAAAGTCATCCTGACTCTATGCTGGAGTCGGTTAAAACTGCGTCTGATAGGGAAGTGGGGCATCGCTCAGATTTGAAGTGATCTTTCCTCCACAGAGACAATGAGAAATGAAAACACAAACAATGCACTATGTGACTGGAAAAGCTCTGGCAATATCCCCACAACATGGTATTTCACCTGAATGAGCTTATATGATGACTACGATTGTGGGAGTCCTTATCACTCAGTGTAAACAAAGCCAGATGTAGATTTGTGGAGTTTGAAGCAGCACGCATAACTGTTAGGAGGTTTTTATCAACTCCCATTTATTCACATAGGTTTTATATGACCAAAGCTGAATTGACTGAATTTGTCTCTGGTGGCTATATATGGCTTCTTAAAAATTCATCCATCCATCCTCTTGAGAAATTAAAGGGAGAGTGAAGAAACCCATGTTCCAGCTGATCCTGCAGGAGGAATAGCACTGTCCCCTTTTCTTCAGTACTGTGGATTCCTCCGGTAGTTCAAAGACAAGCATGTCAGGTTAACTGGTGATCCTAAACTGTCTGTCTGTCGGTTGGGATACGCTGCAGCTACTGCATGACCATAAATTGGATAAAAGGTTAAGAAAATGGATGGCTAGATGAAAACATTTCTTTCCTGATAACAGTAGTCATGTCAAGAACACCAATTCCCCAACACAGGAAAACAACGTAAGCAAGGGGTCACTGAATGGTTTTACACTGTGGCTTTTACAGTCACCACATCCTAACCTAGTGAACAACCATGAACAAGTGTATTAGACAGTACTTTCTACCACCATCATCAAAAACCCAACTAAAGGAATATCTTTTGAAAAAGTGATGTTCCACGCCTTAGCTCCAACTCTAATTAAGAAACTTTAAATTGGTTTGGATTTAGTTTTTCATATTTCATCATTATGAACAGCACCAGCTAAGGTGGACAACCTGCAAACCACAATTTGCTCAGAAGGACTCAGAGTCTTCAAAGTGATTTTTTTAGCAGTTTAAAATTGATTGTGTTTGTGTGTGTGTGAGAGAGAGAACGACTTGCGATATTCACTGTACCATCATGACTTAATAATAGATTCCTCTTTTTTAAAAGAACTATAGAAAGGCAAATCCCAAATGGATATGAATGTGCAAGGAGCCACATTAAAATGCAGCTCGGAAAATATGTGTTATTTTTACACTTGTACAGTCAAAGAGAAAAAAAAGTCTGCATTATATGAGGGCAACACTTCAGATTAGCAGACTGAGAAAGAAAAAAGAAAAAATTGAATGTATTCCATCTATGGCTCTCTGTTCTTCCCTCTGAAGTGTTTCCAGAATGACGGGAAGGTACATGAAAAAGGTATTTAAGCATGACAGTAGAACTGGAATTAGTTAAAGCTACAAAATACTGCTGTCAGAATCCTTTCTGCTCAGTCAAACAGCTTTAGCTGGGCCTGCAAGTGACCTTGGATATATATATATACATAAATGTATGAACACATGGACATGATATATAAATATTTACATCCAGATATCCACGTGGTCCACTTGGGTTTGCATTATAGACCTCAGATCTCATTTTATTTTATTGTTCATGACGTAATTGTATACTGGAAAGTTGTGTTTACCTAAGCCAGAAAATAACTGGTTTATTTATCAAAGGTTTAAATATATCCTCAGATCACAGCTCCACAGAGGCTGATAATAAGTCTCGAGAGTGTCTCTCATTCTCAAATAGAGCTGTTTAACACTGAGATGCTGAAAAGGGATAGCAGATATTTTTGTACTTTATGCTTTTAAATAAATGAACCCAAACATTTTTTTCTTGTTTCACCAGGCTGCTTTTTTGATACTGTTACTTACTCAGAGCGCATAACACACTCGAATCTGTTTATGGTTGTTTATCAATGTGGATAATGTATTTCCCTGGATTTGACAAGCAAGAAGAAATGTTGAATAAAAGTGTTGACCATGAGTGTAAAACCGGTGTACAGTTCAATTATAACATTTAGACAAAATCCCCTAACCCAGTACACACACACACACACACACACACACACACACACACACACACACACACACACACACACACACACACACACACACACACACACACACAAACACCATCTGCTGCTTTGAAGAAAAGACTTCTTTTACTCAGGTTGTGAAAGCTTTTTATGCTGTTGTTGTTTTTGCCAGCAAAATTGAAAGTTGTAATGTAAGGAACATTATAATTCATTTGAAGCTGTGTTTCTGGCCACCAGATGAAACAAAGTATACTACTCACTCTGACTTTTATCTTTGGTTTGATCTCTGCTACTGCTGTTTTTGTAGTAGAAAGATGCAAACATCTAATGACCGCTTTGTTGTTATTTTGCAGAATTAGCTGGTTGCTGAGTTCGTTGAATTTACACCACGTTTAAATCTCAGGTTAACAGATAATCTCCCTCGAAGAAAAGCGTGCATATAATTTGGGGTGGCTGTGGCTCAGGAGACAGAGCAGGTCATCTGCAAATCAGAAGGTTGGGGGTTTGATGCCTGGATGTTCCATTCTGCATACCAAAGTATATTTGGGCAAGATACTGTACCCTGAGTTGCTCCCAGTGCTTTTATTGGAGTGTGAATGTTAGATACAAAGCACTTTCTGTGAATGGGTCATATTGTGTAAAGCTTTTTAAGTGCTCAAGTGGGGTAGAAAAGTGCAATTTAAGAATCAGTCCATTTAAAACTGCAAACTCTAATGCACCACAATTTGCCTACACTGACTCTCAACATACTTTTTTAAACTGCCATTTGCTCACCCAGAAAAAGTTCCCTCAGCATGCCCACCGTTCTCTGCACTGTCCTGCTAAATGTCATAAAGTTACACATAGGGACCCACCTGGGACCCACATGGCGCTATTAGTCACTGTGCCACTTTCAGGCAATAGTGGGTTCACTGCTTTCCTCAAAGGGTCATTAACAGTCTCTGCTATGGCAGAAAGCAATGTGTTTGATTCAATTCTTCCCCCTTTAGCTTGTCACGGTCATTAACCTTCTTTTTGTTAGTTCATCTCTCTAGCTGTGTGGCCACTTCATTTCTCATTTGGCAGCATGTGCAGCGATGTTGTATAATTTAATCATTTTGGATTTTAAAACACACAGTTTTGGTTGTTTCTAGGTCACATAAAACATTCATTACTTTTTTTTATCCTTCTGTTTCTCATTAAGACTCACATTGCTTTTATCATTCAGCCAAAACAACGGAAAGCATTAATGGCTGGAGATGTGACAAAGTTTCCTTCGTCTTCTTTTCCCACTCTTTTTTATGCTGACGTCAGTGGTTTCTGTCCCTTATACCCATTCCATAACTATGTATCATTTCATATCATGCATTCTCAATCAACTCTCAGAGCATCACCTGCTACAACCTTTGCCCATTGCCCAAGCAGAAATCCACCACAAAAATCTCAAGGTCTCAATGGGTGATAGGCCATTAAGTGGTCTACAAGGAGCCTTAGACTCAGCTGCACTTTCCTTTACCTCTGATGGCTGTCTGGTCCATTACAAAAGTAGAAGGGCATTGCAGATACCACAGGTTTTTCTTCTAGTTCCCAGAAGAGAGCTTTAAGCTTTCAAGATCTTCACAACCCACTGACTATAAAGTCTACCAGTGCTTGTGCAAAGTTGTGCAATGACGGACCCCTTGATGATATCCTGTACTGCAAGCTAGCGCATATAAGGCATAACCTTATCACTACATAGACTGCTGTCTGCACAGAGAATTTGTGATAGCCAAATGGTAAAATAAAACGTCTCTTTGATTTTGTCCTGTGTTTATTGTTGCTCATAAAAAACTAAGCTACTGTTAAACTGTATTTTCCATGGTCAGATGTTGTTATGTTATTCGCCTGCAGTCTTACCAGTCGGAGGCTTCCAATGTTGTCAAAAATGAAACAGAAAGAGCTCAGAGAAAAACACTGCAGCTTACAAGAAAGTAACATAAAATGTGCAGGATAGAAAACAGTGGCTTCAGATTGTGTAAAAACATTTGTGGATTTATATTCGTTAATATTAATCATGGCACATATTGTTTACTGTATATAGAGCGGTGCTTTTTATTACCAACTCTCAAGACTGCTAGACATTTTAAATCAAGAGTGCCAACTATAGCTGTCTTTCTTTCTGTGTTTTTCTTTTTGCAGGGGGAAGCATTGTCTTTCAAATTGTTAAGAATGGAAGAATGGATCATGTTGTGAGAGTGGTTGCTTGAGCAGTAAATTTAATTTGAGCTAGAGGTTTGAACCGTTGTTGTTCTTACCGACAAAGACATTACCCAAGTGATACCACACACCACACAGGCATGAGGCGGTTAAGCCAAGTAGCCATTCTGAAGTGTTTCTATGAGTTTTGACAGGAAATTCTTTGAGATGACAGTAGACTGACTAAATGCGAACAATTTCCGAATGTATTTCTACTTCTTTACACAAAAAGAAAGCCCGCTTCACTAGTCCACAGATTAGGCTGTTTGGCATGTTTTGAATGGTCTCTATGGAAGTGCTATATCACTTTTAAAACAACTGATACAGGAAATCTGATTTAAAGAGATAAAAAAAAAAATCTCTACCCACAATGATCCTGTAAAGGTAACCTCCAAAGTCAGAGAGGGGGTGAATAGCCTCCAGTATGAGAAGGAAAAACCAAGCTCGAGCCAGAAGCCCCCGAGGCACCAGGCATGAGCCTTAACAAATAAACAACACTACTTCCCCCTCTGGATCAGTCGTCTATGCTGCATTTATCATTTCACCAGTAATGCTTTTCTTTCCTCATGTTTTAGGGCATTAAAGGTTTATTCAAGTATATCTATTATTTAAGCTGACCCTGGTCAGTGGTTGGGGAGATAATTTATTAATATGTTTATTTGGGTTGCTAGAAACAAAGAAAGAGAAAGTTCTTTTATTATTCTAATGAGGCAATGATATATTTAGTCACTCCTCTTGCTCCTTTCATTGCCACACAATTTTACAGTAAAGTAAAAATCCATCATTGTCTGCTCTTTGCATGGTTATATATCAACAATTTGTGATGTTTCATTTATAATAGCACATTGTAATTGTCTTTTCTTTTTTGCAGTTTCAACTTGCATCATCTGTTCCCTTTTCAGTCTGTGATTTCCCAGAATGACTTAAACCAACTGCTACAGAAAAGCTTTTCACAAAAGAAACAGGTATTGTCGGATGATTCCCTTCTCTCCAGTTGGGCCTGCCTCATTAAACATAGAACTACCAGATACATGATCGCAATCAGCAGTGCCACCTTCAGATTATTATAAGATCTTAGCTCATTTGAAGATGTGTTAGAGCGGTTAGGCTCACTTCTCTGTTTGAAAGTTACAGTACAACAGGGAAATAAGAAAAGGAAGGAAAAAAAGATAGATGCCCGCTTACAATAGTCAGCTAATATTTGTTAAATATGTGTAACGTGTACACGTGTATCTGTATTACTTCACAAATTAAACAAAGTACAGTAGTAAAATAATACAATGCCAGGCCTAAACTTAAGACTAAGTACTTATATACTGATAAAAAAAAAGTGGTAGTATAACGAATTTTGGCATTTTGAGAAAAGAAATATAATGATGTGTATAGTAAAAGGTCAACATTTCACAAATGGTAAATGGCCTGTATTTATATAGCGCTTTACTAGTCCCTAAGGACCCCAAAGCGCTTTACATATTCAGTCATTCACACACACACATTCACGGCAAGCTACATTGTAGCCACAGCCACCCTGGGGCGCACTGACAGAGGCGAGGCTGCCGGACACTGGCGCCACCAGGCCCACTGACCACCACCAGCAGGCAACGGGTGAAGTGCCCAAGGACACAACGACCAAGACTGTCCAAGCTGGGCTCGAACCGGCAACCTTCCGATTACAAGGCGAACTCCCAACTCTTGAGCCACGATCGCCCCAACACCCAAATCACATAATGAGACCTCTTCCTGATGACTGAGCCTGCTGTTCAGGGTAAACAATAAATAAGTCCAAGTTACTTATCTTTCTCAGCTTAGGCTCTCGCATTTCTGTACTTTTCACAGAAAACCACCTTAAGACGGACTGACGGTCCTACATTTGCGCCTGTTTGCGTAGATCTCAGCCTACACAGAGAAGGATTATGGGTATTCAAGCAACATGTAGGACACAGAGACGGGCTTGCATCCTGTTCTCCATGCTGACTGGCTGAAAAAAATCAGCTTGAATAGGGAAAAGGGAATGACCACAGCAGGGTTTACTACCAAAGAAAGAAGAGCGAATACACATCAAACATAGAAAGTGGAGTGGAGAGTTTTAATTTAACTCTTGTTTTTACTCCAAATCAACAAAGTTTCTTGCTTCTGTCTTTTGAGTGAAGAGTAATGCTAAAGGACCAACAATGTGCTAAAACATAAAGAAAAATTGCCCACTTTGTTTGAAATGTTTTTGACACTGCCCCCAAGTGGCAGTAGATGGCTAAATATGTACATACAGATCTGCAAACTTCGACGTAGCATCATAGGCTACCATGCTGGGACCATTATGCACTGTCAGAAGATGCTGCATGCATGTTGTTGACATTAAACACCTTTATGAACGTGATGAAAGGAACAAAATGCCATAAAAGGAATGCAGCATATAAATCAAACGAGAGCCCTCCAAAAACGATGGTGCATTAAACAGGTGGCATGGCATCGTTTATCATTCTGCAGAGCCGTGGCCTTCTGATGACTTTAAGTTACCTTACATCACTTTCTCTCGGTGTTTCACCTCCAGCACAGTCAGCCATGTCATCTGTATCCACTTTATCTCCACCCCTGAGCCAGCCCATCAGGAGAGAATGTCACAATGCATAAACAGCAACAAAAATACCTGCATCTCCTTCAATGAATAATAAGAGTGGAGGGAAACTAGAGAAAGAATCATGTCTATATATAACTCTTTTTTTTTTTTTTTAGATTCAGTGTGAATGTACAGATCAAAAGTGATGTAGACTGCCATATGTTATATCTGGTCATCCATCACAAAGATGTTGACACACTGGGTGATTTATGTTGTCTCCACAACCACTGCTGTGAAGAGTAAGAGATGCTGTGCTCTTTTTTTCCATATCCTCCCCACTAGGAACACAAGAAAATAAATGGTTCTCTATATAAAATGTGAGCTTGAAGACTTGAGTTTCTTTTTTTCATCGTTTAAAACCAGATGGCCGTTTATTAAAGGAGGTGCCACATTGGTTTGGATAAAATAATTTTAATGTTTTGTGGCTGCTGCCAACAGGGGACTGCCAGAGAGCACAATGGCAAGCAATACAAAGCTGCAATGCCTGTTTCTCTGTCTTGTTCACACACACACACACGCACACTCACAAAAGAAGTTAAGATCAGAAGATATCAATTTAATGTGATCAGATCCTATCACAGCAGGGGCGACAGCTGACAAGAATTCAGACCTAAGCAGTAAAGGCCCTATTTTAGCTCGCTAGTTTAAGCTTTTATGTGAGGAGTCGTACAGCAAAGTTTTTAGCAAATTAACACACTGTTTTCATTTAACACTATGCGTTTATGTGACTAAATCAATTAATTCAGTGAGTGCGGAGTGGATTTGCCTTTGATGACGCTCTTGTGTGTGGGTCAGTGACAACAGTTCTCCTTATAAAGTGGATTAATTAAAGGCCCACACCCAACCAGCTTTTTCATGCTTGACATTTCACCGAAGCATCACTCCAGTTCTCTTCTTTCTCCTTCTGTTCACTTCTCTTTTTCCAATCTAATAATACAAAGTATCTAATAACACAGAGATTATCTTCATCAGCACTTCTCTTCAGCGTAACAATATCTCAGATTGCCTATTGTATTCCCATGTATTGTGTTATTGTTATCACAAAGGTTAGTAATTAACTTATAGTATAAATGGAAGGCAGTGTTTCTTGGCAGTAAATCTTCTTTCTTATTAAGAGTGTGCGCAATGTCAGAACTTTCCTTAAAAGGCTAATCCTGTTGAATAAACATTCAAAGTAACCACTCCAGAGGGGGGGGGAGAAGGGTTTTCCTTCACTTTCAACCTTTTCTTTAAAAAAAAGAAGATGTGGTTCTATGTGTGGTATTTAGATTAAATAATAAAGGAAAAAAATATTTCCATGTGATGTAGAAGATTTTACTTATGAGAATCAGAAATAATCTGACGTGTCCATTTGAGCACAAGCACGGAATTTAGCTAGAAATGAACTTGGCTATGCATCTGATCTTGTGTAAATCAAATTTTTTTCTATTTGCAGAACCACCTCTGTTTGATGTACAAAAAAGCCAGCCTCCTATTGGTAAGTACGTGTGTGTGTGTGTGCGTGTGTGTGTGCGTGTGTGTGTGTGAGAGAGAGAGAGAGGGAGAGAGAGAGAGAGAGAGAGAGAGAGAGAGAGAAGGGCTATATCTCCATGACCCCTTCCTCCAACACCACTTATTGATTGATTGCCAGCACCAGGGCTAAATCCCCTTCCAAGGACAAGTGGCTTCACATGCTCACAAGCCCCCCCCCCCCACACACACACACAGATAGAGAAACACAAGTCCCTTGAGCTTTTTCTTTGAACAGGCCTCTGAGTACACTGTGCTTTTTGTGTGTATGTGTGTGTGTGTGTTTGATGACAAATTCAGTACAGGAGCAGCTGCAAACAATCTCATTCTATACTGAGGAAGGTTTGATGGAGACAGAGCTAACTGCTGCTGCTGGGCACACGTGTTAATGTAACTGCAGCAAGCATCCAGACGAGCACATGAAGTATGCAGGTAACCCTTGAACAGTTAGTTGACAAGAAGTGCTTCCTGGATTCAGTTTGCTTTTCTTTGAGGTGCTCTTTGGTATATAAGCTTAAACATCAAAGAACTCTAAGTCACTCTCTTTTTAAATAATGTTTTTGTTTTTTGTTTTTGTTTTTTTCATGGCACGGTCACATTTCACCTAAAAAAAAAAATTCCAGTGCATTTTGGCATATAAGCCTTTATGGGGAGTTAAAAGATGCTGATAACCCTACTGGATTTCACTGAGGGGGCTAAGGTCTATTAATAGAAAATCCTAATGCTAAAGCATACAATTATAATTTAAGATACAATAATTGAGCCTTCACCTCAACTCACAACCAGCACATTATGATCAACTTAAAGCTACACCTCCCAGCCTCATTAGCACTCTTTGGCTGAATTAAAGTATGTAACATTAGTAAGATTCCAGAAACTTCTGAAAAGGCTGTAGGCTGCTTAGTAATTCCCGTGGTAATGGTAGATCTCAAAGAATTGGATTTTGGTGTCTACATACTTTGTTCAAGTTTTACTTTTACATACATTTTCATAAAGTAAACACTATAGAGATTTTTTATGCGTATTCCATTAAATACACATGTGAGAAAAATATCGGATTAAAGGGAAAACATAACAACAAGGCACTGGCCCCCTAAATAACGCTGAAAGATCTTTAATATGCCGTTGATATTGATATGATATTACAAAACTGATAAATACGGACATTTGGGAGTCCTGATGGAGTGATGGAACTCCATTCCATAAACGTTCAGTTTGATTGAGGTCAGACGACGATGATGGCTATAGTATATGATTTGCATAATTTCCATTGTCCTCAAACGTGGATGAGGGCATCATTGTCACTGAGATAGTTCCTATCAGGATAGAAATGCATCATCATAAGATAAAGGTAATCACTTAGAATAAATCCACTAGATCTCCAGCCAGCTGTACTTTGCAGTAAATTCAAGCAAATAACGTGCCTCAACTAACAAGTGCTCTTCAGCCACGGTCGCTGATGAACGTACCTTTCTGTTCACAGGAGACTCGGGTACATAAAAACTGCAAATCAATAATCCCCTAAGGTAACATTGTTGACACTAAAGAAGAATTTATTTGGCCAATGAGTTCCTAACCTCTGCAAAAACGCTGAGCTAAAGTAAAGCAGTAACAGTTTTTCTCCCACTTCAATCAGCACAATATTATTTTATTGTCAATTTGACATTTTACCTAAGATTTGTATAATCAGGAATATAAACTCTCTTTATACAATATGCACTATCTTTCCTTTTCCTTATCGCTTTCTTTTATTGTGAATTATAAAGGTTAGTGAGGTTTGCTGAACATGCACATCACTCTCAGTGATCAAGCATCTGCTTATTACAGACTAATCATAGTTATGTTGATAGTTATGTAGTTAACGCACATCAGTTCACATGCCTGAGGCATGTTGCAGTTTTTCAGACAAATATACAAAATGTCCCAGTTCTTCAGAGTATGAAAATGTGAGTGTTGAAAATAATAGGTGCTGGTATGAGAGGAAGAGTGGATGCTGTAGGGCAGCAACGGCAGGGGACGAGGGGGCAGTGGTTGGACAGTCTGCCACCAAGCAGCTGTTAAGCTCTGCTGGCCTGCCGTGTGTTATTTATTGCAGCACTGGTTAGCATCTCAGCATGGTGTCTGCAAAGTGGGTCAGCATATTATCTACCTCCTTCGCCTCTTCTCTCAGTCACTATCTCGCACTCCTCATCATGCAGCCCTTTCACTAACTCTCACTCTGATGTCTTTTTCAGTACGTATCTCACAGCTTCTTTGTTTTCCCCTTCCCTTCTCTTATTTCAGCCAATTTAGCCACCTGAGTTTTCCTCAAACATGTCCCTTTCTGTTTCTGACGCCAGCGTAATTTCTTTTATTACCACTCGAATACCTCTTCTTCTGACTTTCCTCCAGATCTCTGTACATTTTTGTAGCATGTAGTTTTACTGAGAAAGTAAGGAGAAAGTAGTGAGAAAAAGGGTGGGGGCAGCCACTAAAGAGCAGGAGTAGGTTACTAAAGCCCAGACACCCAATGAGCTTCATTAGCAGCCTTCCACTGTGATTCAGGAATCGCATTAAAAATAATAAATGCACAGTGCTCACAGGAGAGTACACTCTTGCATGCATAGCCTCACACTAAAGAATCTGAATACATTCATATACAAACAAAGCCTCATGCTCAAAGGCTTTTCAACAAACACAAGTTCATGGACTTTCAACAATTAAACCTGCCTGCTGTGTATGAATATGCTCAAACATGCTCCCTCGCCTGATTCTGTGAATTCTCCACAGAGTGCATGATCATCAGGCCACAAGGCAATAAGAATGTAGCCTGCTGAGTCATCAAGGTTTCTCCCGAATCGTTGCTGGGTTTGGTTTTGGACCCTCAAGGCTTCAGGGCTGCCAGGTTCCCACAACTCTTAAGAGCTGCACTGATGATTTGCAATCCCCTCTACGACTGGCCTAAAGCCTTAATCAGAATCTCAATCCCAGCAGCCCCTGGGGCATGGGCGGGGCACCCGCCTATTCCCAGAGCCAGGTTGCTAGGATACAAGACTGAGATCTAATAAAAGTGAGCACCTGTGTATGAATTGCACCTGCTACTCGAACGGAGGAATTATTAAAATCTATGCCAGCACCGCTCCTCTAATCTTTCTTTCCTATTCATCCTCATTTGATGTGGTTAACTGTTTGCAGTAATTCAAATAGTTTGCAAACACAATCAATCCTTCCTCCTTCACTATCACCAACAAAAATAGTCTTATCAAGCCCAGTGCTAAGAAACAAGCTGAATTTAAACAGTTTTTCCTCAACCTTTCATGTTTCTGGACTGACTTAAAAATAATTTAAATAAAAACAGCAAAAAAACATTGAATCTAGGCCATCCAAAGTTTTAATGTTTCATATTCAGCTTTTGGAAAACACACATGAACACGCATGCTCAGCAGTGAGAAAACGATAAAGACAAAACTGGGGGTTTTTTTGTTTGTTTTTTTCACATGCGCTTTACTCTCCTACCCAGGGTTTCTTCTTTCCTACTTCTTCCAACCCTTCACCCTCAGAACAATACAGAACATGGGCTGGTCGTGCAGAGAGCTTTGGAGGGATTGCAACCAATTAAGGGAAGCAGTGCTACACTTTGTGGAACTGCTGCACATAAGACAAAGTGGTATGTTTGTAATCTAGCCCAGTGTCTCCTCACCAGTTCATACTCATTAATCCTTGCTACAGCGGGTGGCAAAGGGGCAGCGTGGAGAAGAAGCGGCAGTTCGCACCAGGGTCACTTCATCATCACCCCGTACCAAAGTACCACTACATCTCTCACCCCTATTGCCTCATCCATAGGGTGCTATAAAATGTCAGGAGCGCCCACCCCATTCCCACTGCCCCTATACTGAGAATCAATCCACTGGGAGTTAATACATGTTTCTGTCCCCTGTCCACTCTTCCATTACCCTGGAGAGTGCAAGGCTACCTAATGGACATCCATTATGGAGGGCCACTCATTCTGCTGTGAGATTGTGATGTTGTTAATGGTGACCTGTAACACTTGTAATGAACTGGATGTAGAGCCTGTAGAGTTCAAACAATGTCAGCAATTTTCACCAGTAACGACACATGGTCTATTCTCTCTGCATTCTTGATAAACAGTGTAATTTGTCAGCAAAAATAAATAATTAAATAAATAAATACAGACATAAACAAGATTTGCCATGCTTGCCATTGGTGCCCATAACCACTACTGAAACTATAGTCCTGAAAGCCTGTAAAACATCAAACGAAGCACACCGCAAATGACTGTATCCAGTAAATATCTAGCCATGTGTTACATGTCCCATTGGACCACTGCTCATCTCCTGCACTCTGCTTCCCTCTGACATTTACTTACTGCTATTGTGTCCCATCCTAATATCTTTAAAAGAAATTTCTTGTCCATCTGTCATTTTTTTTAATCTATTCATTCTTCTCAAGGGCAAAGGATATTTTTATCCTTTTGTTTCTTGCTTGTGTCCCTTTTTCTTTCCTGTTCTGCTGAATGCTCGGCTCCCCTATAGAATGTACACTACCTTTATTTTTGGCCATCACTCATTGTCAAGTTCAGTATTAGCTTTAGTATTGTGTTCTGCTTGTAGGACAAAAAGAATACATTTTTTTAAATGTCTGGATTCAACACAGTTTGGGGGTCACTCTTGTACTGAAACAATGACATTAGTGTACAGATCCATAAGCTGAACCCCTGTAAAGAGTTTGCTTCCTTAAGCAAAAGTATTGATGCTGAGTGATTGACTTTGTGTCAGCATATTAAGTGTTGTAATGTGTTAAGCAAATTCTACTGTTAGGCTTAGATACTCTTTTTCTAACAAAGTTGGGTAAGACAGAAAGGAGAAAATCAGGACCCTTCAATTTTTTTTTACTATTAGCCCGACAGTTATCTTCAGCCTGGCAGAATATGAATACATTGTGTACCGATGGCTGCAGAAAGAGGGGGAAAAACAAACAAAAAAAGCTGTAGAGTCATGCAGGAGCTTCCCTGTCTTTGTTGGACAGCTTCACAGAGGATTTGGGGTCCTGTCCTTTCATAGTGCTGAATAAGAAGTGCAATGCTTTATTTCAGTGAGTCAGTGTTGAGAAAAATATGTGCACAACAGAAATATGTGTATCAAAGCCTAAACCAGCTATGGCCTAAATGTGTCAGGTTCAAACGTCACTTTGTGTATCGAATGAGGAAAAGAGCATAAGCAGGAAAAACACAGATTTATGGATGCACCATCAGCCTTAATGGAGTCTGAGAAGCAACTGTGTACACTGCATCATCTTGGATTGTTCTACTGCTACTCCGACTCCATCTTCCTTTTTTCCCCCTCATTCCTCAATCCTTCAGTTGCCTAAACACACATTTCAGGACTATTAAATGTCAGCTGGAGCAAGTACACAGAATAATGCTCTGGCACATAAATATTGACTTGACACAATTGTAGCATACTTTACAAGTGTTTTCCCCACTGTCACATTCATAGGAATTTTATTTATATATTAATACCAAAATCATGTTTCTTCCTTTGAGCAAACAAAGTTTAATTTCATATCGAATCACATCACTCCAACAGGCAACAAAATTCATTTCAGCAGCTCCGTGTGTCATCTGTTCAGATTCAGAAGTTTTATGTTACTGTTTTTACCACAAGCCACAACTGTGCAATATTGTACACTACTGCACTACTGCAACATCCTGAAATGGCTCTCTTACTCTTACTTTGCCTTTGCTGTTTCTCTAACTCTCCATAATTTTATCTTTCTCACAAACACACATCAACATGACCATAATCCTATCAGCCACAGCATTTAACACACAGGTCAACTCAATAACACTGAACAGTGTTTTACTAGGAAACCTTGCATTCACGTCAATCAGCCGCCTAAACCCCCTTGGATACCAAGCACACCCCTAATGCAGGACAGTGTGTCCCACCACATACACACACACGTGAAATTGTCAGGAAAGGCTTAGGGAACATAGCAATATAGCCGAGGCATTAACCCGGCTTTACAATTTCTCAAATCCAAGTAATTCAGCATTTGCGGGATGTGCCAAAAAAGGTCCAGTGTAGTGGTAGGCCACATTGTGCAACTATAGGACACCTACACAATATAAGGCACTTTTAATACTGTCGCTGGCAAGCCATTATAGCTACCACCACCACGACTCTATACACTTTCATACACAGTATTTCTGCTAATGATGTTAAAAAACCTGCACATTTCTAACAGGCCAAACTGCAGCCATCGTCTTTGTGTTGCATTTTTCTTCTCTCATTAGTATCTCCCTTCCTCTGCCCACGTGAGACAAAGAACAGAGGAATGCAGACTGCATTGTTTGGTGCCCTTGATAAGAGTTGCCAGCATAAATGAAAAATAAACATGTCTGCCTGGCTGTCTTAATGTAGTTCTCACATCAACTGCAAAGCCCAGTGGAAATAAGCAGAATAGGAAGAAAAAATTGCTCCTCCTGACATTATTATGACAGTTGAACCATAAATTTTTGCTTGTTTCCTGTTATGCAAAAATAAGTTTCCTGCAGATCACGTATGTTTCTGCAAAGCTCTATCCTGTGTACCCAAACACAGAAGGATCCATAACAAATGCAAGTAAGCTCAACACAAATACAGACGAGAGGGGCAGGTGGAAAACAAAGACTGCAGAAAAACACGCCACTATAGGTCTGGAAGGAATTACACAGTTCAAATTGTATGAAAAAAGTTAAGATAGTTTGGCATTGCTCAGTTCATATTGGATTAAATAAAGAAAGATGGGGTCCAATTTCAATGCTACAAAAGGGAAAAAAAATTCTTTATTGCTCAACAAGAAGACGACTCATCCAGACAGCATTCACTTTGAGTCACATATGTGAATATCCAACTGGACTACAAATACGTCATTCTTTGAAATAATGCTGGACATGCATTTCATTTAAGTTATGAACCATATTGCTCTCTTCTTAGAGTAAAAGGTCTAAGTTCAGAGAGATGGTAAGACAGGAGCAGACGGGGCCACACCAAAGAGCTTTTTAGTAATAGTGGATAAATGAATAATGTTGATTACTTGAACATACTGAGTATTCCTTTTTAGAGCCCAACATCGCAACAATTACAATAACACATGAGAAAAAAGTATAATATTCCTATTCTTATATTCCTCCTTATGACATTTTAACATTGTGCCCTATATAGACATTGTTCTTATAAGCTGAGATGGCATGTGCAACACAAATGGGATGTCTTCTAACAGTCCCAAACAGACTGTGAATCACTCCTCAAGATAACATCAAATAAAGTAATCATTTCTTCCTTGTACAAATAAAAAAAAATCATCCCTAAATGGAAAATGTGGTTACAACGTGCAGGTTAGTCACAAAGTTCTCCCCTGCAGCTGCAGGTGTCTTCGAAGCACAGACTCAGTTAATCACAGTGTGCTCTAAACAAATAGTTCCAACTTCTCACACAGTAGTTTCCTGTTTTTTTTAAATTCAGCATGCCATATCATCAACATGAAGGGACAGTGTCACAGTGTCAGTTAATGTGATCATAACGGTGGAATTCAAAGACACAATCGTGGTTATAAAAGCACTGAATGTGAATCCCAGTGTTTGGGTAAAGATGTACCCTTTTAGCAACACCTTTATGGAAATGCAGCACTATATTGCTTTATAGTGATAATGGCACTTGGTGTATACACATCAGAGTGTAGATTATAGAAAGAGACCAGGTAAGAAAGATCTGAAAAGAAGGATCTGAGACTCACTGTGATAAAGAAACTTGCGGTGTTAGAGATATGAAACATTTTGTTGACTGTCTATCCTTTAGCATGAAGAACTGGAGTCTGCACAATACTCTATATAATTATAATCAGTGCTATATGCTTGGGCGAGTGCTGACGAGAAGCTGGTGCACCCAGAGTCTGATAGAGAGGATTAAAAGTAATATATGTGTGTCAGTATTCATGAATGGGGTGCATCATGATCCCATGAGAAACATGTGGTGAGAACAGTGAAGGAGGAGCCAGGGCATGGCTGACAGATGTGCTGTGCAGCAGGAACACAGGTGCAGGTCTGTTTAATGAGCAAAAGGAGGCCATGTGGACTAAACTCCCTCATCTGTTGCCATCACACTTATGATGAGTCCATTTTGGGGTCAGTTCCGCTCTGTTTACCCTCCTCCAGGACAAACTAGATTTCAAACTCAGCCATATGGAGTTAAATGCCGGTTAGTGAAACACACATTCTCCTACCTGTCGGAAGAAGGCTACTTCAGAGCTCTTCTGTGATTTTTTTTTGTTTGTTTTATTTCTTTGTGGGAGGAGGGAGGATGGGGGAGGGGGGGGCTGCTAAACCTGCTATATGATTGCAAAAGCACTTGAGATTGATTGTTGTTTAAGAAACTGAATATTACATCTACCTTCAGATAATAAACATCCAGAGGGTTAGTATTGATTTGGACCTTTAATCAGAGAAAACGTTGGGCTATTGTCATGTGAGCTTGCAAAGACAGGCCTCTGTCTTGTTGAGTTATACTCTCTAGAAATTAACGTCTGGGCTGGTTGAAAAAAAGAGAGGTGAAGGCTGTGTTTGAATGATGACAAACTGAACATAAGATAATTGTGCCCAACCTGTCACGCTGTTTCCTGAGGCAAACATTTCAAACTCACAGACAGATGAATAGCTGTCAAAGAATTTCCTAAGATCTCACGATCGCATTTTGTAATAAGACTTTCTCCAGACCACTGTGTGCCTTACATGACTGGGTTTGGCCTCCTTGAGATTAACAATCATGTAGCACATAGATACTGTACTTCTCCATGGGATATGAACAATGCTGCATGCCAAGGAGGGCAGATAAGAGTGGAAGTACAGTTGAGTGGGGTTGCTGGGGCTGCTTTATGCATGCACAGTTGTGTGCCAGCCTCTCAGAAGGGACAACGGGTAATTACAGGACTCAAAGTGGTAATGGGAAATATGCTGTATGTCACACTCTCCACCATACAGACTGAGGTCTGAAATTTGTAGTCAATCTGAATATCCCATTAGATCCAGACAAGGCTTTTGTTTTCCTGGGGGCTGACGCAAAGCTAAAGCTACGTGGGCACAAGTGCCGACCTGGAGCTCTCATTACATCTATTGTTATAATGCGCTGTATGCTATTTGTTTTCCTTTATTCTGATTTACTGAACAAAGTCAGTTTTATGTCATTTAATCTTGGCGTTTCCTCATTCTTTCCTTTGGGGTCACAGGAAAGAATGTAGGACTGTAGCTGTGGGCTTTCAGAATCAGATAAAAACTGCATTTGAGTTTTTACCTTTTGAAGTCCCTCTTGTCTGACATGGCTTGTACGGATGGTTTGCACAGCAAATAGACTTAGCCGGGGCATGGCCCATCTGGGACAACACGAATGGGTATGGACAGATGAAAGGTTTTGGAACCCTGCTTGTGATAACAACAGTCACAGATCTCTGCTTTGATGGTGGCACCCTATCTTCAGCATCTGCCCCATCCTGCTAACCTCCTGGCATTCCTCTACGAGAGATAATCACTGTCTCTATCCCTCCCTGAAACATCACCAGCAGCTCAGTTATTTACCACTGCATCAGCTATGTATCAAATTCCTTGTACTCTATACAGTGAACCCTCTGAACTCAAGCATCACTGTTCATTACCATCAGCAATTACAGATATCTGAGATTATTACACTGGAATAGACCTGGAGAAAACTCTCTAAGCATTGATTAAAATGACAGTGAAATTGGAGAATTACTGTCTCCTGGTTATCAAAGTCATTTATCAACATCATGTTGTGTGTGTCCGTGTATCCGCATCATGGTGTGTGTACAAAAGAGTGTTTATTATAAATTGATAAGTGCATTTAAAGAGATCAAACCTACAACAGTTTATTTTTCATCCTCTCAGAGAGGAGGACGAGTACATTAGATTTTCTGAAATATTACGATATTTTTTCAGGCTGCTGCTAAGCCACGGGTCCGTATATGTAAGCTGAGACTCTCTCAGAGTCCATTTTGAGAGACAGAATTTAGTTAGTCTTCACAGACCCTGAGATGCCGATAACTTGCAGGATCACATAGACAAATAATCCTGCCATCAGTGGAATATGTGGACCTGTATGAGAGGAAATACTGCAGGTCACTTAGGCCAAAGAAATAAAAGCAGCTCTGTGGTCTCCATCCCTCTCTGCTTTTGACCTCTGGGCAGTAACACAGTATTCACTGCAGATGGCCTGCATGCGCCTCACTGCTCATTGCTCACCCAGGTCCCTTTGCTGCCACCTTGTTACCTCCAACTCACACACACCAGTCACAACGCCAACTGACAGGGCTAAGAGCTGGCGTGTGCCCATCAGCCCTGGGCACACTTCAGTGCAGCTGGGGAAGCTCTTACACAACTTACTTGAGTTTTTGTCAATACCATCATAACTGCTTCAAATGCTAATGTGGGCTTTATGTGGGTGTACAGCAAAGGTAGACCTCTCTAGCAAATATGGGAAAGCATATATATCACTTTTAAAAGCAAATCATGCTCTGGTAGACAGAATGCAGCTGCACAATCTGCAGTTCTGTCTTAATCAGGGTAATATTATGTGTTTTATATTGCTATTGTCTTTACATATGTAGCCTTGATTTGATACTGCACTTTTATTACATTTTGTAAGTCCTTGACTTACCATTGAATCTTATTAGACAAGCTCGTCTGGTTCTCTTTAACTAAAAACAAAAGGTAGTCACGGTTTAAATATTTTTTCTGTAAACCTCTACTGTAAAATCTGCCATATCTTCTTTGTTCTATGACCAACTATAAATACAACATCCCTTTGTTTATACATTGCTAAAGTCGGGTCAGTTTAAACCTTTGCTAGCTGTTTAAGCCACATGACAAAAAACAAACTGTTGATGGCCTTTTGTTCTCTTCTCTGTCAAGATGATCACACACTCCTTCAGTAATATTGAGGTCCAGGCTCTGGGGTGTTATAGTGTTCCATTGTGTCTTTTTTCTACCTGTGCATTTGGGATTGTCATGCTGAAAGATGAAGCCAATCAGATGCTTTCCAAATAGTATTGCAAAGTGCATCAAAATCTGACTACACGTTTCTGTGTTTATAATTCCATCAGCTTTGACAGAGCCTCCACTGTATTTTACAGATGGCCGTAAGCGCTCACTGTTTTACCTCTCTCCTGACCGTCTCCATGTATATTGACTTTGAACCAGAAATTTTAAATTTGGACGAGACCTGTTGCTATTGATTTTCAGTCCAGTTCTTGTGTAATTTGGCATACCTCAGGCTTTTCTCCCCGTTTTTCTTTGTTAAGAATGGCTTCTTGACAGCCACCCTTCCACGCGGATCATTTCTAATGAGACTTCAGTGAATAGTAGATGGATCAACTGAAGATTCTATGTCAGAGCTTTACTGTATTTTTTTCCTTTTTTCTTAAGGACACACCTTTCAGACACTGCTCATCTGCTGTTGATAGTTTTTTAAGCCTGACATTTCTTTTGCCCTTTACTTGTCCAGTTTTCCCAGATGTTTTAAGCACAGACTGTACAGCATGCTGAAATATGCCAAGTTTTAGCTCTTTAGTTGTCACCTTGTTGAAGCAAACATATTGTAACGTTCACAAGAACCAGACGGTTGGGGTCTCAGTTTGTCCGTTTATTCGGCACATAAGCCAGCGGGTTGTTAACTCAGGGGGAAGCGCTCTCGAACTACACCTCTCTTCAGCCTGGCACACACACAGAACAACCAGGTCCCCCCACCCCTTCCTGTACACCACTCTCACTACTTCCTGCAGCCCAACCAAACATGAATCTTAAAGGAACAACAACAGTGTGCAGAGAAAACCAACATGTCACTGTCCAGTAACACTTGACCATCGTTACAATATAATTTTATGCATGTTAAACTGGGGGGGGGGGGGTGTTTGGGGGGGGGGGGGGGGGGGGATTTGGCAGTTTTTGTAGATAGAGTAAAGAATTGGGAACATAGAATGCATTTTTGTGACAGGCTGCTAGTAACGAAGTGGCTAAAGACACCATTTAAATTGGATCTTTTCTAATGGCTCATTCCTTGAATTAAGTGCCTTTTTATGCTTGAAGGATTCATAGGTCACTGTTAAGTGGCTTAACAAACAAAACATTCCTTTGGAAATGGCCAGATACAAGGACTGGAAGGAATGAATGAAAAAGCAGCCAAATGTTGAGGAAAAACTTTGAAAGACCTTCAGGAAGCCTGGAGAACTACTGTTTTGAAAACTTCAAAAATTGCTAGGAAATCTGGCTCATTGGAAGCAAAGTATAGAAAAATGACCGGTCGCTCAAGATTTTTGCATAGTACTGCGTAAGTATGCCTAAAAGGAAAAATCAGTCCAGTGCCGCAGTTATCTACCTGCAGTCCAGCTGTCTGCAGACAGATAGAAGAACCCTCCCACCCCAACTGAAAAAAATACAGGCTAATTCTTCTTTACATCACCAAACGCTGTGTTTGCTCTTTTTTAAGATACACACAATCTTAAAAAAGCAGAGTGTTTTTTCTTCTATCCACGTATCTCCTCGCATCCAATACAACACCACAAAATACTCTCTGTCTGTCAAATGAACTACACGCACCCTCTAAAGACGTGTATGTGCAGTAAAACACATGGAGACATAAATACATGTGTATCCTGCACCCTTCAACTTTTTCATCAGCAGTAGAAACAGACAGGAAGAGACAGACTGGGAGACAACCAGAGAGACATATATAGCTAGAGGACATTTTGCTCGTAATAACAAGCTCTGAGTACTTCTAACTGCACAGAAAATAAAATTCTAGATACACAAAGAAAAAAAAAGTGGGTGAGGGGCGTAAACAATTGCACTTGAGTGTTGAGATACATATGCATTATTTCATGCAGATGTAGTACAGCATTTGAGTAAATAGAGTTGCTGCACTTCTATGTAGCACGCATAGATTGGTTTGCATTCACTACATTGAGAGTTCATTTGCCTGCACCTGGTCTGTGTGCTCACATGACATGATTCCATAATATAATTTCTAGAATATAAAGCCTATAGCTGAATCTGGTTTTGTAAATTGATTGTGCGATCGTGGCTCAAGAGTTGGCAGTTCGTCTTGTCAATTGGAAGGTTGCCGGTTCAAGCCCCGGCTCGGACAGTCTCAGTCGTTGTGTCCTTGGGCAAGACACTTCACCTACCGCCTACTGGTGATGGCCAGAGGGGCCGATGGCGCGATATGGCAGCCTCGCTTCTGTCAGTCTGTCCCAGGGCAGCTGTGGCTACAACTGTAGCTTGCCTCCACTAGTGTGTGAATGTGAGGGTGAATGAATAGTGGAATTGTAAAGCGCTTTGAGGTTCTCATAAAGCGCTATATAAATGCAATCCATTATTAAATTGTAAAGTAACCTGTTACCGATTAAGGTCTTAGCCCAAGCCTTTAATCTAGGTTAGACTCACCACCTCTATTGCCTGCATCTGTTTCTGGAATTTCAATTTTTAAATTACTTTGATATTTAACTGTGTTTCTAATTCAGCCAACTCTTGAGGTATTGCTAGCTTTACAATATGTTGTTTGTGTTTTAACCCATTGTCTTGATTTTACAGTTTCCAAAGTGACAATTGTGGTTAACTCTCCTCAAACTAGGTTCCAGCTGATCATCGTGAGGTGTTGAGGGATTAGGAGTGTCAAACTCTTTTTACATCATGGGCCACATGCAGCCCACTTTGATCTTAAGTGCCTGTCACTCTGAAGACGTTACAGCTCAGTTTTTCTACATGACAAAGAAATGAAAGAAATCTGTCGGCACGACTCTTTAGGCTTAACTTTTAAGAAATAAACATCCTGACAACCCGCTGTTAAAAAATGTTTATTTAGTACTTAAATACTTTGGTGTTGTAGGAATTGCTTGATTGTAAAAAAAAAAACATGTCTAATGGGTCGAACTGGAGACCTTTCCCACAGTATTCTGGCCCCTGGGTCTTATATTTGACACCCCTGGTTTAGACAAATATTCTTCCCAGAAATTTGTGGAAATTAAAGACAATTAATGATATTTTGTGTTTCTGGCATCTTTACAAAGTTATAGTTGTGTGATTGCTGCTTTGATTTATTACTGATTCATTGTTCCATATAGCTGCGTCCAGTTTGTGGTGCAATACTGCATCAACTATGTACAATTGTCTATTAACACAAAGTCAAGCAGCTAACATGGTGTCATTTTAGTGAAAATGAAAACAATGAAAACAACAATATTAAACTGATATAATTCTTCTTATGTCTGTCACATCATCCTTGAGCCGGCTTTTGTGTTGCCTCCCGCCCACATTCTGAGTTTATTTCAAAACATTTCCTCTTTTGATGTACTCGCCCATCAATGAAGTTAGCGCTCGAGTGACAGAGAGTGAAAGAGAGACTCTGACACGTACGTTAACAATCTTCGCCATTTGTAAGTCAACTGCTTGCACTCATGTGCGGCCATACAGATCTTTGTGAGCACTTGCGGGAGAGCAACAGTGCGACGACTCTTTGGGTTAATTACAGCGTCACCTGCGATACTCACGCACGCAGAGGGCATGTGGTAACGTAGTTTGCAGACGAGGAGAGATACATCTGTATCTGCACTGTGTGTGTGCTTTCAGATGTTTGACATAGTGTGTGCTCGCGTGTGCATGTGTTAATGTCAACAGAGAGTGCAGTGGGAGAGGCTCATTGTCTTTGAAGACGCCAGAAAGAGATGAAAGGGCTCTCTCTCACTGATGCTTCTCTTCCCTGTTATCCCTCTCAACATTTCTCTCCCTCCCTAATCCAATGACGTGCCTAGCTCTCTCCCCTTCCCCTCCCTTATCCACGCATATTGTTGTATTTACATGCATAGGCCACATCAACCTCTTCTTAAAGGAAAATAGATTTTGTGGAAGTGAGTCCTGAAGCACTTTTGCCACGTTGATTGCCCCAAGGGGTTGGCGAATGGATGGATCTTTCCTTTACACACATAAATACACACAGAGAGATACAAGTTAATATTTTTGTTCTCCATCAACATCCCTATATCCACAAGCATCCCAACAACTGCTGAACAACCCTTAAAAAATAGATTTTTTTTTACTGCTTTGCTTCCCCCACATGAAAAGGTACAACACATTCTCTCCCTGTACTTGTCACATACTGATGCATGGTCAGGACTCTTTCCTCTCACATTTTAACACACCGAGTACCTATTTAGTGTGATTATTCAACATGCAGTATACTGGTCCAGAATACCTTTTTTTGTGGCTGATAATGAATAACAACTGACAAAAAGTACACATAGGAAAGTAGGTGGTGTGACGGATGCAATAAATCACAGAACTTCTAACGCGAACACAGCAGTCCCACCCGGGACTTGTGCTTTTAGACTCTTCTTTTTTTGCTGCTGTTTTGTTTGGGCACCAAAAAGACTAGGCACTAAAAACTACTTGGTTAGGTTTAAAAAATGTAAGCTGTTCTGAACTCACATGTGGTGCTTTTTAGCTTTTTTCAGTTCAACAAAGCCCTTTACACACACAGTTGCACATTATTGACTGCCATGCAAAGTGCTCGCTTGCTCTCAGGAGCAATGCGAAATTCAGTATTTTGCCCATTTGGGTAACAAGTTTCTTCACCATTTCCTCCAGTGATGCATTCAGAGACACTGGCAGAGTTTACTTGCTGTGTGTTCTTAGCTTCTGTTTTTAGATGTTTAGGGATCTATCGAAATCAATTAAACTATCCTGCATGAAGACAAAATGATGCTACCAAAGGGATATTCGGTGCTTTAAAATGCAACACTTAAGGTTCCTGAGCAAGTGTCAGTATGGGACAAAGTGGAAGTGAAATCGGGCTGGTAAGGTTCGATGTGAAGAAAATAAGATTTAAAAAAACAAAATAGAAAGAAAAATAGAGATGCAGAGAGACATTTCAAGCAAACACCACTGTACTTTGGTACAGGATACAGGGTTGAACTACAAAAGTACAACATGGTGCAATGGGAATAGAAATGTCTTTTCTGGGGAGAGGTTTATAGTGGGGAAAATGTTGTAAAATTCAGGTGAATTGGTCAAAGTGGGTATTTTTTGGTCTTTGTTTTGTATTTAGGTGTGTCCAGCATGAATGTGCAGTGAATTTCAAAGGTGAGACGGATTATATAAATCTGTGAATTCAGCCTAGTAGGTCAAACCTAGTAGGTCGAATTAAGATGGATCCTGATATGTCACAATGTCAACAAATAATGTACAAAAACATGATAGAAAGAAATGAAAAAGATCAGATGGTGTCACTCAATGCACACTCAATGTGTGGGATGGTTAGCAGGTAGAGCTATTGTCTTTACAGTGAGCACATTACCTTTTTTTAGGGTGAATTAACACAAAATGCCCAGCCTGAATTGCCTCCATTTGTCCATTTGCTCTGTGTCTGAACAATCAAACTCAGTTCACAGTAACTGGATCACTTAATTTACTGTTAGGTTGCATTTAGCTCAATGCACTGGGGTCTGCCGACACCTCCCCACCACCTGGTTTCTCCTAGTACAAATGAGACAGCGTTAGCTGTTCAATTACTGCGTTAGTATAGAAGCAATGGCACAAGGGTGGAGCAGTAAAGGGCTGAGGATGGACCCCCTCTTGTCAGTCTATGTCCGACTGACAAGCTCAGTGTCTTATATTCATCAGGAGCAGCCTGAATGTCAGAGAGGAGAAGAGATTAGTACAGTGTCCGCCTTGACGAAGGTTAATGCAGGAGCAGGCAAACCATTTGCAATCCAAAAGTACATTAATTACTGTCAGAATCTGTGTGTGCCGGTTTCAACAGTGACTATTTCACCAGCTTCACTTTTTTTCTGTGTTTGTCTTTGATTCGTGGTTTTAAATCTCGTTTTAATAGGGATCATCTTTTGCTCTCCTTATTCTATTTTTCTCTTTGAATACTCATTCACTGTGCCATTAGAAAGGGCAGGGCATTTTATTTTAGTTTTTCATTCGTTTTTTGAGTAGACACACTGGAAGCCTTGGCCAAAACACACCCACTGCTGCACGTTCACTCTGCAAGGCCAAAATATTCTTTAATGTAAGTTCTGAATGTGAGAAACGTTTCCAGTCAGAGTCGGTTTTACTTTTATTCAGATACAGACAAACTGGCCTTTCAAAACGTACAATTCGGTTGATTGTAATTTTTGAAAGTTTAAAAAGTATCTTCTCCAAACCGACAAAGTATTTTTAACTGGTGATTAGTGGAAGACAGTGCCACAACTGCTCAACCAGTGTGCATGGCTAAAAGGATTCAGTAATTTGCATATGAATATCTTGGATTTCTTCCATTCACCATATTTTCCCTAGGTAGCTAGTTCATCTCTTAATGAGCAGGCATACTCACTCTTTCCTAGGGTGTTAAAGCATTTCACAAACCATCTTAACTCAATACAAAAGGGAACTAGAGGTAAGAGCAAAGTGCTGTGCAACATGAGGCCTTTACTAATTTAGCAAAATAATGCTGTGCGCTAATACAGGGCAAACTTTCAATACTAACTCAATATAGCATTCTGAAATGGATGTTTTGCATGAATAAAAATTAGAATAACTAATATCCATGAAGAATAGGATTTACAAAGTTAATTTTAGTCACAATTTAGGGAAAATAAGCACAAAAATGTTATGGTTAAAGAAGCACATGGCTAAAATTGATGAAAAAAGACCCTGGATGCTTTTTTATTTCTATTTTTACAGCGATGAATAAGAAGATTTCTATCTTTTTTTTTAAATGTCACGATTCAAGAATGTTGATTTCATTTGAAGGAAAACCAAGCTAACGACACAAAGCCCGAGAAAAAAGAGGTGTTGGGAGGCCAGAAGAGTCTGCTGCTAAAGCTGAAATACCTTATTTTACTTGTCACAGTTGCACACTTCCACAGTCGTGCCAGGAACACATCACTATGGTAAATTATGTGAAACGCACAGGTAGCATAGTGCTGTAGGTTTTCTAACAGTACCTCACATTTACAATGATGGTCTTAGGCACTAAAGAATGTTTTATATTAATATTTTGCATTGCATATAAAATAAACTCGCTGTAGATGAGGTTCTACGTCGATCCAAGAGGTCCGAACCTCTTCAAGGTCATTTAAAAGAGGAAGGATGACAATAGAAGACTTACACTCTGTAGAAGAAGAATATATTTATTTCATCTGCTGCTACTATTCAAAAGCAAACAATAAATCTCAGCTACATAAGTCCCTGTTGTGAGCCAGTCTGATGAGAAAAACAGCACTGCTAACTGACCACAGATGTGCCCACACCCAGCTGGAGTTTCTAACAGAGAAAATTGCACAGTAACCTCTTCTATCTTCCCTTTGTGTTACTTACCTACAAACTCTAGCTGTGGGACTCCAGGTTATCATGATATGATCCACCGTACATGCAGCAGGTAATTGGTTAAGCTACTGTGGCATCTATAATAAGCATCTCAGGTCTACAATCAGCAGTTTAATTCATATATCCATTGTGATTTTCTGGTATTACCATCAGTCAGCCTAAGCCAGGCGCATGTTCACAGAAAGTCTATTCTCATTTCAATTAGGGGTGTCAAGGTGGTTTAATCTGGAATCAGATATGGCAATGTTTGAGAGCTGCACGCAGTTGTAATTAAGGCCCAGTGGGAGCTGTGGCCCCAGAGAGAAGCAAAGGCTCTGAGGTCAGACTACAATCACTGCCTTCACATGTGGCCTGCCTGCCTTCCTCAGTACCACAAAGAAATCTGAACCTCAAGCCAGGTGACTTTATTATCAGCAGCCTAATTGGGAAAACATGCTTTTCATTGGCAGGGTAATGACTGTGAATAGTTTTATAGCTTGTCAAACAACAGGCTATTTTCAATTACCTGCAGACCCAAGTGTTCGAATGCCGTGAAATTGAGCAGTGGAGGAGCTTTTTTTTTTTTTGTTAAGGCTGCTGATGTGCTTAAATCTCTCCATTTGGAAAATGGACCCCAAACACTGATGGCTCTAAAATCACTACTGAAATTGTGAAACCTGACAACACTCAGATAATAATAACAAGATCAGATATGTTTCCATCACCTTGGTTTTGTGCACATTTTCAATTTGAGGAAACGAGGAAAAAGCTGAAACAGTGTCTGATAAATAATAATAAACAGAAGATGAAATACTGTAAAAAGGGTTTCTATTTAGGTGACAGAAAAGCAAAAACACTGAATGCAGAGAAGGCTGATAGAAACACATGTCACACTTACTTCCACTCCAACAGAAAGCCATGAAAATAAGGCATAAAAGGAAAAAGGGTAGTCTCTGTAAATTTTCCAATCTAACCACATGTTTTTGAACGTGTCACTCTAAAGATGAATAAATGAATATGCTTTTTATTTAGCAAGATATTCCAATGTCTCCTTTAGCTTGTTTTGGAGACTGTCATTGTGAAAATACAAACATCAGGGGCCCAAAACAAAATGCTTAAAGTTACAGAATGACACTGGAGACTGGGGCTGGTCTGTCCTCACAAACAGGTCCCACCTGAATTCATTGTTTTTTCCTTTTTGCCTGCCAGCACACAACTGAAAATGGATTTAGAGTTCTCAAGTGTCCCCTCTCCCTCACTCTCGTTCTCTTGTTTTGTCCGTCCCCCCCGTATGACACGCTTTAACTCCACTTTATCTATGTCTCCTTTGTTTCTTCTGTGTAACATTGTGTAGCTTTTCTCCCTTTTTAAGCAAAGCTCAGCTATTCCTCTTCATTCCAGCTCTATGGTCCTTTTCACTGTCCTCACTTCATCAACTCTCAACTCTCTCATTTTTCACTTTGCTCTGGTCTCTTCAACCACTTCACTTTCACCCTTACACACCCACTGTTCCTTCTATTCCCATGCTACCCTGTTTACATCCTCCAGAGGCTGAATTCTCTATTAATAGCATAGCGGTATATAAGGAGAGAAAAGGAGACGGAGAAATAAAGAGAATTAAAGGAAATAATAGAAAGAGGGGAAGAAAAAGAAAGCTTGCACCACATGACTCCATTTCAGAGGGAAAAACAATGATGCCTGTTGCAGGGAAGGCAGCCATCCACAGTCTACACACCACAGATCCCACTATTACAAAGAGCTGAGCTTCCCACACCCTCAACCCCTAAAGGCAGTCTGTACCATAGCACTCCTATTTTAATGAAAGTGTGGGTTTAACAATGTGCACAATGGGGTTTAAAATCAAGGCATTTCCTCTGGACACTGTGATTCACTAACAGCAAAAGCTTGCATTGCTCTTACTTAAAATTCAAGCTTGGATTTGTCTGTTTTTCTGTTATATAATACTCACAAAAAGCATTAAGAGAATGAATATGAAGCATTTACACATCAACACTCTTCAAGAGGAAAACAGGCTTAATATTATAAACTAAGAACTCATTGGCACCAGCACGATGTATTATTATTACTAATTGGGTTTTTTTTTTACCTTTTGTGTGTTTACTTCTTTTCCCCTTCCTTTTACTTAACTAGGCTTCTCTCAGAAAGACTGACAAAGTATTACTTCCTAGGTTTAGAGATGAAGAGGCCATTTAAAGAGTAAAGAGCAGGTGAGAGAGTGGAGTAAAGAAGACACAAATATAAGAGTGTCTCGAGGTCAGCTCAGCTGGGTTCCAGACTCATTCAATCACTTGAGCACAGATAAAGAATCTGAGAACCTGTATTGCTTTCCTTAAAATTAATTCCTTTCCTTTTCTCAAACAACAACAGAGAAAATGCAAATGAGCGGCTGCCATGGAGCTTGAATGTAAGGGGCAAAAAAAGGGCAGAGGGTTCATTATTCTTCCACTTAGTGTCATAAGGGATGGGTGGCTGGAAGAGAACAATGATAAATCTGGGAAAAAAGGATATATCAGAGAGGAAAGAAAAAACAAAAACAAAAAAAACTGGACCAGCTGAGATTGCAAGCATTGAGTTGCAGAGCTACAGGCATTACTGAGTGGCATATTTATCATAAGATGGTGAGAAAATGATCTTGTGAACAGTCAAAGTCTGTGAGTGTAATACATAGCAGGCTCGCGTCGGTGCGTGTTCGTGTATCTGCATCAATGCCTTAAATCAGATGTGTGCTGCTGGCAACTTGTGTTTTTTAGTGAAACCATTGGCCACAAAACAATTTCAACTCTGCTGCCATTAATCATGTGCCATGGATAATTGTGAAAGTGTTATTAATGAATTTCATGATGACTGCAGTGTTTTCCTCCATCTGGTGCCTTCTGCTGATTGCCTGTCTGCTGCTGTCATAAGTGCTCATTGCTTGTTAATTGTTGTTTTAATCCTAATCTACAGAACCAGATCACAAAAGCTGATTCCTAATGGATCTGTTTTGTTTCCTGAAATGAAACTGCATGATGTTGCATGATGTAGTCTTTTGGTTTGTTTTGTGCAAGTTAACTACAAACATGTACAGTACTGTGCAAAAGTCTTGTGCTCAGACTCATTTTTTATATTTTATTTCCAATGAGCCAGACTGTGTTGTAATCTGTTAAAGTGCTCTAGAGCAATAGCTCTTTTTGATGTTTTTCTTTTGACCTTTGGCTGTTTTTTTCCACTCATTTCCACTCTAGCTTTCGTACCTAACCATTATTAGATGGTTTTCAGAGGAAAGGTTTTTGTTTTTGTTTTTTTTGAATGCCTAACACTGACATATGAATCATTCAAGATTTAAAAAGATTAAAGTTAAAGGATGCACCAGTGTTGTATCTGCACATAACTTAACAAATTGTATCAACTTTAAGCTCTTCGTTACTAGCTGCCGCAAAAAGATATAATTTACTCCAATTTCTTTAGTTGGCATGGCTCAACTTGGCATACCTCAGCATCGTGCGCAGTGTGCCAAAAAATCTGAAGAAACAAGCAAGTGGAGGATAAACAAGGGAGTGACAAGCCTAAAAAATTATCAACAGTAGACGAATAGCATGTGAAAGTCATGTCGTTAAGGATTAGGGAGAAAAAAATCACTCAAAGACCCAACACTGAACTGAGAGATGTATTTGGATTTTTGGCTGTTTGTTGAAGCTTCATCGCAAACAGTCTTAGTGAAAGGGGCGCTGGCAAGAAGCCATTGTTAACGAAGAGAAGCGAGAAGAAAAGGCTGACATATGCTATATTTACAAGATCAGACTAAAACCAGTGACATCATCAACATGCACAGACAAAATGAGGTGAGAAATAGTGTGTGTTGAGTGTCTACAACCATCAGTAAAACATAGCGGAGTCTCTGCCATCTTTTGGATCTGCAGTTCAGCCAGTGGAGTTGGCAGGTACTGTATACTGCATTTTCCAAAGATCACGTGTCCCATAGGACTTTATACAGATTTGCTTCCTCCCTTTGTGTTAGTTTCATTCTACTGACAGTTACTTAACAAGCCAGTGCATGTACAGTAATGAGAAGGCCCCTGACTCCCAAAGTGAATAGTGGACAGAGTAGTTTTTGGCAACCGACCAGCAAGTGTGACAAAAAAGATGAACGGAAACTAATCAGCTACTCACAAAAACAATGCAAAACACAAAGCTCCCAAGAGAGGCTACTATGCATCCATACAACCAGTGTGTCATGACTTATCAGAAAGAACACCTCCATTTGTCACCCTGGTACAACAGGTTGGTCGGTCACAAGCTTTGTTAAATGAAAGCAAGAGAATTGAAAACGAAGTACCATCAACAACACCACAAGTTTTCAGTAAAAAATCTAGGGGCTCCATGCAAGGAAAACCACTGAACACTTTACAAAAGACTGCAATATTCTAAGGTAATAATGGAAATGACAGACACTTTTTGAATGAGGCTTCAAAACTGAAGTATTCCTGACTGCATCTTGTTGAAGGGCTGCGTTCAAAGGCTCTGGTGGGTCTGCGCGGTGCAGACAATTTTTCAGAATATAACGTTTCTAAAGAAAATGGGAGGGGGGGAGAGAGAATATGTAAAGACAGCACGTTGGATGCTGGGTCAAGTATAGCAGTGACAGTGAGCTTTTCTGTGCACCCAACCTGGCTGATTTCCTGTGATTGCAGGAAAATTACTGTGCAAAGGTTTTTCCATCACAAAACCTCTCGATAGTCCGAGCCCGTGTGTCATATTGTCTGATTCTGAAATGGATTGTGAATTATATGTTAGAATATTGAATATGTGGTTGGTGAGACACTTAGAACAGACAGTGTGAAAAGGTTGGAAATTGGGTGAGATAAAGCAAGAGGAATGAAAAAGAGCACGCTATAAGGAACGCTTTTGGTAATGGATGCAAATTACATCCCACCAGTCAGATAAAAATGCATTAAAATTAATTTACACATATAAAAAAGAGAGTGTCAATTTGTTTAAAACATGGGTTTTAACTGCCAGTGCGTCCTTGCATTTGTTACACCAGCAAACCCGCCATCATTTGCCCCAGGTATCATGTGTTCGCTCACTGGCGTGCTCTGACAAACACGTTTTTTTGCATGTTTATTTTTCCCTTATTCCTGCTGATATCATACACTTACATGGTTGCTGCAATTCTAGGTTTATTTTGTTGTTGTAGCGCCGCTGCCATTTCTTATTAATGTTAGTCATGATTGCTTTTCTTTCCTCTTGACAATCTTTGCCCTGATGTCCCACCACTCATAACAGCTCCCAACCTTACTCTGTTTATATTTCAAAACCTATTAGTTGGCCCCGAGTCACAAGAGGCCACGTTTTTCCCACAACAGACTGAATTTGCTATCATGAATTTGCTATCACAGGTTTATTTCACTTCTGTGCAGTCTCCTTCCTCTATAGCTCACAAGGGCACATCATCTAGATGCATGGGTTTGGATGTTACTATACATAAACAGAGATTCACATACAGCAGAACTCCATGAGGGGAAAGTATATGGAGCTGTAATGTATCACCCACACTGGTATGGCCTTTTCACACAAGCTGTTGTGGGTCTCTTATTGCCCACACTTCTTACGAGAGCCGTGGCAACATTTCTAAACTGAATGGCTTGGATGCTAACTATATATCAGCAGAAATTTTGTAGTCTCTGTAGGAGTGCCCTGGAGGACTGAGGGGTAAACAGGTTTAGGGTTTGCTCGGTAAAATCGCTTGTTGTTTCTTTGCTGTCATGTTGAAAAGGAAGGAGTGAATCAAGATGGGAGGAGAGGATGTAGAGAATAAAAGGCAGTGTTTGATGTTCATTCACACACAAGCAAGGAGTGATTAGACAACAGAAAAAGCACCACTCTTTAATTTCGTCTTTTAGCACATCTTCATTACGTACTCACCCAGTATCAGTAACGAACTGAAGTGCCACGCAGTCTGCAAATAACAAATTATAATATATTATTATATATTTAACGACACCAAAAATAAAATTGCTCTTAAAGAGCACTGCAGAGCGTGTTTACACCGCAATTCAGGTGGTCAGGCTTAAATCTGTTCCAATATATTTTAACGTAAATAGGTGACAGATATGCTTATGAGCTGCTGACTCGGTTCAGTTCAGTCTGATTAAACTTTGACAAGCAACATTGTGTCTCTGCAGCGTCTCTCCTACTTTAGATAGTCGATAGGCTGCCCTCTAATTCATGAAATACTGATTTTCTATATCCTTGCACACACTGTACAACTTCACAGCAAAATAATAGGCTACAAGCAGTGGGTGGGTGGGGTGGGGTTGGGGGGAGGTTGTTGTTGCTTGGTTCCATTAAATGCAAAGACCGTGACAGAAGATAATTACAGGAAAATGCTTTATGAAGACACTTTATAGAGAGATGTCACTGCCTTGCTAACTTTAACTCTGCCTGCTCTGCTTCCTGCTGTTTTAAATTTATTTTGCCTTGTAAGACTCTTTAAAAATACCTGCTTAAAGGTAATCAACTAATGCTCCTTAGAGAAAATAAGATCTACAGTTAGGCTCTTTTATCAGTTATTTTTAGTAAAAGTCAACATACTAGTAGCAACTGTTTTGGTAATTGTATTAAATTATAGCATATTAAAGCACTCCACTCCACTGCAGGTACTGTACAGTGGCTATATCCACCTCTTAGCTGCTGCATCCATCTTAACTTCTACACAGAAAATCTATAACTATGTCCCTTAAGGATATTCTTTAGTTGTACTATACATAGATATGACCGCTTACAATCTTTATGTCTGTTTTTATCTTGTTAAAATGACCCTGAGATTGTACTTAAAAGTAAAAAGAAAACTGACAAAGACAAAGAGACATTTTTTGTCTTGCTTGTCTCAGCTGCCTACCACTCTTCCTTTTAACAAATCCCTGTCTGTCTATTTAACACAGCTAGAAAGTTTCATATCCACAATGCCTGAATATGGACACTACCCTTTTTCTCCTTCCTGGTATCCTCCAAACATTACCTCCTGTGGCGTTACAGCCAGACAAAGACTAGGCCACCACATATGCCATCTGGTCCGTCACATCCAACAGAGCGAATCGCTCATCAGGGTCAACCATTAAACCATTTCAGCTGGCAGGAAAACATTTCAATTTTTCGTTGCAAACTTTTCAATATTTTTTTTTTCATTGTTGGCTACAGAAATTGTAAAATTAAAGCAGGATCAACAGACAAGTTCAGACCGTGAACAATGCAATTCAAATTAAACAGAGAGGAAGCAGACAACCACATCTCGAGTGGGGTTGCTGCTACAGTATGGTAAGATGTCTGTGAAGGTTCTCAGTCATCCAGGTCATCGTAGTCTAAGGAGCTTGGAAAGAAAAGCGTTTGGACTTCGTTGCTTGAAGACGTTTCACCTCTCATCCAAGAAGCTTCTTCAGTTCTAAGGTCAAATGGTGGAGAGTCCCAGATTTAAGCTCTGTGGGAGTAACCCACCGCAGGGCTCGCAAAATCGCTAGCCCGACGTCCTGGGGCTAGCGATTTTTCCAGTCGGGCTACCAAAATCTATCTCTCCCCTGCCCGTCGGGCTATCATAGGAAGGAAAAATATATGTCAATGCTTTTGCATTCTTTCGGAAATGTAGCTGGGTAATTATGTCATTGGCATCGGTGAGCCACTGCCAATATGTGACATATTGAAGTCGCGTTTGAATTTGCGCTTGTTTTTTGCTTTCACTTTGCAATTGCGCGAACTGTGTATAGAGAGCGACAGCACTGATTGGTGAGTGATGATAATTTGCGCACCAATTCCTCTGACATCGTCTTATCAATCGTTAGCTTACTATGCAAACATGACAAGTGAAATCTCCCGCAGCTTAAACATGTGAGAGGTTGATCGCGCAGAGAATCGCTGAGCTTATGTGTGTGTGTGTAAAAGCAGCAGGATATATATTTTAGTTCTGCTGAGCCAAATAAGACAGGTCAGGGTGAAGAAGTGACAGCCAAAGAAAAGCTTACCACAAAACGGAAAAGTTATGACAAATCAGACTATAAGGCAAAAAGAAAGTGCAGCTTTATGGTTTCATGGACAAAAGAATTTCTGTGGCTGCAATATGACGAGCTAAATAACCAGGGCTGCACATAAGTGGTCCGCAGGTGCGCATTCGCTGTCAAAATAAAAAACACGCACAAGATAAGAAGTTGCAACGCGTTTGCGTACATAAGATTTTCTGGAGGAGGACAGACATTTGTTTAGAACTCTTAAAGATGTCGAAGAAGCTCCTTTAAGCAATTACTTTGGTGTTCCTCCACCTCCAAAGAAATGTCAGAAGGAGTCCGAACCACAAAAGAAGCACGTATTCTCGGAAAAGTGGTTGCAGGAGGTGAACTGGCATCAAACAAATGATGAACGCACAGAGATGTGGTGCGGAATGTGCCGTGAAAATCCCACTCTCGCGGACAAAAACAGTGCTTTTTATATGGACACAAACGCGCGTTGCAACTTCTTATCTGGTGCACGTTTTTTATTTTGACAGCGAATGCGCACATGCAGACCACTTATGTGCACCCGTGTAAATAGCATAATGTTCTGCCGGGTGTGTTGTTGGTTTTCCCTCGATTTCTGAGTCGACAAGCGCCTTTGTTACTGGGACCAGTAATTTTAAGAAAGGCCCCCATTAGAACCCATGAGAAATGCAAGAAATGCATTATTGCTCAGTCTGCAATATCTTTTCCAGAACAAACACCAATTGCAAATAACATACTAAAAATAAACCTGAAAAATCTGTTTAGAACAGCGTACTATGTTGCAAAGAGTGAACTACCACTGGCACAATTTAGCAGTCTTTGCAAACTTCAAAAAGCAAATGGCCTAGATCTTGGTTCCACTTGTCTCTTACCCGTGACTTCAGTGGAAATGTCAGATTCAGGATCTGACACAGACTGATTCATGTTCTACACAGTTCTTACGAGTTCATAGAAATTTCTGTTCAATTAGAACCAAGTATTTGAGTTGATGATTGTAATTTTTATACAATGTTGTAATTTGTGTTTCAACAATTTTTTGATTAATGTTTTGTTTCCTTTACAATATTATACTTTAATATTGTAAAGGAAACAAAACATCAATCAAAAAATTGCTCTCTTTTTTTATTCGGGCTACTTAAATTTATTTTGGGCTACCAAAAACTGAAGAGTCCCTGCCCGAATTGGTTTTAGATTAGGTAGAGGATCATCAGGGGGTCCATTGTCCCTCTTGGTGGGACACTCCCACAGAGCTTAAATCTGGGACTCTCCACCATTTGACCTTAAAACTGAAGAAGCTTCTCGGATGAGAGGTGAAACGTCTTCAAGCAACTTAAAGAAGTCCAGATGCTTTTCTTTCCAAGCTCCTTAGAGTATTGTAAGATCTCTTCAGCAGCTTTGGTAGAACAGACAGAAGGTCAAGTTCTTCCTCCACTGAAGAGGAAAACAACTCAACAACTCTGTTGGGTTTGTGTAGTGTGAACATTTTTCCTGAGTTACGAAATGTGTCTAAAACCTGATGTAGGGTGGGAAACAGAACCAGTAGGCTAACTTTATTATTCTGTAACTTAAGGTAAAAGAGTGTGCAACTTGCATTGTTGTGTAATGCGAATAATTCATTAATATGTGTTCAAGCTTTAGCTAAACACAAAACATAGCTCACAGAAGCTCTTTAGACACAGAGCAATAAAATAATCCACTTATATCATGAAATCAAATGTTTTTAGCAAGCTCCAGTTGTGTTCGAGTCCTCATTTGTTTATTTTGGGGTTGTCTGAGGTTGCCGTAGGAGACTTTGGGGAAATTATAATGCTCTAGCAACCTGATCGCATAACTTGCTGCCTTGTGTGAGTCAGATACACAATTTGAAGAGACAAAATTGTTAAGTTACTGTAGTTTACCTTGCACATATGCAACTGACAGCGCACTTGATGGTTGTTGTCATGGTAACACACCAGCATAAGAGTTTTGTCCTTTCTTCGTCAGACTTCCTTCTTGTTCCTGTGTAGTCCTCCAGTGTCATATTATCAGCTGTGAGGGGGCACTTGATCTCACATATATCACAGTAGAGACAACTGACCAGGCCATTTGAGGAGGCTGCAGCATCAGGCCACATTATTCTAGTGTCTCTCACACTCCATCCACAGTTTTGGGTGACACATCCCTGCTTCCTTCTCCATTTTGCGCCGCACAGCCCCCGAGTGTTACGTTGTGATTAGTTGGGTCAAACTCTAAATTCAGGGAGAACGTTAAGAACTATAATTAACCACTTTTGTCAAAGTAAAGCACAAAAATGCTGATTCAACTTTGACCGTTAGTGAGTCAGGGAAAAATATCTAATAGATTTATTCTTGTGCCAGTCAACTGTGCATTCCAGTCACAAAAGAGTCCCAACTCATCTCACAGAGCTAAAAGTTTTTAATATCCCTACCCAGTGCTAGACTGAAAATGACGGTTATGCTTGATTTCCCTCTCTGGAGAAATGTTACCTATCATCTGCTTTTGCAGCATCTCTCTTTTTATCTGTTTTGTGAAGAGGCACACTTTAAACACAGGAGGTTCTGCCAGATTCAAAAATAGATTCAAAGTGTTTTTGCACAGTGATAATATGATGGCACCTCTATGAATTCTTCCAACTACCTGCGAGTAACATAGACAGAGGATTTCTACAGGGAACGGGCAATGTAAAGTTCTCCGATGATACTGATAAAATGTGTTTGGCTTTGCTTATATTGCATTGTGGGAGCCACTTATACTCCAAAGGGACTCGCTTTTATACTGTGTCTAAATGTGGGTGAAAATAGTGCTTTGCTAAATTGTATTTGAAAACCCATTCAATCCCCTTTTAGAAATGCAGTGTTAAACAGTGTTATTCCAGGGCAAGAATAGGCCATAGTTATAGATATAGAATATATATATATATATATATATATATATATATATATATATATATATATATATATATATATATATATATATATATAAACACCCAGCACGCCCCTGCGGGCGGTTTATCCTTCAAGCTCGGGTCCTCTACCAGAGGCCTGGGAGCTTGAGGGTCCTGCGCAGTATCTTAGCTGTTCCCAGGACTGCGCTCTTCTGGACAGAGATCTCCGATGTTATTCCCGGGATCTGCTGGAGCCACTCGCCTAGCTTGGGAGTCACCGCACCTAGTGCTCCGATTACCACGGGGACCACCATTACCTTCACCCTCCACATCCTCTCGAGCTCTTCTCTGAGCCCTTGGTATTTCTCCAGCTTCTCGTGTTCCTTCTTCCTGATATTGCTGTCATTCGGAACCGCTACATCGATCACTACGGCCGTCTTCTTCTGTTTGTCTACCACCACTATGTCCTGTTGGTTAGCCACCACCATTTTGTCCGTCTGTATCTGGAAGTCCCACAGGATCTTAGCTCGGTCATTCTCCACCACCCTTGGGGGCATGTCCCATTTTGACCTCGGGACTTCCAGGTTATACTCGGCACAGATGTTCCTGTACACTATGCCGGCCACTTGGTTATGGCGTTCCATGTATGCCTTGCCTGCTAGCATCTTGCACCCTGCTGTTATGTGCTGGATTGTCTCTGGGGCATCTTTACCCTATTGTGCTTACATTAAACTTGATTGTGTGACACGCACACAATAGAGTTGCTTTTGATTGATTTATTTTGTAGGGAAGGTTACACTTACTCGTGAATAAACAGCAAAAATGGGTGCAGCAACACTGCAGGCAGAAATCATAGAGTCCCCATTCATCTTTCTAAAAAAGAACCCATTTGTAATTGAGCTTCAAACATGCAAAGATACAAATTATTGTTCATGTATTCACGATGAGACAAGGGACAAGCACACAAAACGGTAGCCAAAATACACACACTAAGCCGACCTATACACACAAAAACCTAGCATAGGAGGAAGAATGAAACTAAGTGCAATAAATTCAAATGTTACACAGAACCTTTTCGAACAGACATATGACATTTAGTCAGCTATCATAGCTGTCAAAACAAGAGTTTTCTCCACTCTGAAAAGTGCAGTGGATGATAGTGTGGGAGACAAAATAAAAAAAGAGGGGCAGTTGAGATGGTGGTAGGCAGAGAAGAGGGAGCTAACTTAAGACAGTGTAGATCAATGGAGAGAAGCTTGAATAATACCCATAAAAAAGAAAGATATCGTTTTTAAATGCTTTTACAGTGCAGAGTGATACAGAAATTTTTAAGCGCAAAAACCTGAGGGTTTCATATGTTGCCTTTCTATTCTGCACCACTTTTATACTATGTCCATCTGAAATTGCCTCCACTCCAACCACCACATAGTCTTCTCTGCACTGAAGCTGATCACAGACTGTCTCGGTGTGGACACATCCAGGCCTGGAGGCACGCTCTGGGGAGGAGAGACCACTGGATTTCATTGCAGAGCTCTGATTTCGCTGGTCCTCTGATGATTTATCTCGGTAGCCTCTGCTCCTCCCGGGGTGTGATTATGTGCGCAGAGGCTGAATGTATTCACAATAATATGCCTTTGGCAGCTAGCGAGAATAGATGCTATCTAATATCGCTATTAAAGACTACAGTAAATGCATGGCTGTGTCTGAGAAGCCTGTTGATTATCACTCAAAATAGTTAAGCCACAGGCAATTCCCACTACAAGAATGAAACGTTTCATGACATATCACAGCTAAAAACACCATCCTTTGTCTTACTTTATCACCCAGTCCCATGGTACTTCATTATAAGTAATACCACAGGTGCATACTACAAGGAGACTCAGTCTTTCAGTGGTCTTTTACAATCATTATCATTATGTTGCCTATTCCTTACTGTAGCAGCCCTAACAACCTGGAACCCTGTACTCATTTTCCAATCCTTCTGCTGGACAAACTCTGTTTCTCACTCATTACCATACATTGATTGGAAAAAAGGACTCCACTCTGAGGCACTCTGGGCTACATAGTCCCACAATATCTACCTACTGCCTCATTAAACCACTATTAATAATCCCCGCGGCCTTTAATGTTAACTTTATTCCCTCTTCGTTTTTGTAAAATATCTTTAATATTGAGCACTTGAGCAAGCATATGTGATTTATATTTTAAATTGGCACTACTTCTTTTAAGGCCGAAACCATGCTTAAGACCTTTAGAGCGCTGAAAGCATGCATGCATACTGTGTACTGAAACATACTGAATCCATCCATACTCTTTTCTTAGAGAGCCTATCTTATCTCGGATGGATGGATGGAATTTAATCACATGGGTCAAGGTAATAGATTTGTTTACTAATTATTATCAATGCTATAAAGAATTAAAGTTACATTTGGCAATATAATTTTTAATTGGTAATTTTTAATTAACATTTCTTTTCAGTGAACTTTTAATTTTCACTTTTTTTTTTATTCCTGAGTGCCATCTTTACTCCTTCATAAACCTCAGTCTGGGACAGTGGTCTACAAAAAAACAACAGAAAAACAAAAACAAAACGTGCTGGAGGAATAGTTGTTTTTGTTGTTTTTGTGCTTTCTTCAAAAAATGATATTTCTGATGTCAAAGAAATCTTACTTCCAAGGACCGAGGCAGGATTTGTATGAAGAAAACCGCATGAGATTGAAGATCAAGTGTCTGTTTGAAGAGGGTGCTAGTTCATGTCAGACTTACAGAATAGCACAATATAATCATTTTGGTGCGTTACAGAACTTTGCAATCTAATACTCATGGGCTTTCTGAGTATTTTAATTAAGCAATTAGTTTACTTTAGATGGTTGTCTCACACAGTATTACAAAGCTGTCTGTGTTTTATGTTGCTATTCTATGTTCTTCCCAGATACATCTTGAGCTCATTAAATGGTGAACATTCGTTACAGTGCAACATTTTCTGAGGAGTTGCATGCATGTACTCTGGGAGCAACACAGATGGTAAATGGACTGGTTCTTATATAGTGCTTTACTACTCTGAGCACTCAAAGCGCTTTATACAACTTGCCTCATTCACACAAGCACTTTATTTTCGGTGCTCTTTCTACATAAGTGCTTTCTATCTAACATTGAACCACCAACCTTCCGATTAGCAGGTAGCTCTACTACCTGAGCTACAGCCAGGAACTGAATGCAAGAAAGAAGAAAAAAAAAGCTCCAAATTCAGTAACTCAACTAGCTAGGAATGTTTTCAGCAATAGAAAAAGCTCCTTTAGCCATCCATATCTAACTCTCTCCATATCTTCCTCTAACTTGCTCTCTAAGGATCCCTCTCATGTTTTCCACTGTCCTATTAGAGTGTACATCCAGGCTGTGCCACATTAAAATCCCTACAACCCAGTGCTTGTGGACTCTGATAAAGATCCCTCCTTTTTTACTGAATAGTTTGATCCATCTCAGACAGCACACACTACATTAATATTCTCCCACAGATCAGAGACAAAAGAGCCACAGACCCAAGTGCTGTACTGACTGGTGTGTCATCTGTGCATCATCCAGAAAGAGAGAAGGAGAATGAGACAGAGGAAGAGGATGAGGCAGGGATACTCAAATATATGGTAACACTGCATGAATCTTTCATTTGCCAGCAGCTGTTTTCATAACCTTTTCACAGGGCAACTACTGTGGTTTTCCTCAGTGCCAGAGTCACTGGCACATCAAATCTGGCAGCAACTGGAATCTGAAGGAGCATAAAAAAACAGAAAGAAAAAGAGGCGGGGTCACTGGCTATGGTGACAGGTCAGCTGTGGGAGGAAGAATGTGTTGGTCTCTTGGGTCTTTGGTTAGGTTTGAGGAGACAACGGACATGTGTGCTGCTGTGAATGGACATCCCTGGCAGATTTCCCTCAGAGGGAATCAGGCAAGAGACAGCATGCTTATCCCTGGAGAAACTGTCCAACCCCCTGTGCCAATTTGGGTCCTACTGCTGGTGCATGATGGGGAAGAAAAATATCCCTCCCTCCTTTTCCGCTACCCTGTGAAAAGCACCCTGACCTGAATACAGATCCAGATGAAAAACACTTGCCCCGTAGATGAGGGCTGACATGACGTTCGGAGTGTTCATCATCTAAAATTCCCCCCCTTCCCCCTTTGCGCTTGAAGGTGAGATTTGGGGTATAGAGACTGCATCATCACGCTCTGGCTCGTGAACCAAGCGAGAAAGCACGAGGAAAGACGGGGAAAGCACTGTGAGGAGAGAGAAAAACAAGCAAATGTGACTGCGCAGTTGAGAGCTGCAGCCCCAGATTCACAATCATACTGGGAATCACAACACCTTTTAATAATTCAGGATGAATAGAGGAGAAAAAATTCTGCAGCAAGCAAGGAAGCCAAAGAAATGACAGGGAGAAACAGAATCCAACACTGTATAAAAACTAGCAGTCTGGGCAGTATGTCTAAATTACTGCTTTATGGTTACGCTATAGTACTATGTCAGAGTATAGAAATATCTTTTAGCTGTATATATGGTCTTGGCTCATTAATGTTTATATTTTTGCATTTTACAAATAAAAATAGATCAGTGTATAAATATGCATTTATTTTCTTTGTGGGTGATGGACTATGTTATGTTTGTGCCTAAGGACACATTTTGCCACCAAACTATAATTGAGAACTTTTACAATTAATGTGGTTTAATCTTTCAATTTGAACAAGAAATTTATCAGACAAGAATTTCCTTTAAGTACAAAGTCAAATTCCAAATGAAGTTTGTGTCGAATTAATTGGGGCATTGGATTTTTTTTTCTCTACTTCACTCGAACTTGGCCCAGACAACATCTCATTGCGTTCCGGTATTCTTAATTTCTTACCACTGGCAAGAAGGTAGAGAGTGGAAAAAACATTTGCCAATTAGTTAGAGCCCTTGTGATTTTGCCACTCTTGCTAACAATTCCAATTTACATTAATTATTCATTTTGAGGCGGCACACACAATCCCTGCCAGAAGGAAAGAGGAAATGCTGTGGTGAGATCCGATCATTTGTGTTGATGCTGTCCTGTTTCAAATACCACCACTTGGTATGTCTGCTGTCCTGTCTTTTGATGGCTGGCTGTCTGGATAAGATTGTAATGGCGCGTTAAAGGCTATCTCTTTGTGTATCGGACAACAACAACTAGAATCAAAAGAAAGAAAGCAAATTTTTGGATGCTTTTTGTAATAATGTTTGTGTGGTTTGTGCGGTGGTGACAAAATACATTTCCGTGACCTCTGTTACGTGTTTAGTCTGTTCCTTTGTATCTGCATTCAGAATGAAAAAGTGCCAGCAATTCTTGCAGTCAGCAAGAGGTGATGGATGAGACAAAAAACACTTTTCCTCAAGGATCAGACAAGAAAAAAAAAAGAAAAAGAAGAACACCTTGCCTGCCTCATTGTTAATACTTCTATCTTCTTTCAACAATACCTTGTTTATTGTTGTGACTGGAGATAAGCTGGATCTGTGAGTGTTTAAAGGGCTGCAGGGGCTGAGCGTGCTGAAATGTGGGGGTCACAGAACTGGTGCTGAGAGGTCATGGCCTTTATGTTCCGACAGACTCTTCAGGGAACAACACTTTCTTTGCCCAGCATAAGTCTAAAAACACAAATGCTAACACACAAGCACACTTCTTAGACGTGTCCTATTAATCATAAGCCAAAGAAGAGGGAGCGAATACACACAGCAGGACTGAGCTGGCTGCAGAACGAGGGAGCCGACCGAGCAATGAATCATCAGCAACCCAGACAGATGTTGCATACTTGTTGCTTCTCAAGACAGGAGACTAATTTGCACAAACAAGGATAGAACAAGTCCATTACTTACTTCTGTCTTAAGTTACAACAACTGCTGTACTCATAAAAAAGTCTAACATTCATTATGGAATGAAGTTTTCTGAAGTGTAAATTATGAAATCAGTTTGACAAAAATGTGCTATGATTTATGTCAGACACAGGGTTAAAAAAAACATTTAAACGACGCTAGAACAGGGTTTGTTATTTTCAGTTGGATAACTTGGGTTCTGTCTGTATTTCATCACAAGGTCTTAAAATACCCCCCCCCCCCCCCCCCCCCCCCCCAAAACAAACAAATAAGTAAAAAATCAAAGGAACCCTTTTAATCAGAGTATAGCATCCAGTCAAATAAACCTCTGGGACATTGATCTGGTCAGTTAAGTAGCAGAGAGTGTTGTTAATGCTTTGGTGTTAATAAAATAGTGTTGACAACAGCTGCACTACAGGGGCAAGGATGAGACTCTAAACAGGAATGGTTTTCCCTCCTGATCTTTTCTTACTACTTTCAAATTAATTTTGTATTTGGCTACGGTTAATGTCACTACTAGTAACATAAAGTGATACCTGGACCCTACCGAGGTTGCTCAGGAAATCCAACTCCTCCAGGATGACACAAGATCAAGAGCATGGAGGAGATTCCAGGAAACAGGCAGTTACTCTAGAAGAGCTGGAAAGGGCTGTAAAAGGTCCTTAACCCATCAACAGGGCAGGCATCTGCTCCTTTGTGCAAGGAGCAACAGGATGAGCACTGCCAGAGTTACAAAATGACCTCCAGCAGGCCACAGGTTTGAATGTTTCTGACAAAACAATAAGAAATAGACTTCATGCAGGTGGCCTGAGGGTCCAGTGTCTTGTAATGGGCCCTATGCTCACTGGCCTTCGCTGTGGTGCCCAATTGGCATTTGCCATAGAATACCAAAATTGGCAGGTCCATCACTGGCCCACTGTTCTTCTCACAGCTCAGAGCAGGGTCACCCTGAGCGCATCTGATGGACATGAAGAGTTCTGGAGAAACTGTGGAGAACGTTATGCTGCCTGTAACATCGTTCAGAATGACTGGTTTTTGGTGGTGGATCAATGATTGTCTGGGAAGGCATTACCACTGAGGGATGCACTGACCTCTTCTGGCTAGGGAACGGCACCCTGACTGCCATTAGGTATCTGGATTATTTGGTTTTCAATGCCTTTGACTTCTAGAATGTCTCTCATTTTTCTACCAAGTGAATTTCAGCTTATAATAATCAAGAATTCCATTATTAAGAGGTTTTCTGTATCTTTAATACCACAAACTAGAGTCACAAGGCAGAACGCTAAGGACAACTTGCCACAACAAAATGATCTCAGGTAACATATTTGCTTTTAAAGGATTATGTTCTAGTTGTATTGTCTACTAATTCTTTACTAAAACAGTCCACCCATCCCTATTCCAGCTGGCAAGAGACAGCTGTTTGCACCTATGGGCAATTTCTAATCAGCATTTAACCACTAAGTGCAAGTCTTTGGACGGTGGGAGGAAGCCAGAGTACCTGGAGGGAACTCCAAACACCACAAGAGAAAACCTCAGCCAGATAGTGGATTTAAACACAGGACCGTCTTGCTGTGAGGGAACAGGACTAACCACCATACCACCAACTGTACTTAAAGCACGCTTTTTTTTCTTCTTCTTCTTCTTCTTTTTTTACAGCTCTTGGGTCTTCAGCAAAACAAAAACATGAACAAAAACAAAAAAGTTGTGCTGTTATACTTTCAATTGTGAATACTCACACACACACAAACTTGATAGTACAAACTGTTTGGTTTCCCACATGCGTGATAATATCACATCCTTCAGGATGGCTACGTGGTTCACGATAAGTAGATGAATAGTCCGTAGAGAGAAAAAAACTGGAGCTGTTTAGTTCTATAGAAGTGCTTGCACCTGCTAGGTGGGAGGCAGAGAGCTGAAGAGGGCTCATACATATACGGATGTAATAACAGCAGTGTGAAACTCCAACAGAGAGCGCAAGACAGAGAGCGTACATATGCATGTGCGTGCATGTGCGTGTACACCTGCAGCCAGATCGCCCAACTTCTCCCACACAGTGCCAAAAGCTGTTCCGATCAACAGGATAATAGCGCCATCATCTCATGGTTTCATAAGCTGAGGCACCATGCACAGATGAGAAACCAACTAAATGTATGCATTCTTAGAGACAGATGCAAAGCAGTGCTGTGTGTGTGCATGTGTGTGGCAGGGCCTGTTGTGAGGGGCGCTGACAGATTGGGATGTGGGTGCGCTTTCTTCTCACTGCCACATCATGTTGCTAGTCCTGCGTGGAGACTTTGGGAAAAGGATGATATTAACATCATAAACAAGGTGTGAAATTTGGAAATAAACATAGGTCTGATGGAGTGCTCTCCTTCTAGAAAAGGGAGGGGTTACTGAAAGGTAATCTTTCTCCCTTTTCAGAGGCTTTTTTGTCACTATTTACTTCCCTACAAATTAAATGACTATTGTAAAGAGCACGTTGTTTCTGTGCTGTTTAATTAAGCAGAAAAAAGAAAAACAATAAAAAATAAGGAAAATCATTTTTCTTTTAATGGATGCCACTTTTACTAATAATTCTCTGCAAAGTTCTCTGCAGGGAATGAATCTGAATACCAAAGAAGCCAAACTGCAGAAAGAGCTGCACACACTAGATGTGCCAGCTTATGTTGACTGCCATAAAAATTGGGTATGCCAACAAAAGCAATAATGAAAGAGCCCGCAAGAAGAGAGGCAACGACAGAACTGGGCTGAAGGTATGTAAAGCATTTTTAATCTTGTTAAGAGTAGTTGTTTTGGCTACGAACATTGTGTGTATAAATCCTTATGATAAGTCTCAAAATGAATCATAAAAAACAAAGAGCATTGTCATTGTTTTCTGGTCACATCCAGAGGATGGCAAAGGTGAGCATCTGGTTAATCAAAGAAACAAATTAGTAGAGTTCAGGTGCCATAACGTCCTTATTATTCTTATACAACGAAGCAAATAATCAACACTCACTTGGTTGAAATGAATCAATCCATCCAGTGCAGTTAAAAAAGTTTCAGTGGCTTTCTATATATTATTTATTTGCTCAAGTTATCACTTTAATATGAACTTATTTTCTTGTAAACGTGAAAGCAGCAAACTTACTTGTAGAAAAATAAAAATTGGAAAATGATTATTAAGATGATTATGAAATTTTTTTTGTTCTTTGATCCCTAAGAAATCAAAATCTAATTTTCCAGTCGAATAACTAAGAGTTATTTTGCCTTTGTTTATGGGTATCACTCTTACAATGCTACCTGAGGTTTATGCATGATGGCAATGCATTTTGTAAGTCTCTTAATGCATCAAGCAAATCAAATTGTGGAGTATTAAAAATTTACTTTTTTACTCAAAATAACCAAAGCGAAATTAAATGAAACACCTTGCCTGACAGTAATATCCACAGCTTCTAAGCATCCGTAGTAGGTGATGCTCCAACGGCTCTTTTTTTGCTTTAAATTGATTTGTATACTAATTCTTGACATGTGCTTAGTTTTCATAAAAGTGTAGAAAACTATATGCAAAACAGAAGATTTGATTAAAAAAACATTTAAAATAAACAAAAAGGTTCACGCTAAAGAATAAAGCCAATAGTTGCCTTTGATCCCCTTTTATAGGGCTTGATCCGGTCTGACTTTGTGCTGGCAATAATTAATAATAGTTATAAATAATGAAGTTACTGCTGCTGTTGTAAATGCGCTGAACTCTCTCAACTTTGAACATACTCGTGCCTATTCTGCTGCTTTAGTGATACCATAAGAGCAGCATGTATTTGATAAACTCAGAGGAAAGACTACTACAAACACCTGAGCATCTGGCTGGGACACCTCCTTTCCACCTCCTGTGCAGGTAAGGTGTTTCTGGTTTCTGTGCTACCAGGTGGAGGCCCACAACATCCAAGAGAAATTATTCCCCAAACTGATTTTGGAACATCTAAAGGCTAGCTGAAAGATGGCGGCTGGGGAGAAGGTGGTCTGGGTATCCTTGCTTAGACTGCTGCCCCATGACTTGGACCTGGATAAGTGGCACAAAATGCATGGATGGATAGATGAATGGCAATAGAGCTTAGATAAATAAGTTTGAAGTGAAAATTTTTGACTGGAATTAAAAAAGGTATTCACACACCTCATCAAAATGCTCCATTATAACATATTCTACATATGACTTTAACACATGTATCTCAATGTCTTTGAGCGGTGTGCATTTTTTAGTGCATGGGGTTGAATGTGTATTACCTGGTTGCATATGAGCATATGTTTGTAATAAACGTCTCCAGTAGAACAGTCTCACATGCCCTGGTCCATGGAAATGCGCATCAGTTTTAGGGGTCAGCTGTTTTTTCATTTCAATGATACCATCTTAGGCTCACAAAATCCCTTAGACATTTTAGCATCTATATCACCCCCCCCCCCCCCCCCCCCTTTACTCCCTCCATCTACCCAATCTCCATCCCATCAGTTCTTTCTGCTGTTTTTGTTCTTTTTTTGACAATGTCATTGAATCTATGAACTTCTGTTTCTCCCACTGCAACACAACCTGTGAATGCATTTGGTTAGAGATCTGCTTTATTACCAGTGCATATAAGCACCTACCTTCGACTGCTTTGGTAAATTTTGAGGTCTCTTAAAGACAATGCATGACATTTCTCAGAAATGTTGAAACAATGCATGTTTTGCTGCATAACAGATGCCATGGGGGGCAAAGTGTCCTGGCTACAGTTTATTATCACAATGGGTTAAAACCTAAAGTGTCAGTTTGGCTGGCTTTAAGAGGGATTTGTCTGTCATGTAGCTCCTGAGGATGTTGTGCACCGGGCTACCTAACTCATAGTGACTGTTAACCTCTCCATCCGTCATTGGAGAGTGCAGCTGTGACACAAAAAACCTGCTTCTTCCATTAGAGCCCTGACGGACCTTAATGCCTGTCTTTGCACTTTCTCTCCTTCTCTCTTTGGCCCTGGATCGCTCACTTACTATAATGAAGTTGTCTGCCTCTTTCTGCTCCTGTGAAGTGAGCAACTAAACAAGTCTTTAATAATAGTTTTTTTTTCTTACCTTCTCCTCACTACCTTTTTGTTTTCCCTTGATGCCCTCGTCTTTAAGGGACGAAGGGACCCACATTGGAAATGGTGTGAATTAGTAGATAGACACATAGGGATGAAAGACCAAATTATTATGGCCTAAACGCATGAGCAGACTTCTGGGAATAGAGATGTGTAAATGAGCTCCAAACACCAAGTGCTGTCTTTTTTGTGCTGTTGTTTTGCTCTTTTAAATAATTGACAAGGCTCTGCTTGTGAAGACAGGGACAAATCTGCTAAGTTAATGTCCCAGCCCGAGGAGTTTTAGTACCAAACGCTATCAATCCCCCCTACATAGAATTGTTACCGCAGTGGCGGTTCATAAATCATATGTAACCCCAGCTCAGCAACAGAAAAAGTCCGTTTTCCACCAGCGTGTTCTGTTTATTGTTTCATCGGAGAGCCGGCAGCAGATGACATCTGCTATATTTACTCTTTAGATTACGCTCTATTTCTAAACAATACGTTAATGTCAGGCGTGTCTGTGTATTCGGACTGGGGACATATTAGCATGATTGCTGAGGGCAAACTATAGGCTGTTCTTGGCCTTCAAGGGAATAAAGTGATTTGTAGTTTTAGCAAGAGCTGGAGCTGTCAGAAGTGCACACACAGCTTAGACAGCGATGTTATACTGGGGTGTTGGGGCACAGCAGTTGCAGTATTCACTGTCAGACTGTGGCATCTCTGTGTTCCCGGGTCTCCCATGCGAATTGAGCAGTGTGTGATTGAGGCCTTGACTGGAAGCAGCATCTACAAGACACAGCATACATGGTAGTGGCTTTCTATTAGCCTGACAGTTTTTTTTATTGCTTCTTCTCTTTTTTTTGACTGCGGGCAAAGCAGGATGCAGCCTTCTCTTCAAGGTCCCTTGCCAACCACAGCAGATGGGTGGAAACCTCATAAAAACAGCTCTGAGCTTTCCCCTTTTGCTTACCATTATAATCCCAACAGAAAATATGCTTCTGCGCTGCCCAGGCAAAAAAAAAAAAAAAGAAAGAAAGAAAGAAAGAAAGAAAAATCCATATCTGAAAGTGTTTTTATACAAATGGCCTTTGCTTTTAGAACGCAATGTTGTGATATTTGTCCCTTTGATGTGTCAAAATGATGGTCAGCAAAGAGATGTTTCAAGAGCAGCTTGTTTCAAATCAGTTTCATCTTAAACAGAAAGGCACCTGGATTTTATCCGGTGCCACGTGCAAAGGAAACTGCTTCATTAAAATGCACAACTGAATTCCAGCAGGATCAAGGTGATTGGAATGTAAAACAACCTGCTCCCAATTTCACAAGTCCTCCGTACTCTTTCAACTCCCCCATCCTGAAGTACAGTCTTCCCAGCCACACCTCTCCCAAAAAAAAAGGCGCAGCAACAACAGTTAAGCAGGCTGGAGTTGCAATGCAGCACAATACTAACATGTTATAAGCATTCGCCGCATGCATTATGTGTCACAAACCACCTCAGCGTGTCGTTTAAATCTAGCTAGTCCTCTATACTCTTTACCAAATACTTGAATAATTAAAACGCTTATCTCTGCCACACAAAACGGCACCTTGCTCCTCTATTGTGAGTGTGCTGCCCAGTGTTTATGATGCAAGCACTTTTTGGCTTCAGTGATTTCTATGAGTGAGGGCCAATTCAGAAGAACAGTGTTTGTTAGGGAAGGAAAGCCGACAAATGTCAAGGACTCCAGTACATAAGGAGGGAGCATAAGAGAGGTCCTTTCTGCACCAGAAATAGATTTCAATTTGAGTAAGGTTGCTGCAAAAGCAGTAGGACATTTTTGACTCAGATTTAGCCAGATATGAAAAAAATGGAGGGTAAATTGAATCTGGTAATTCCAATCCTTTCTTATCCCCTTTCTATGAGTCTTAATAAGGTCAAAACATGGTTATGCTGCTGTAAATGACTGAATTTAAGACCATTCTAAGACAATTGTCAGGGATTTGCATATAAAAAGATGTGCGATTGTAGAAAAGACCTTGGCCTATATTCTGTAATTACTACAACTCCATCTGTCTCTCAGTCCTGCCTTTTAAATAATGCTCGCACATTTCCCTATTCAACTATTTTTTGGATTCTATAGTAAATCCTCTTGTCCCCCTCAAGCGATTATATGAGACAACATCTTGTACCAGGCTGTATCACATCAATTCACTCTTGAAATATTTAATAAAAGAAAATGGTGCTTTCAAATAAGAGTCAAATATATACCAATTTTTGAAAGTAGATGAATCAAAATAAAGGTTCAAGCTAAGTTTCTTTCAAGATTAGCCATAATTAGCCAAATTATCCTGTGACTGGATAGCGTGAGACTGTTCTTTAAGTGGTGCTGCAGTTGTAGGCCACAGTGTGAATTCACATTTCAGGCCTGAATTAATTCGTTGCAGCAATTACCTGAACCCTGACTGTTCTTAAAAGTCATGACAGGCCTACGAGCATAGATAACATTAGCCAGAACACAGACATGGCAGATATTACAAGCACTAAGCTCAGATGTGTCTGTGACAGTAACCTGCCTCATTAATGCCAGCGATGAGCAGGCCACATCTACAGGAGATGGCTACTGGGCCAGAGACGGGAGGCAGGAGGAGAAAAATGAAAAGATGACGGTTGTTACTGTCCTCATCTCATTCCCTTTCGAGTGTTTTAATTTTCCCTAGTTGCCAGAAGTTTTATGTGGAAGCATCTTCAAACCTGCATACTCGGGAAACTGAATTAGCCATTGTATTTACGTCAAGCACCTTGAAACAAATGAGTTCTGACGGTGATATGGATGGAGTGTGAGAATAATCTGAGGCATAATAAGCGTGATAAATCAATGCCAGGAATTTGATTATTTTATGTAACACAAGAAGCTCTGCAACTGACTGGCGATCAGAAAGGACCTGCTCAAGGTAGCTTTATTGGCCTTTATTTGTATAGCGCTTTTACTAGTCCCTAAGGACCCCAAAGCGCTTTACACAACTAGTCATCCACCCATTCACACACACACACTCACACACTGGTGATGGCAAACTACATTGTAGCCACAATGTAGCTACAGCCACCCTGGGACGCAGTGACAGAGGCGAGGCTGCCGGACACTGGCGCCACCCGGCCCTCTGACCACCACCAGTAGACAACAGGTGAAGTGTCTTGCCCAAGCACACAACGACCGAGAGCCGGGGCTTGAACTGATTACAAGGCAAACTCCCAACTCTTGAGCCACGATCACCCCACAGGCTTATTATACTGAGCTCACCTACAAGCCAATGTTACAAACACTTAATGGACCATTTACAACGTATAGTTTCTAATCTATACACAAATATGTTCCCCTTCCGATAAGAAGAACGAACATGTGCGATAGACATCCCCCTCTCCCCTCTTGTTAACCTCTGCTGTGTCTTGATGATATGCCACTCCATTTTGAGAACTTGCTAACTCTCAATGGCAAAAGGGCAGATGCCCAGGTGCTGGTGTAACTGAATTGCTGTCCTCAGCACACAAAGGCAATGTCGCCTGGGGAGGATAGCTCAGGAAGGGGGAGAGCTGTCACAGTAACAGGAGAGCACCTGGGATTACTGTCAACAGTCTCTTGGACTGTCTCCCTCTGTCTCTCCCCCACCTCCCTCCTGTCTTCGAAGATCCATGGCATTCTCGACGACATTGACCTTTAAACTCCAATTAGCCACTTAATCACAAATTAATTATTAATATTAGAAAAACCAACAGGGCTTAGGTTGTTTGTCTCTTTCACCTCATTATCATCCGCTAATGACCAACCTTGCATCTCATTTCCACCACAAAGAGTGAGGAAATGGCGTTCACACAAGAATCAGGTGACTTTTTAAAGGGCAAACAGAGATGGACAGACTTTTTTTGCACACTCTGTAATTTTGACTCATATTCAAAATGTTGCGCAGAGTTAATCGTTCAGATGTCGCTTCAGACCGCATTAATAAGAGAGTTCTCAGCTGCGTAAGAGCACAGCATCCACTTCTGAACTCAGAGCCCTCATGACCTAATTCAATGTGAAATGGTTGACAGGGAAGTGTGAAATGGCTCCCAGAAAAAAAAAAACAACAACAACAATTCATAGCAAAGAAGTGTCATGCACACCAGCGAGTGCTGTATTCTTTAACAGGCACAGCACCTACACACACACACATAAACACTTGTTAATTATTTGCCATCTTCTGTTAGATGTCACGTGCCAGACTCTTTTTTTGGAAGCACTCCTGAGTATTGGGCACTAAATAAATGGCTTTTGGGTTTGAGCAGTCTCCTTTGGCTAAATCAGATATTTGGAATGCAGAGGTGCACTGTGGCAGGATAATAAATGTGACTCAGTTATCCAATAATTGGTAATGTTCCTCTGTCAATTACCCTAGACTCTGTGTTTTCTAGAATAGGTCTTAAGACTACCAATGGGCCATTTTATTGATTTTTTTTCTTCGTTGCCTTCATAGCGTGCACCAAAGCTTATGCAAAACGGCACAAAAATAAGTTGCTCTCGGTTTATTTCATTTTCACGCATCTACTTCATGTTTTGATTACCCTGCGAGTTTAAACAGATGTGTAGAAGGTCTTAAAATTTACACCCTTAAACAACTGTCAGAGAGAACCAGAAATGTCGTCCTCCGCTCAAATTTGCTTTCTATTTTTCAGGCAGCTTAGAAAAGACTTAGAGGATCAGTTTGAGGTTTATATTTTTGCTCCTCTCTACATTATCCTCTTCACTTCTCTCAAACCTGCTCTCCTCCAAACCCTCAGACATCAGTCCGCACTGCCTCACACCCGCACAGAAACACAAGTCACGCTGAAAAGTACAACAATGCAGAGCTGACAAGGAGTGATAGCAAAAGGCTGACACTGTGAGCGGATTAGGAAGGTGATAATGTGAGCAAGGAATCTATTCTCAACTATCTTTGAGTCTTGAGGATGGTTGCATTTTTGCAGCAATGACGGATGGGCATTTCTGAGCAAACATTTCAAATCACTTGTGATGGATAAGGGCACAACCCATGTTTCTTATTCAGGAAAAGCCAAGAAGACATCTTTTTCCTTTAATGTTTTGCTTTATGATCAACAGCATAGCACTTGATGTCTATGAGTCATACCAGGCTCTGGTTAAAAAAATTCCTGCCAAAAGAAAAAAAAGAGTAGCCCCTTATTATTTGATATTGTGGAGGGCATTATTGGAGCTGTGGCTAAAGAGCATTTCTGATTCCACTGACACAGGTCCACAAGATACAACCTGCATAAGTGAGCAGAGCTGGAAAGCTAAAGAGCGGAGGCCACAGGTGTTCCCCTTACACTATATTCATTGTGCTGCAATCATTAATAGCAAATCCTCCAGCCCAGCTAGGTAGAGCTGAAAATAACATGGGCCATGTGCTACTTTAAAGTCGGTGCTTGTAGTTGCAGCTGATTTTCCAAATATGATTACTAAATGCTACAGCATATCAAAAAAGCAATTATCCCTCTATATATTGTCAATCACTGTAGTTGGGAGATTAAAGAGGACACTGTGCTGTTGTTGTTTTCAATTATGAGTTTACCATGTTCAAATGTTCATTTAATTACTATTCATATAATTGCTGATGTGAATGCATGTCCTCACCAGCGTAAAGCCTCCATGCACTGTGGTGTTCTTCCAGTTCCCTTTGTTCTTTTTGAGCTAAATTCTATTTTTAAAAAAAAGAAGCTCATCATGTTAAATGAAGTCAGTGCAAATGCATTTCCTAAGTAGTCTTATCTTGAAAGCCTGACACAAAAAAGGAAACCTTACCATACTTTCAGTGTTTGCAAGTGTGTTTGTGCACACATGTAGAGTTGTTTTCGGGAGACAGTGAAAATCCTGTTTTAGATTTAGAACATGAATATATGGTCATGAATTATTAGCGTAAAGATAAGGTATCAGTGAGGTAAAACTTGTGCTGCTTATGCTATAGAATTTCCAAGGAAACACATAATCCATTCCTCATGCAGTTTGCTATTATGTGTGCTGGGCTAAACTATGCGAGAGACAGATGCAACAAAATGTAGTAGGTGAACAGCAGGAAAAGATCAGATGTGTTAAACCTGTCCAAACGACAAGCTGAACCAAGTACATGCTGACCCGAGTGTTTTGCTCTGAAAAACAACTCCTTGTGCAAATTACGAAGCTTTCGGGGAAGCAAACGTTGCTCTGGGAATATTTTAATGGGAAAAGGATGTCACTTTGTGGAAACTTGTGCAATACTAAATGGGAATAATGGTGGAAGCAATCTAATGGGAGGTGTCTGGAGGGGATTGGTGTTCTGTGTAAACACATAAGTAGGAGATTTTGAAGACATTTTTTCTGTGTTTTCTGTGTTTCTCTAATACGTTTTTGGTAAATGACTGCTGCCTCAGACTTATTACAGTGATCATATTTATCAGTGATTTTGCATGTTTTTCTTCTTCATTACAGCCAAAGCATAGCAGTTTTCAAAGCACGACAAAGTTTGTAGGTGGCTCTTTTCAGTACAGGATGAAGAGCTACTCCTAGAAACTATAAACAAGCTCTGTTTTAAGTTATATACGCTTATAATAATGAGGGATTGGATTTATATAGCACTTTTCAAGGCACCCAAAGCGCTTTACAATGCCACTATTCATTCACACACTGGTGGAGGCAAGCTACGGTTGTAGCCACAGCTGCCTTGGGGCAGACTGACAGAAGCGAGGCTACCATATCGCGCCATCGGCCCCTCTGGCCAACACCAGTAGGCGGTAGGGTAAAGTGTCTTGCCCAAGGACACAACGACCAGGACAGAGAACCCGGGAATCGAACCGGCGACCTTCCGGTTACAGATACGCTTCCCAACCCCCTGAGCCACGGTCGCCCCACTTATGTTTTGCATTCTTTTGCATTTAAAAGACTGCTTTCATTTTTTTCCATAATAAAATGGGAAGTATGTCAATATCTTATTTATCCATACATATTGCCTGCACTGATCTCTCCCTGTTCATATGCAGGCAGAGTTTTGCAGAATTCATGCTCTAAAGCATCAAACCTGTCATGTGATAATGCATTCTTGTTGCTATTTGAATTTTGTCTTTCAAGCACTGGGGATTAACAGAGCCTTTTTGTTTATGTTTCCTGGCCATAGATAACCAGTTTAAAAAAGAAAAAGAAAAAAACACATCCATCTAGTTCCCTGTGTGAAATAGCATGGCAGTGCAAAATTAACGTGCGTGATTAATTAATAAAGGTGATTTCATGTTGCCTGTGATATTCTCAACAATGTTCAAGCCATTGAAAATTGATTTTTATACTACTTCAAAATGAGCAGAAACTTATGGCTGCTTACTGAAGTGAAATAATCTATGAAATGCAGGTCTGCATCATGAATGGGCTAAAGCAGCATAAACAAATCTATCTGTGTAATTATGAAAGGACAAGGGTATGTGCATCTTTATCTTTTACAGCGAGTAGATTTTTAAAAAAAAAAAATTCCGCAAGTGAGTCAGCAAGTACATAAGTTGCATGCCTTTCTATGCCTGTCTGCATGGATCATTTGTTATATGCCCAAGTTCAAAAAGCCTAAGCTGAGCCTCTTCCAATAATCCTGAATAACATGTAGCAGCAATTACAGCATGCCGCGGCATGGTATATTCAGTGGACATCTTGTCCTTTCCATCTCAGAGCTGTTCTGACAGATCATCCCTTGTGTCCACTCTATGGCTGACTGGTTTTAAGAAAAAGAAAGACGGTGCAAGTGAGAAAGACAGAAGAGTCAAGACAGAGATGGAGTGACATGTATTGCATGGCTACGTAAAAGCAGACACGTACTGAACCCAGATACAGACTCAACCTCATAGCTGCTCTAAGTTGTTCGAAGTCACAGAAAAGACACAAAGCAGAATCATAAACATCAGTCAAACAAAGATATGTGGACCGTGTTGTCTCAGTTGAATATACACTATAACACCTGCACATTTTCAGACATGTTTGTTGTTTGTATGGGCACAGCCAAACAAATATTACCTCACTGCAACAATAAACAACCTGTACAAAATCATTGCCTGAAGCTTATGAGATCAACATTGTAAATTCTAAGTGCCCATTCCATTAAGATGGTAATTAGCCACAGCAAACTACAATATGGAGTCATCCTGAGGTGTGCTCTCAACATGGGTCAGCTAAGATGTTTTCCTTCTATGTGTATGTGAATGGTGGGTGTCTAACAGTAAATGCTGTGCCCGGTGCATCAGACAGGCTCCCTGGAATGTGTTATTTTAGGTTAAAAAAATTCAAATTCACCACAGAACTTCTGCAGTGTTCCTGCCAAAGCTGACGCATCTCTGCTTCACTATTGTAGACCCAGACATGTTGGCAAGTCATTTGTTTTGAATTAAGTGATTTTCTGCCCGCCACTGTGCAGTGGCTGGACAGCTGATTCACAAGTGACAATGTAGGATGAGTACCAAATCCTCAGAGGCCAATCACCTCTGTACAGTTCAGTTCTTAATTTAACCCTTGCTATATACACTGAAAGAGAAAAAAAATGAATGTGTGCTCTGGGGAATCTTCTCGTTGAGAATCTGCTCGTTATAATTACATGTTATCACTTCGGCACTTACCAGTGTGCTTGTTAGTTAGAACAGAGAGAGACATATTTGTGCATGTGTTAAACTCTCTTCTGGAAAAGAGCTTCTTGTAGAACCTACATCATGACTCACGCCAGTTCTCCCAGATATCCAGCTGTAACACTTCTCATAAAAGCTGTGAATGAACTGTCTATTTCGTGTGTAGCCACATCAGTTATGAGAAACTGTCAGGATACAAGCTTAGACATTAAACCTCTTCTCAGAGCTATAAGCAGCTATAAACACAGCGTGTTTCATCTCAACTGCTGGAACAGCAATAATCGATCTGATGACAGCTAAAAAAACATGTTGTTTTTCTCTGCCCTGGAGGAACATGACAGAAACAAACCCTCTAAACAGACAGTTTATCACAAGACAGAACAAATAGCTAAAAATACAACACAAGCCATTTGCTGTATGCCATGGCAAAGTCAGAGAAAAGTAAATCCTAATGCAGTGGCTGGAAAAGTGGAGACTAGAGGTCTCCAGGGGTCCCTAAAGGGTCTCCAGGGGCCACAGCAAAATGAGAAACAGTTTAATTTCACTATTCCACTCCCTCAATAAAAGCACAGTGGGAGCATAGTGCTCTAATCCATTCTCATTAGAGGTTTTAGTCTCCCTACTGTTACACATCTAGTGCAGACAGCTATACAGCTGATTGGTCAGTTGAAGCATTGAATGAAAGAAACCATTCCTTGGAGCAAAGATAGGGACAAAGCAAGAGAGCACGATAGCTATCTACCGGGGGGATCTCGATATTAAAAGTTTCAGGAGCTCTTCCTTTTTATATTAAGTGCCAAAGGTCTTGAGTGCTCATATAGTGTGTAGCCAGCGGAGAATAACCTTGTGAACTACGATTTGATCCATCACATCTAAATGTACTGACACAGAGCAAACTAATAATCCTTCAACCGAGGGAAGTGCTCGGAGAGATAGCCCTGTGACCCGGGTACAACTCATAAACTGCAGTGCGGCATCAGCTGTATTAATATCACACACTCGTCCCCGTGTATCCTTACACAGATGAATATTTCATTGCCAGAAACCTTCAGTGCGTGTTTTGCAAATTAAAGATGTGCTTAGAATGGCGCATCGGCTGTAATAATACATCTGCGGGGCAGTGTGGTGCATTATGATTGTGTCATATTTAAACATCTGTTTCATAACGCTAAAAAGTGCACGCTGTAGATCCACGTACCGTGGGGCATTACGACAAAGCAGACTTCGTCGTGGTTAAAATACGACTTAATTTTGGGGGGCAAAAGTTGAGACTTACTCACCCCTTTTGAACATTTTTGCAGGCCTAGGTGTTTTTCGTCTTATGTCCTCTGAGAATCATCTATTCTTATATTCCAGACTTGGAACTTGTGCCTTTTAGTTTTGAAGTTGATCCACAGCTTTCGTGGCTCGTCGTGCGAGTGTTAGCTGTCACTCCTCTGGATTTTCTTGCGATCCACTGTATTGAGTTGTAGTTGCAGGATGGCTGCCGCGGGATTGATAAATATTAACAAACAACAGTTTTCTTTTTCATAAAGTCTGGCAGATCTGGAAATGAGGCAGAAATCACCGGGAAAGCAGACCAACTAAAAGCGTCCCCCCTCTGTCCGAAATAATGTTAACTCCAATGTGAGTAATGACCGCAAACGCTCAGTACAGTCCGACACAGCCCCTTACAGCCAACTCCTTTCAAACCCGAATCACCGTGCAAGCTTCAAATCAGTTCTGGGGGGCAAGTCGACGGTGATCACAGGAAGACTCCGATTAAAAAACCCCCCACAGATATTTCAATTCAAGTGGCCAATCTCAAATTCTTCTCTCGGTGCTTCGGTGCCGTTCAAATCTCACCATATTTAAAATCTCTAATTAACATAAGTTATTTGGATTCACATTTCGCCTCTGATGTCGGATTAGCCTATAAACGTAGACTCTTCAAATCCTCCTTAATAGTGTAGACTTTGATGGCGTCGCTTTTCTTAAAATCCCCCACTTTTCCGCTCTCCCCTCGTAATTATTACATTTCTGTGATCTTGTCTGTGAATATCTCTCCCTCCCTCTCTCTCTCTGCTTTCTACCTATGGTTCAGGGCTTGCTGATGCGCTCAAGGAGGGAGAAGTATGTTACCGCCTCAGCCTCCCTCCACCGGGCAGCACACTGCTCCATCGCTCTCAGTGCCTCTGCCCCTGTCAGACACACTGCTCCTTGACACCAGCGGGCTTCGTAAAACATATGAAATGACATAAGGAGAGAAAAAAAACCCAAAACAACAACAAAAACTTCAATCTCCGACAATAATCTTAATCAGCATACAAAATGTCAGGAAAACCAGGTGATGTGCTATAAAAGAAACTCATTTGCTAAAGAAATTCATCCACCCAACTGTATATATTATAGATAACAGCCCGATCCCCCCCCCCCCCCCCTCACTCTCACGCACACACATATACACACACGTGCACGAAGTACTCACAGATTATAGAATAGAATAGAATAGAATACTTTTATTTGTCAATTTCTTCAAATGTACTTGCCATACAAAGGAATTGAAATTACGTTTCACACTATCCCATGCGTAGACATTGACAACAATAAGGTGCAGATGCACAACAAAAACAGCCCTAACAATAAGGTAATAAATAGTAATATAATAATATAAATAGTGCTAAAAGAAATACTAAAAATATATACATAGCAGCAGGTGTGTGCAATTGCAATGCAAGTCAGGAATGTTTTCAGTTCTTGGTTCAGATTATAATCATATGCGTGGTTTTATTTAATTTTAAATGTCAGTTTAAAGCAGTTTGGAGCTGAGATATTGAAATAATTGTTTAAACGATTTTCTTTGAGTATTTTTTTTGCGCCTTGTATTTATTTTCTATTTATTTATATTATATCTATATGATCTATTTATATTTTCTATTGTATATTTTCTTCTATTGTGTTATTATTATTATTATTATTATTATTATTATTATTATTATTATTATTATTATTATTATTATTATTATTATTATTATTATGAAATAGGTTATAGACCATAACATTAGTTCTATTTCATTAGATTTTATTCCCACTCCGAGTATTGGCTCTTGCTCTTTGCTATTGCTGTTTAACCTGCAGTATAGAAACGTTTTATACACAAGTTTTCAGGTCAATTAAGTCTGGTCACCCTGTCTTCTTGTCCCGATCAGCTAAATCGGTTGCATCGGTGCTCCGCTTCTCCTCATTGTTCTCTGTAATCGATTGGTTTCGCCTTTCTGTTCCTCACACGTGTGTGTGTGTTTTGGAGGAAAAGAAAGATGGCTGCGCCCTCGAGTGAAGTGCAACTTGTTCCTGCCAAAAAGCCCCCAGGTAACATTAATTTCGTCTGTAAATTAATTCATATAGAAGAAATTCTGTTTCGTGTGAGTGTTTTGTAGACATGCGGTTTCCGCAACGAAAACAGATATGGCTATAGTACAAACAAGAAAGTGAGTAGCGCGTCCAGCTTGTATGACGTTAAGTAGATAAAAGAGGTGTTCATTATACATTTACGTGGTAAAGCATTTGTATATTAACACTAAGCATCCCATCCACGTTTACACTTGTCGATGTGACTTCCTGAGATCGCTGCTGAGTGTCTGCAGAGAAACATTTCAGATATAGAAATTTCTCTGATGCCTTGTAATGCGTTGGGTTTATAGGTGCTGCACACGGTATCAGTCTGTGAAGGTTCTCAGTCATCCAGGTCATCGTAGTCTAAGGAGTTTCCCAAGCTCCTTAGACCACATGGTATCAGATTTTACCCTTAGAAATAAATGTAGATAGTTAAATGTTCGGGTCAGCTGTCCGGATTTGTACTGGTCGCACACCGGCTCACTCCTTGGCGGCCGCTTATCGGGGCCTGGAGCCTGGGGCTCGCTCGGGCCACTTCGGAGGTGGGGTCTCGGTCACTCAGGCACGGCTGGCTGCCGGCGGAGCTCACGGGCGCGTCACTGCAACTCCCCCTGGCTTCTGCTCCTCGGCTGCTGAGTGAGCCCTCATCTGGGACTCTCCTCAGCTCTTACTGGGACAGTGGCGCGGCTGCCCCTCTGTTGGTCTTCCTTGGTCTCTTGTGTTCTGGGGGCCTCTGGATGTCTGGAGTTTTGATCTCCTCCATACCTGCTTCATACCCTGGAGGACGGGGCTGTGGCTCCCCACACTCCCTAGCAGATCGTTACATGGAGAAACCTTTGGCATGCTGATCCACACAGGTATGCACACAGGTGTACACACGGGTATTCACAGACGCGGACTACAGCTTTCTTGGCTGCTGCCTCAAAGCACATTGTGCGCTGTCTATCTTGCGTGCTGCACAATATCGTTTATTATTTAGTATCTACTGATATCTACTGCTAGCTAGTTTGTGATGGTGCCGTTTTTTTTATTATGTTGCTCTTTGTTGTTTGCTTTCTCTTCTGTTTTTTTTCTCCATACAGGTGATCCAGGTGTTTTTTTTTGTTTTTTTGTTTTTTCTTTCTTTCTTCCCCCCCTTCTCACCGTCTCTTCTCCCCTTTGGTTTTCTTTCTATCCCTCTCTTTTTTTCATTCTTTCTCCCTGTCCTATCCCCCAGTCATGTCTGTCCCGTTTGTAGCAACTGAAAATAAAATAAATTCATAATTATAATAAAGGTCAATCAAATGGACCAATATGGCAAGGCCATGATGATCCACTTGGTAAAATAAATCCGCTTGGCATCTTTCTTGGCCTTAAGACAACAATTCTGATGGCTAAAGATCCAAATGGGACACAAAAACAAAACAAAACAAAAAAAAAACACAACCCAGCGGTTTCCACCTTGTGTTTGTAGGCCTTGACAATGGTACGCCTACTTCTTTCAGAGTGTTCTTGATTTGGTTAGATGTTATCAAGTTGTGTTTCCTTAAAAGTTTTGTCACTCATCTTGCCAAGAAGAAATTGCCTCTTCTTGAAACGACAGATTTAAATGAAAAGTTGATGCATGACTGCACAAATTTTAGAGCTGTTTCATCCCAGCACTAAGGTGATCACTCAGAGTAGCTTTGTATTGATTTGCTGTGACCTTTATCTTCAAGAAGATAAGTTGGCCTATTGCATGTCAGGAAAATGTTCCTACAGAATGGGAAAAAAAGCTAATTCATCACTTTAAGGCAAAAGGTTTTTGCATTTTTTTTTAAAATATGCCACATTTCTAACTCAATGTCAAATCTATTGTTAAAAAATTTAGGAAAATAAAGTGTTCTTTAGTATAAGGACAAGTAATAGTCAGTGTCAAAGTTGAATAATTATATGGTAATGTTGTATGTCTTGAGCCAGTGATCATTTCTTTATGTTTTTGCTGTAAGGGAGCCATATTTTTTTGTAATTTTTTAAAGTGGACTTGAGCAATAGTTCTCCAGGTTTTTTTGAAGGTCTTTCAAAGTTTTTGTTTAGGACATTGTTCGCTTATTCATTGTCTCTGTCGATTTTCAGAGGAATGTTTTTTCTCTCTTTTGTTTAGCCACTTAACACAGACCTCTGAATCATTCAAGCATGAAAAGGTCACCAAACTCAAGAGATGAGCCAGTGTTGTGTCTATACATAACAGATATTTAAAATTCTGTTATTAGGGCCTTTGCTATTAGCTATTTATTAAAAAATGTTTGCACATTTTAAACAAATTGCTGCACCAATGTCACACTTTCCTAGAAACTATAAGAAGGCGAAGGGCAGCTCAAAACTTTCGAATGATACTGGACATTGTGACTGTAATTCTGGCTCTAAACTTCCCCAGTTTTCAGTGTTTCTGCAAGTTCAATGAGTAATAGAAAACTAAACTGAAAAAATTCCAAACATAAGAGAGCACATAATGCAACTTCTTTAACCTCCTAAGACCCAAACTCTCCCAAAGCATGCATTTTTAATTTCTCTTTGATATTTGGGCATATTGGCACCCGATGAATGTAAAAACAAAGAATTACCAGATTTTTTTTTAACCTTATTTTTGTTTCTGAGAAAAATGAGAGCCCTATATAAGGATATTTGTTTAAAATTTCGATAGAACAGTGGCAGTAAAATGTCCTCGTAAGTGGAGTAAGGCCCTTGTAGTGTAAAATTGAGTATTTTGATCTAAATAACCCAAAATGTGATGTCCACATATGTGGACGCCAGGTCCTAGGAGGTTAAAGCACTGTTTAAAATTAAAATAAATTCTAAATGCAGTTATTTGAAAATAATTAAAATACTCCATGTAATAGAAAACAGGACAAAGATATGATATCAGATTTAAGATATGCACATTTTAATTACTGTCAGCAACGCTTTTAATAAAGTTTTTGAGAAGGGCATGTTTCCTGCTGTGTTGAATTGCTTTTATTAAAAATACTCTGTAGAGACGGACTCCTGTAGTTTCTTTTTAAGGCAAAAACTGGCGTATTGCTTCACTTAAAGTCTAGTTTTGTGATAACTTTAGTGAACTTTCTATACAGACCTAGGTACATTATATATGCTTCAGACTGTGTTCACCGCATTGCTAACAGGTCGATAATTTAACTTTCTCTTTTTAGCTCGAGGACCACGGCGGGTAGCCAATCAAATTCCAGATGAAATCCTCCAAGACCCTGAGTTACAGGAGGCAATCAAAGCCCTGCCTGCGAATTACAACTTTGAGATCCACAAGACAGTTTGGCGAGTGAGACAAGCAAAATCTAAGAGAGGTGAGTTTCTGTTACATCCTATTTGTTTTTTTTAATGTTTTTTTGCATAAACTTTTAATGGAAACAGAATCTGTAGTTGAATTCCACAATGTTACAATTCTCACATTCAGTCTGAGTACAGCTGTGCCCTCACCCAGATTCACAAATGCCTAAATTGCTTGTGCTATAAGCTTTTAAAATGCATGGCAGGCTTCTGATTTAACTGCTGAATTGGGTCAGAGTTTGGATGAAGTTATTTGGACGTAAAGGATCTGTAGCTATCTTTTACACAGCCTGGGATTTCATAAGAGAAACGGTTCTAATATGTAGCCCAAATTATTGGCCAGCGTGAGCAGAAATGATGCTTTTCTTGAACAATATCTGTTCCATATCCTGACACGAGCAACTGTGCATTGCGCCCTCCTTTATTTTAACTGAAAAATATTTGTTTTATGTCTGTTTCATTTCATTGTCAGCTTAACATACGACTAATATTACCTAAAGGTTTATGAAACAATTCCACAAAGAAGAATTTTCTTTTGCTTTACTGCTGTTTTGAAAGCTTTTAGAACGTGTGGGAAGCAGAGCATTGAACATTTATATACAGAAATACCATGCATGCATGCTTTCATTCAAAATGTTGTCCCTGGGTGCATCTGTGCTTTGACCTAGTTTGAAGACTTTATTGTTCAGTTGTTAACGTGTAAGATTTATACAGGTTTATCCAGTTTGGGACAAGCGAAAAAGGTTCCCTTCATCATCCACAGTTACTGTCATTAAAATCAGCATCAGTGTAGGGAACTGAAGAAAATACATCAACACAAGGTCCGCATGCCTTCAGATGTAATATACATGCTGCTGCATTTAGCTTCTCATGTGTGGGCAGCAGATTCAGGCTGTATTGGTATAAATTATAAAAATTAAGTTGGAACAGCATCCAGCCTATGATCCTAAGTTGGAGTGTCTCATTGAGTCTTTTATGGGTGGATGCAATAGCCTCAAAATGACATCAGATATTTGAAGGAAATTCGCAGCAGGGATATTTCTGATGATATAGGAAAAAAATACTGAACAGTGTTATTTTTTTATCGGTCAGCTAGAGCTGGGCGATAGAACGAGAACGATAACGATATGTATCGCGATATAACTTTTACTCGATAGAGAAATTAAGCTATCGCGATAGACCTCGCCGCTCTTGTCCTCTTAAAAAAAAAAAAAAAAAAGGTCAGCCGATCCAAATTCAGTAGCGCAGAGCCGAACCAATCACAGCCGCAGCGTCACGTCGCGTGACTTGTTAGGTACAGCACAAGTGCCAAGCCGCACGTGTGTTTGTTTGGGAAGCAGCCAGCGGGTAATGGAGCCAGCGCGTAATGGAGGAAATGAGTGTGCCGACTAGAAAAATCAACCGAGCGTGACCGAAGAGAAAACAGATGATGGTTCCAATGCCGGAGAGATTGTCAAACGGAAGAGCCATAGAAGTTCCGTAGTGTGAAGGTATTTCGGCTATTTCAAGTCTGACAAAAAACAGAGTAGCGTGCACTGTAAATTGTGCCGAAAGAAAGTCTGGAAATACAATAAACTGGTGCATGCGTCACACTGTGCGCCACGTTATTGTTTCGGTGAAATGAATTTCTACAATACTGTTACTGTTAATTGTACTCTCTGCAGTGTTTAAATGCTTACATATACACAGTTACTGTCCGTCCACACATACGACTCGGTTCTGCTTCTATGCCCCAGCTTTGTTTACTTTTTCCCACCGAGGCTTCTAGACTTCTGATTGGCCAACATTTCTGCACGGTTAGGAATCTAGCGCCACCTGCTGCTTTGGCATGTTCATAGCAGCGTTTTCCTTCATTTCTGCCTTTATGTGTGGACGGGATTATTTTTTAAAACGAAAACGGAAAATCTCCGTTTTCAAAAATACCCGTGTACGTGTGGACGTAGCCTCAGTCTCTGACTGGAAGCGCTAATTCGTCATTCGGCTTTTGTCAGACTAAAGTAACTGTTAAAACTGTTTGAAAAGCTAAGCTATACAACAAGGAGAGATTGAGAATTTCCTTTTAGTTCTCAGTTTATTTGATATTGACAAAAGTTAGTCAGTTTTGTCTGTTCTTCTGTAAAACAAACTAAGATTTATTTTTAGAATTAATATTTTATTTCTAAGTGGAATTGACAATTTAGTCTGTTTCATTTGTTCTATTTTGAAACTTAAACGCTTTAGCGGCTGCCTTTTGTGTAGTTTGCAATATTTGCCTTTATTTATCTGGAAAAAGTCTCATGTTCCTTAAGTACATCTACCCTGTTGAACTTATTATGGGAAATAAATATTTAAAAACAAGCTGCTGATAATTTCACATTTTACTTGTGAGCAACGGCACATTTAAATCTTACAAATATAGTTATTTGGCTTATATCGTGATAGATATCGTTATCGCCTGAAATGAAAAAAACATATCGTGATATGAAAAAATCTCATATCGCCCAGCTCTACGGTCAGCGCAACCTCATTTCACAGTCACTTGTATTTATACCTGCTAATAAGGCGCAGGAAGCTGCTACGGTATTCTCTTGAACGCTAGGTGTCACCACTCGGATAATATCGCAACATAAGTGCTGATAGAAGTAATCAAAACTAGAAACCAAGACTTTGAGTGTTTTTTGCAAAGTTTTCAAACTGTTCCATTATCTCCCTTTGGCTGTCTGTATGTTTCTGATATCAATAAAATGGTAGTAAAAACATGATCGTACACTCGTGTCTTCCACCTTGCTGTGGCAGCCATAGTGCAAGGTTACAAAAATCGAAAGCTGCATAATGGCCCCATTACATGACAGTGGTGATGCAGCATAGTCAAATATGAGAACAAAAGTAGCCTAGGTCATGTTTTCCCTGGAAATTTTAAGTAAATGTATAACTGCTTAACACTTCCACAATGACTAAAGTAATTAACTTGTTAGGAGAATGCACAATATTGTCACATCATAAAACTGAGAAATATTTTCTGCCTATGATTTTGTAGCTTTGGTTGAACTTTTTAACCAGTTGCTTAAAGCCCTGCTTTTCCATCATGTAACCAAATCTGTAATCTCCATCCACATTTGCTCTTCCTGTCATATGGAGTAATTTGCAAAGCGCTGTGCTCTGTTGGAGGCTGATGAAGTAGTTCCCTTTTTACTAAGTTTTTATTGGAGGCTGAAACACAGCTCTCGCTCTTAGATGTGTCTTGGTTAGTGTTATTGTCGTGTACTATGGAACATGACACATGGCATTGCTATATCATTGATATCACCTTTATATCATGTAAATATGTATATTACACCTCTGATTTTACTTCTTACTGACCATCTTTACCCTTGATTCTGTTATAAAAGTGTAATGTTGTAAGTCCATGCTAATAAAAGATCTATGCTGTGTGAAAAGTGTTGCTGGGATCAAATATAGGGATTTAAGTTTCTATTAAGAATATGGTTTAAACAACTTGCAAAAAATTACATTGTAGTTTGTTTGCATTTCACCGGGTGTCTGAACTTCTCATAAACAGCAGTTGCAGATACATTCAGTTCTATCAGTGCTTAGTAGGTTAGCAACAAATCTAATGGTAAGGTTTTTAATTTTTGTTTTCCTGAAAATGCAAATTGTGCTTTGTGTGCATTGTACTCTATTCAAATTTAAATGAGTTGTTGCACACAGACAATTTAGAGATTAAGATTGCCAGTCAAAAATGTCAATACTTTTTTCTCTTACATGCTTTCACATACAGACTTGTGGTTTTACCATCATGCATTGCTGCATGTATCGTCTGACTTTTCCCGATGCCAGTTTTTCTAGTGCAGCGGTATAGGAATAATGTGTCAGTATTTGCTTCCAGCCTAAAAAAAAAGATCCTTCACTAATATACATGTCAAAATGTGTATTTTTTCTACTCCTTCATGCTTTGGGTAGTAGTATGCAGATGGCATGCCAAGAGGATATAATTTTTTTTTGTCCCCGTGGGGAGTGTTTGTTTTATTGCAGCCTGCTTTCTTTGCTTTTTCTGTTAAGTGACTTCTTTTTATCAGAGCTTCTGTCTCTGAACTGTGAAAAGGGCATAACTCACCTCATCACCCCCGTCTCTCTTTGTTCCTCTTTGTGTCCATCTGTTTCTTTGTCCTCCTTTGAACTCTGCAGTGGTCTCATAGTGTTCTTTTAAAACTGAGAACTGAGCATCATACCATAAAATTTTATTTTGGTTCCCCAGCCTCTTTTTTTTTTTTTTTTATAAATCTAATCTGTTATGCAATTTTCAGAACATTTTTGTTCTTCAGCAACTTTGGCTGTTGGCTGTCTTCTATCATAATTACATCATACATTAAATGAAAACAAAGGCAAGTGAACAATTTAGTTTTTCAGCAACTTTAACTTCTGCTGTTGCGATTGCATCATCCGTTCACTTAAAATAAAGACCCAAAAAGTAATAACAGGTCATATTAACTTGGTGACTTGAGGCAACTATGTCTTTGGTGTTGAGTTTCAAGTATTATATTTATAAAATTAAATAGATAAGAATAGTTCATTTTCTAACTTTGGTTAGGAAATGGATTGAAGCAGATGATTTATTGCTCAGTATAAATTAACTCCTGTATGTGGATCCTGGTAATTATTTTTGCATTGTGTTAAATGTGATTTTTTTTTTTTTTTTTGATGGGGGTAAAATACTAGTTTCCATGTAAATAAACATGTAAAAAAGCCAGAGATAATTAAATGAGTACATTTGACATTTTCTTTTTGATGTTTGCGTGAGCTACAAGAATTAAGTGAAGCATTTAACACCATCTTTTAGTTTCTACAGTAATCTTCCATGTTGCAGTTAGAGGCACGCTCAAGCAAAATAGGATAATATCTTAAAACTAACAATCCTGGTTTCATTGCAGTCATTAATTTTCTAAACTTTAAAATTAGGTTATGAATTAATTTTGAATTATAATCACAAACAATGTTAGCTTCACATTCGGGCTTATGTGGAATTCATGGTACTGTGTTTATGTCTATTTGTATTTACCTACACAGATACAAGGATTATATGCATGTAAACTAGTCCTTCAGAAAGACAACAGCACTTAACCCAACAGGAATTATGCGATGGGCAGCGTAGCAGGTTGAAAACTGGGCCTGGGCAGCAAAAGGAGCATAGGTCACCACCTAAAGAGAGAAATGTAAAAAACCTGATATCCAAGAACGGCGTGAGAAGCTTAGAGACTCCAGCAGACATTTTGCATTGTTTTAACTTGAGCTCTTTGTATGTTTTGCCTGTTGTCTTTTCCGTGGCTGGCTGAAGGACCAACAATTGCAAAAGCGAGATGAGGCCTAAATTCAAAAAGCCTTTAAAATTCTTTTTGTACATCTCTGTCCACCTTTTTCTACATTCTCCATGAAAGTTGTTGGGTAGTAGTGATTGAAGTCAATAGTGAGCATTTGTATTTCTTTATCTATGAAGATGGGCAACTATAAAACACATTATTAGGTGTCAATGATCAGAAACTCCTTAAAGCACCAGTATACAGTCCGCATTGGTCGCTTTGTGCACTGTTGCAACATCATAACGCAGTCACTTATATTAATGTCTGCTGTTCAGGCACAGGAAGCTGCAGTATTGAACTAAGGAGTTTTTTGAGGTCTTTAGACACATCTCTCACTAGTTTTCCTACCAGGCTTCTTCTATACTAAGTGGCTCTCTTTGAAGATTATACTTCTCACTCCAGTTCTTGACACTCGGATATGCTGTGATAACTTTGTATGTCCATTGCTTGCTTTGTGAACAATTCTTTTTCTCAAGTCTAAACTAATTTCTTCTTTTTTGGCATAATGCTTTCTCAAGTGAAAGCTCAAACCCTTTATCTTCCAATTTACACAAAGTATAATCTTCAGTTTTAACTTGATTTTCCAAGCTTGTGTATTGCGAAATTAAATCACATCATTATACAGCAGTGATCTGTGCTACGGCTCAATAAAAAGGTTATGTTTTTTTTATTGTTTGCAAATAAAAACACTTAATACTTTATGGAAAAAAAACCCCACTTTTGAACAAAAGTTTGCAAACAAACTACATTAACTGAGCTGCAATAGTGATGTGAGAATGTATTGAGAGTGAAACAGCGGAAAATTGAGGCTTGGAGGTCTCTTTGCAGCCTTGAGGGTATAAACATAAAGGTACAGGACAATTCAGGGCCATCTTAACCACGCTTAGGCAAAAGATTAATCAAAAAGAGGATTTTTAACTTGATGATTTGGTATTTGCTTTCCAAACCTAAACTGGACCTGGTTCAACAGGAGTGGGGCCTGATAGCTGAAGCAGTCACCTCTTATTGTACTACTGAAAACTCCAATGCAATAATATGGATCAATGAAGACTTTCTGGCCTGGTTTTTTTTTAAAGAAGAAGCAAAGAAACTAGAAACAAATAGCAGAAATATGATTCATCTTTCTATGTAGTTTCTTTTAGTACTCCAGCTGCAGCATTTTTGGATTAATTAGAGGCCACTCAAATAGCTTTTGGTCATCATTAGAACAAGGAATTACAGTAGTTCAGACTAGAAAAGAAGAATAATTTCACAAGATGCTCCCAGAATTCACAATGTTGCAGGAATAAAAAGTCTAAAGAGTAACCCTTTGGGTCACAGCAACTTATTTTGTCATTTTTGGCTGTAAAATTGCACAAAAATTCTCATCTTTTAGGAGTATAAATTTTCTCTCGAGCCAAGAGTCTGTCATCTGACAAGGGATTTAAAAAGAGTTATTTGAAATAAATCATTTCATTGTAAGGAAGTCATCTAAAAGTGGTGTACATTTCAAATAACTGACAATTTGTCCAGGGCGTTTTGATGAGAGGAAAAGTCTCAGAAACATCCAAAATTTAATCAGTGGATCTGCAGGTATGCTTGGAACCGTTGTTGTCACAGTGGATGAGCCCATAATCATAAAGAGATTTTGCCTGTTAAATTCAAGGCATACCGGGAAATTGAAAAGCTGCTGGACATTTATATAAAACACCAGCATGAATCCATTTGTGCTGGAAGTGACTTTGGAGGATAAAGATATTCTTTTTTACTTGATCTGTTGATATCATTGTTGAATTAATGACTAAATCAGATATTTATATTTGTTACTGTTTGGTCCAGATATTTTGAAGTAGACAACAATATCAAGGTGATATACTTATTTTTTGTGACTGTAGGCAAGTTCATTTCTAGAGAATTATTTTGCAATTAAATTTTTGTTTAAAAGTTTTTTTTAATTCCTTCCCCAATTAAAAATGTTTTTTTTAAATACTAAATACAAAATAAATGCCAACTTAAAAAGTACAAGATGTCCATTCCTCTTGTCTGAACAGTTTTTGCCTTTATTGAAGGGATGACACAGAGTTCTCACACAGAGGAATTGTGCTCATTGTGTTCAAATTCAATGTTTCTTTCTGTCTTCCATTTACTCTTCACACACTTAGACAATTCACACACCTATTACACTGTAGGTATAAATGAATCTGGGGAATTCCCAGCAAAATAAACCATTCTGCTACTACAACTCCAGTGGTGTCTCACTACAATAAAGCAGCAGTAAAATATAAGCAGTCTTAAGAGTTGCACTTTAAATACAGTTTACATAAATTTAATGACTTTACAGCTCTCAATAGTACAAGAAATTACAGCTTTAATAAATCTGAAACCATATCATTTGCTGAGGACCATGCCATTGTGCCCAAGGTTCTGGTTAACAGTACTCCGTCTTACAATGTAGCTGCTTGGGTTGTCATGGTAAACTGGTAATATCTGCTAAATTAACACTGCTTAGCTAGTCAAAGTGAAAACCAAGATGCTCTCTGTGGGCTGGGGTTGTAGCACAAACTTAAATTAATTGTTTATTGTGAAGAATAGCTGCTCAAATTATGACAAACCTTATACCCACATACACCCACATAGTTAGTCATTCCCTCATCATCAATCATCAATGGAAGACACTCTTAGTACTGCTGACCACTGCGTTAATGGCAGTGCCAATAGAGGGCAGATCACACAAATCAGTCACCAGATTAATCACTTGCTATGTATATACTATTAGTCAACAATATTTTTTTTATGCTTAATCTAAGCTTTACATACCTCAGCTTAATCTAAGATATGTAAAACTGTACCAGTAAAAGTGCTATTTCAATATGAAGTGGGCAAGTCAGATGTGTTATAAAAACTCATGAAAAAACTTTATTTTGTTTCCTATTTTTAATACTACTCATCTTGGAATTTAACATTATACTGTACAGATAGAAACACAGGGACATCTCATATAATCACATGTATACAACATGTTTTTTTTTTTTTTATGGGATAAACCCAGTCTATGGTGTGTTTTTATCCTTCTGGTCAGGTCTGTTGTTGTGAAAACTTCATGTAATCTTTGGCTTTGTTCATTCTCTCTGCCATCCACTGATAAATTGGTCTTTCCAGCACTTTCGCAGTTTGCCTCCTACTTTTGATTGTTAACATAATCCCACGTGTAGCTTTTTAGTTACCTGTGCAGCCATTAGTGTTGCAACAATAGGTATACAAAATTAGATGATTGTTGATTGACATTTCACTCATAAAGGGGATGTTTACTTTCTTTCCTATTGAGAAAGTTAAGAAAGGGGCATGTATATATGAACTGCATTTTTATTTAGCCTTGTAATATACTTATTTGATCGCTTATATTGGCCACATGGTTGGGTTGTTACTCTTATTTGGTCAAGAATGTCCAAACGAGAGCAAGAGGGAAGTGGCAGGATCTTTATGTAACACAACAACATGCATTCACACAGCCTAACACACCTCTTCTATCTGACTCACCTTTCATTTGATGGAGTAGATGGAGAAAGCTCTTCGTTTCTGTCAGCTGTGGCAGAGGTGTGGTCTGAAACCTTTCTCTGTTAATAAACTTGGCCTTTCCTGGGTAATGACCTGCCTCTCACAGCCTGCATGACACTTGGTGATCCCTTAACCTTTCATCAGCAAGAACTTCTCTGACTCTTTCTCCTTAGAACTGCTCTATCTATCACTCCATCTCATGACTATTCACTTTCAGCCTGCTCAGTCTTTTATTTGTCCCAGCTTTTATTGTTTAATGCCGTCACTGGCGCCGAAGTCTTGAAATGGTTTCAGGGCTAGTCATCTGAAAACATTTCTACACTGAATTCAAGGTCTTCGAGTTGTAATTCTCCACTGAGACATTGATGGATTTATTGAACTAAGGTGTGACAGAGTTTGACGGGAAGAAAATGTCACGGTTGATTGAAATAACGCCTTTGTTCCCAGATACTCGCTCAGTGTGTCAGACTTGGTGGCAGAGACTTCACACTGAACTGTTGAAGTCTTGTGCCTGCATGTCTGCAATATTAACTTCCACAAAAGGTATAAATAAAAAAGAAAACAACTGACAGGAGATATTGCTAGTATACAAACAGTGTAGACTAATATAATCCCAAACAGCAAACTACTGTAGCCAACACCTGTGTTTCAGAATTTTCAGACAGACATATACACACACAAAAAAAATCCTTTGTTACCATCACAGGTACACATTTTTCCTGATTTTTAGAATATCTATACGTCTTTCAGCATCACAGTCAGCCTTTGCTGTAATATAAATAGAAAATTGGTTTCCAAGCATCTTAATAACAGATTAAATGTTTGCATCCTTTATCCAGACAAACTGTCGGCTTCTCAACTCATTTTTTTTTTTTTTTTTAAATCACTGAAAATCGTTTCTCTTTGAGTTTGCTTCTGCTGATGTCAGCATGTTAGCTTTTTTTGCTTTGTGAGGAAATGATAGGATTAATGTAACTGGAACATCATTGGATTCTTAGTGAATTATGTAGGAAACGTACTGCAAAAACACCACAGCCTGTTTGTCAAGAAATCCCAGTTTCAATTTGTAGTTACTTTGTTTTCCAAGTAAATCCAAGTATATTTGCCCTGTAACCAGTAATCACAGTCCACAACTGTTTCTAATATAGCTGGCAAGTGGCTGGGATATATTTTGAATATAAATGTTGTGTTGTTGAAAACAAAATGATAAGAATTTGTATATTGGTGTCATTGTTTTTAACATTAAAAAAATGTCACAAAAACAGATACAATTGACATTTTATTGATTTTTATGCTTTTGCTTCTTAGGTTTGGTATATTTCTAGTTTAAAAGCTTACAAAATGTTCATTTAAGCTAATTTATTTCAGTCCCCTTTGGACTTGTGTCTAGTATGATGTCCAGTCATCATTATTGAGAAAACAAAAAAAACACTTCAAATTTCCTTGTCTATGACAGAGTACATTTAATAAAAGTGTCTGCTTTCTAGTGGCTAAGAATCTCTCATATAACACTGATTTGTCTTATTTATTTTTTAAAAAATGAATATGCATGAACGTGTTTCATTTCACTGATTGCAGCCAGAGAGCAGTTTAAGAAGAGGGGAGAAAAAAAAAGCCCAGAGATTGAAATGAGACACTAGGCACTTTGGTAAATGTTGCCCTATCATCTCAGGTGGTGTAGCATATCAGTAGAGGTATCGGTGCAAATTAACTGATTCATTTTATCTTCAGTGCTCGCAAGTGCAAGTGTTTTGCTCGCATTTGTTACAGAAAGACTGGAAACTAACTGAATTGTTGTCTTTAAATGTTTTTAAAACTAAACTCAAAGGCCTACAGGCTGCCTCAATAATGTGTAATTGTTTTGTGTAATTTTAACTTTGTTTGTTCGTATGTATTTGTCTTGAAATGTGCTGCCTCTTGGCCAGGACTCCCTTGAAAAAGAGGTCTTTGATCTCAACGGGACATTCCTGGTTAAATAAAGGTTAAATAAAAATAAATAAAAATTTGGGAATAAATTTAATGTGTGCAAACAAATACTCGACTTAAAAGTATTAAAAAAAAATTAAACTCCACCAGTCTTTCTCTCTCTCTTTTTAAAAAAAAGAAATGGTTAAAAACACAAAAACAATTTGCCGATCATTTGTGTCATAAGTTTCCCCTTTATATATGTCAGCCTTCAAACTCATACACATATTTGCAGACAGCAAATACACAGGATTGTGGCATAGACAGTGAATCCAAGTAAGGAATGCAGGTGAACATAAAGATATTGTTTTGCTGGGGTAAAAAAACAACCTCAGGCTGTGTAAAAATGAGAGCCTTTGTAAGTAAAAAAAGCCTTAAAAAGAGTTATTTATCACAACACCTGTTCAAGCATCAACCTGTAGAAAAGTGATTTTTCTTTTCTTCAACCAGTCATATCCACCCACCTTGTGGGGGAAAAAAAAAGAAAAGATCTAGTAGCAGGCCTTGAGCTGCAGAGACAGACCTGGGGTTATTGGTTTGGACTATATTTCCAACAACCTGTCACCCACAAAAATAAACCAAGAGCACTACTGTGGAGAGAGGACAAATCCTATGAAATGTCACTGTTTGCTGTCAGTGGAGCACTCTGAACCAGAAGCAGCAGCTATGTATAGCTGTACAGTTGAGAAAGTATCAAATAACATCTTGTCATCCCTCTAATGCAAGCATGTAACTTTTCTATTTGTTTTCTTTCTCCGGTCTCTCTCCAGTTGCTTTGCAGCTTCCAGAGGGCCTGCAAATGTTTGCCTGCATCATCAGTGACATCATTGAACGGTAAGCCACATTTAAAAAAAAAAAAAAAAAAAAAAAAAATGATTTCATACTTGCTTGAAAGATAATTTCAATCTCAGACTTCCCACCCATGTGTTGTGTTGTGGTTTTAAAAGCCATTCTAACTTTGCACTGTTATAATTTGCACTTGTTTGCCCCATGCAACTAATTTCTGTGTTCACCTTTCTGTCAGATTTGAGAACAAATTTAGATGGATTTGTTTGGAAAGCTGCAGTTAGCTTATTTAAAGCCTAAAGTTAGCTCAATAGGTTTTGGGGAATAAATACCTAAATTGTGCTTCGATAAACCATCACAGTGGACTTGAAATGAATAATCAAGATGGTGGAATTTCAGTTAGCCATTGCTTTTTTTTTTGTCTATAATTTGTCCTATTTCGTAGATGGTAGACCATATAAACATGACTATAATTGTAGTTTATGTGGTGGAGAAAGGTCAAAGTCTCCACTTCAGTCATATCGTGTTTGATCCAGAGGCAAAACAACAAGTGTCGTTGTCAAAGTACTTATGCACCAGTGTGTAGATGTTCACACTCTGTTTTGTGTGATTTCTCTACATCAAAGTTTTAGAATGCAAAGTTAGCACAGCATCGAGGTCCACTGTAACCACTTCATAAGAAAATATCCATACATTCTCTTCCACTTACAGCTGGTGTAGAAACCAGCATCATGTCCACTTGGTATTGGAGAGCAACAGCCTTATCATAATTCCCCACCTTTGACTCAATCAGAGATTCTAAGGCATTACTCAGGTTTAGGACAGAGCAGATAACAGCCTCCCTTGCTCATAGCCCACAGCGGAGGAGGGAAGCGATATTATTCTTGTTAATTACAGTGCGTTTCAGCCTGCATATTCCCTATTACACACCAGCACTCAATCACACAGACACCACAACTTTTTTTCCCCCCTCCATCCCACAGTGAGCAGTGCTTAAGCAATAATGTCCACTAGACCTAATAGTTTGTCTTTGAAGCTACCCTGTGGTTTACCCTGCTCTCTGCTAAATAAAATTGGTTATTCAATGTTTAGGAAAACACAAATCATAAAGCACACTCAAGTGAGAGCACTGCTTTGGAATTTGTTAGTATAAGTGTCTTCTTTAAGAAAATGACTTATGATTAAACACTCGGAGTGGATTCCTTTCATATGTGTTTAGCCAGTGGCAGCTTCATTATGTTATGGGCAAGATAAAGAAGAGTTGTAGGATTTACCATAAATTTTTCAGGCAGGGTGCACCATTATTATGGTTTTCACAATTAGACATACTTTATATTATTATTGCAAAAAACTCTTTGCTAAAATGTGTTTCTGCTTTACGTCGTTTCCATTTTCTGTTCTGACACCATCATTTTTGTTCATCATTTCTCCTGCTGTATCATTCTCCCTCTATCCAGACTCCGGCTTTATCTTTCTGTCATTCTCTTTACAGACATTTCTTACTTTTTTATCACAAGAAAGATGATAGTGAAGTTTTGATGATAGGATCTGATCTTATCAGTCGTATTGCTATCAGACTGAGAGCTGCTACTGTGTGCTTCATGAAATTTAAACCACACAGCTATATAGTCCAGTTATATGTTCAAGTTATGACTGTTCATCATAAATCTACCAAATCGGCCACATCTCTTCTAATGAGAGCAATTAGAAGACACTAATTGCTTTTCTCGCTGTCTTCTACCTCGTTCTCTATCTCTTGTGTCTGTGTATTTTTCACCCCCTCCTCACCATCCACATTTGTCTTCCAGGCTGCAGAGTACAACATGGTTCTCACGGTTTTCCTTCATTAGGTTCTGCGCTATAGTTTCCCTGCCTCCAGAGACTTTTTCTTCTATCTCTGCTGTCTTAGTAGGAATTTCAGCTCCATACTTTCCAGATTTAACAGATGGGTTCTTTGATTACTGGATGAACATCAGAGCCTGTTCAAAGTACTGAGTATATGCCATCTTTCCAACAGATTGACAAGTTGACAAGTATCATTTGAGTGCATCGACTTATTTTGACATAGTCTTCTCTGCAAAATCTTAAAAAAAAAAACGCTCTCAACGATGCTCATCCATGTTGGTCACAAGGAGCCCAAAAATGCGATTTGTCTTAGGTTTCAACGTTATTGCAGTTTGACTTCTATTTTTTTTGGCCATTATTTGTAGTGGTCAGGTACTACAAGTCTACAAATTCCTCTGGTGCACATGCCGGACATGCCGTTAATGTCACATTGCAATGAGTTTACATTTACATTTCACATTTCTTCTTCTGTTAGGTAGAGTAAATATGATGGATATCTTCATATTTACAAAACTCGGGTTAAATGTTCGCTTATGTTGAGAATGATGACCAGAATTCATAAAAAGTTGTGAAGAATAGGTACTGTTTTGTTTTGTTTTGTTTTTTTAACTCTGACTTTTTTAATATCTCATCTCACCCTGAGAGGCAGGGCTTAGCTGTGGCTGACTCATAAGTACAGAGTCACCATGAATCTGTCAGTTTTTCTATGTCTAAATAGGAAACTGGTGATTCCCAGAAGTCATTTAATAGCACACAAGAAGTCCACTTCCCTATATAGCGATATCCTGATCTGGCTGACTGAGAATCTTCTTAGACATACTTTGTTTTAATTATGTGATAGCCACAAGGCTTTTTGGATCAAACAATTAATCTAGGAACCGTCATCTGGGGGCTCCTTAGGGTATAATCTTTGATCCTGGTGTGTCGATACTCTGTATAGTAATTGGAGCATTTGTAAGGTGGCCATGGTTTAACTCTTTTTTACTGCTGCAACAACCTTGTGCCCAGCAATTACGTACAGTCACGATAAAGGTCTTAAAATTGCAATATAACCTGAAATCCCTCTATAGCAATTACAATTCGGGACAAATGTTTTATTGATCGGAATTCTGCAAATCACCATAAGCATCCTAAGATGAATCTAGGACAAAATTAGATGAATGACAAGAACCTTTAGAAGTTTGCACAGCTTGCAGCTGACCTCATGTCACACAGCTTATGCTAAAGGCTACCAGAGGTCTCACAGGGCAGCTTTGCCATCACCATCACTATCACCCCTGTACTCGTGAGACGGGGCTGAGGTCCATATGAAAATGGGGATGAAAGGCCTAAGCTGCCCTCAGAGTAAGAAGCTTCAGCTGGATGGACTGCTAAGTCTTAATGAGGACAAGCTGCTCTGAATTATGGCCATTCCCATGGCACAGTTAATAGACTTCGGCCAAAACTGTATTAATGCATACTTTTAGCTTGCCCCACTGTGACTGTAAAAGAGTAGCATGACAATTCATAGATGGATGGATGGATGGATAGATAGACACAGCACCACAGACTACAGTGTCTAAAACACCTTAAAAATATTGCTATATTACATGTTTCTGAATGGTTCAAAAGAATTAAAGCCCAACAGTCAACAAATCAGAGACAATAGTGAATGAATAGAACTTAGATGAGATCTGTACCTAGAAATGTTAATGAATGAATGACTCACTGCTCTCTGATAGAGTTAACAGATCAGCCAGTCTCATATGTACCATGAACAGTGGTGTAATTTCCACTGGGGATTGGTGGGCATATCCGTCTTAATGTTCAGAATGGTATTTTTGTCCCTCCTCCAACGTTTAGAGTTTCCGTTTGGCTCTAGTATTAAAATCTATTTAAACATTATCCTCTTACTGTCCTCTTAAGGCATTATACAAGGTGAGATAGACTATATATTGGCACATTGTCTTTGGCGTAGGATCTTGGAGTTGTAATCAACCTAAGAGGAAACCAGCTTGTACTATTCAGGGCTGAAAACTGTTGTTCCCTCATGTGCATTTTGTAATGTAATTTATTCAGAACATCTTAAAAGGTGGTGTTAGAAAATTAAAAGGTCTTTGTACATATACAGATATTATTTATATTAGTTATTTGCTAATATATTGATATTGACATGTATGATGACCAATAAATGAAAATATTAAAAATAAAGAAGAGATCTTAGAAACACCCTTCAGCTATGTTACAAGTACTGATATTGCATAGTTTGTTCACTATAGGGCAGTCTGCATACCTGTTGGCAGCGTGTATTTGGAACGTCACCAACACAACAACCAGTGGAGCAGAGCATAAACGAGTAATTAACAACTCATTGTGACCTTAAAACACATAACTTTTAAACCACATTGGAATATTATCTCAGTAAGGACTCATAAATGACTTCACATGACAAATATTAGGGAAGTCTGTTTTAAAGTTTTGTGTGTCTGAAAGAAAAGAAAATATGGGCTTATATATTAGATTTTTAAATCATTATATACAGGGAGTGCAGAATTATTAGGCAAATGAGTATTTTGTCCACATCATCCTCTTCATGCATGTTGTCTTACTCCAAGCTGTATAGCCTACTAAAGCCTACTACCAATTAAGCATATTAGGTGATGTGCATCTCTGTAATGAGAAGGGGTGTGGTCTAATGACATCAACACCCTATATCAGGTGTGCATAATTATTAGGCAACGTCCTTTCCTTTGGCAAAATGGGTCAAAAGAAGGACTTGACAGGCTCAGAAAAGTCTAAAATAGTGAGATATCTTGCAGAGGGATGCAGCAGTCTCAAAATTGCAAAGCTTCTGAAGCGTGATCATCGAACAATCAAGCGTTTCATTCAAAATAGTCAACAGGGTCGCAAGAAGCGTGTGGAAAAACCAAGGCGCCAAATAACTGCCCATGAACTGAGAAAAGTCAAGCGTGCAGCTGCCAAGATGCCACTTGCCACCAGTTTGGCCATATTTCAGAGCTGCAACATCACTGGAGTGCCCAAAAGCACAAGGTGTGCAATACTCAGAGACATGGCCAAGGTAAGAAAGGCTGAAAGACGACCACCACTGAACAAGACACACAAGCTGAAACGTCAAGACTGGGCCAAGAAATATCTCAAGACTGGTTTTTCTAAGGTTTTATGGACTGATGAAATGAGAGTGAGTCTTGATGGGCCAGATGGATGGGCCCGTGGCTGGATTGGTAAAGGGCAGAGAGCTCCAGTCCGACTCAGACGCCAGCAAGGTGGAGGTGGAGTACTGGTTTGGGCTGGTATCATCAAAGATGAGCTTGTGGGGCCTTTTCGGGTTGAGGATGGAGTCAAGCTCAACTCCCAGTCCTACTGCCAGTTTCTGGAAGACACCTTCTTCAAGCAGTGGTACAGGAAGAAGTCTGCATCCTTCAAGAAAAACATGATTTTCATGTAGGACAATGCTCCATCACATGCGTCCAAGTACTCCACAGCGTGGCTGGCAAGAAAGGGTATAAAAGAAGAAAAACTAATGACATGGCCACCTTGTTCACCTGATCTGAACCCCATTGAGAACCTGTGGTCCATCATCAAATGTGAGATTTACAAGGCGGGAAAACAGTACACCTCTCTGAACAGTGTGTGGGAGGCTGTGGTTGCTGCTGCACGCAATGTTGATGGTGAACAGATCAAAACACTGACAGGATCCATGGATGGCAGGCTTTTGAGTGTCCTTGCAAAGAAAGGTGGCTATATTGGTCGCTGATTTGTTTTTGTTTTGTTTTTTAATGTCAGAAATGTATATTTGTGAATGTGGAGATGTTATATTGGTTTCACTGGTAAAAATAAATAATTGAAATGGGTATATATTTGTTTTTTGTTAAGTTGCCTAATAATTATGCACAGTAATAGTCACCTGCACACACAGATATCCCCCTAAAATAGCTCAAACTTAAAACAAACTAAAAACTACTTCCAAAAACATTCAGCTTTGATATTAATGAGTTTTTTGGGTTCATTGAGAACATGGTTGTTGTTCAATAATAAAATTATTCCTCAAAAATACAACTTGCCTAATAATTCTGCACTCCCTGTATTGTCATTAATTTAAAAAAAAAAAACCTCTCTGTATAAATTCTGTATCAGTTAGGTTTTATTATCAGAATGCAACATTTTTTGGCCACGCTAATCCCAATCATATGTTGACTTTGTTGTATCTGTAGAAAATAGAGCTCTTTAATAGTGGCCCGTTGTAGTTTCCTACAACACTCTGCAAATGTTGACATAGCTATGTGAATTCACAGATGCGAAGTGAGCAAAGAAAAGCTTTCAAAGCAAAAGAGAGACTTGTTTAGAGGCAGCAGTGAAGTATGTCCTGTCACAGTTCAATGCGTTTTTTTTGCCTTTGACGGTATGCCAGCTGTCTCGTTCTAGGTTTTAAACATACTTTCATGAACTTAAAACACTATTTACTTCAGCTGCTTTTCTGACAGTGTATGACTATAAAGAGACAAGGAAAAAGCATGTGTATCTCCTATACATGGAATTTACACACAGCTTCTGTTGTTAACAGCTGAAATGAAAAATGAAACATTCAGTTTTTTGTGTCTGAACACAAGGTTCTTATACTATATATTAATCGCAAAATATAAAATAGAACAATTCAAACACATCCATTATATAATTTTGTTTGTGCCTAATTTGTAAAAAGGTCTTCCGATAAAGCAGTATTTAAGTGTGTGCTTCAATCTGATGAAATAATGAACAATTCTATTATTTTTTGTATCCAACAAACATTTGATTTTTATTAATATTCATTCAATTCATTGATATTAATTGAATTAAACTAGGGGTGGGTTTTGATAATCGATTTATCGATTAAAATCGATTCTGGCTTGAATAACGTGATATCGATTCATTAAAATCCTGAATCGATTTTTTAATATTAATTTATTTTGCCCGAAACACCAGAATCTCAGGTTAAACCTCACAAAATTTCAAGAACCACCAAACAGCTAAAACAGTAAATGAGAGCAGGTACACAGATTCTGCACAAAGATGTAAACACAAAGCGCGACCCGCCGATGGATCAGAATCAGTGAGATGTCGCCTTTCTCACCTGACGGCATGGACACGGTCGGGGCTGAAAGCAGACAGCTCGCTGATTCTGATGTTTCGGTGGGTCCGAGCTTTGTGTTTACGCCTTTTTTGCGCTGGTTCTAAAGCTGTTAGTTTTATCTCTCTCCAAACATTATTGACCGAACCAGCTGCGAAAGAAGATCCAAACTACGCTTCACAAAAACATCGTCATGAATTCACTCTGACTTTTGCTGTTTTGTTTCCACCACACTTCATGCACAGGTCTCTCTCTCTCTCTTTTGCCACTCTACAATAGTAGGAGTGGCAAAATCTACAGTTTGGTACATCATGAGAAAGAAAGAGAGTGGTGGTGAACTCAGCAATCCAAAAAGACCTGGATGCCTAAGAAGACAACAGTGGTGGGTTATTGCAGAATCGTTTTCATGGTGAAGAGAAACCCATTGACAACAGCCAAGCAAGTGAAAAACACTCTGCAGGAGGGAGGTGTATTGAAATCCAAGTCTACCACAAAGAGAAGATCGCACGAAAATAAAAAGGGTTCACTGCAAGGTGCAAGCCTCTCATGAGCCTCAAGAATAGAAAGACTAAGTGAAAGGTTTGTAGCTTGAACCTATTCCCTGGAACGTTAAAGGCAATATAATTACACAGCAAGCAAGACACGAAGTAGGCAAAGTTCTTCTTGTTACTCATGCATGAAGGAGACCTGCCTGGAGCCAAGTGTCGTTCCACCACTTGACCTCCGTCAGACTCTCAGCCAGGTTCCCCATAGCACTCCTTTTATTGTGGTTACATGAATATGCATAGGGTCATTAACATATGACGTCTACATACAAACAAAGAGTACCGTGTGTGTGTGTGTGTGTGTGTGTGTGTGTGTGTGTGTGTGTGTGTGTGTGTGTGTGTGTGTGTGTGTGTGTGTGTGTGTGTGTGTGGTCCTGCTGATCAAAGGGTCATATAACATGAAAGCACAAAAGGGTACATCCTTGGTCAGGAAGAGGGTAGTCTCCCCCTCACCCTAGATGGTTCACCCTAGATAACACGGTGAGGAAGTCCAGCAGTTCATCTAAACAAAAAGCACTTAGACTAGAACAGACGTAGCTACGTTAATCCTACCATAAAACAATAAATGGCCTGTAATGGTAAATGGCCTGTATTTATATCTCTAAGCATTCTTTCTTGAGCTCTCAGCGAAGGCGGTCGCACTTTCTCCTCTCCTCCTCACCCTTATCTTCCCTGCTTCGCCTCTATGTCCTTGTCTTGTCTTGTGTGAATTTACTTTCCCTGGAACAGTCTCTCACTGTCGTTCTCTAAACCTAAAAGAGAATTATGGATTTGATCAACTGGTCTCTGAGTGCTATTGACACCCTTAACGAGAAGTCGGGGCTCGGGAGAGCCTGAGTGCCCTGGAGGGACTTTCCCTGCCGGTTACACGATGGACGGGTGGAGAACTGGAGGACCGTGTGCCTGGCGGGACTGTCGATCGAGGACGCTGAAGATATCTACCTATTCGGAACCATGATAACAGGGTTCATGCTGATCGGCGTTGGCTTAGCCCTGGTTTATCAGAGAAATAAGAAAGCGGAACCGGCTGTTCAAACCCCCACAAGGCTGCCCGCTGGATTCGAAGCGACGGGACGAGGTGCGACCTCTCACAACGAACGTAATATGGTCAACACCTTGGAGACGCTTACAGCTGCTGTGAAGGCTCAAAACAACACCATTGAGCGTATGAGGGGAAACATCAGAGAGAGGCCTGCTCAAAATGAGACCCTTGAGCGACAGTTGGAAAACATCGCGGAACGGATCACTGCAGTTGTGAGGTCTCAGAATCAAAAGACTGACAACACCACGGAACAGAAGTTTGATACCATCATGGGGAGGCTCGCAGCTCTTCAACGGGAGATCGAGAGACCAGCCTCGGAGTGCTAGAATTCGAGCTGCTCACAAAGGAGAAATCAACAATATTCAACATTTGGACACCACGGCCCCAGCTGCAGGCCCAAGGCTGGAGCCCACCAAAACAACTCCCTGATAACGACTGTGTGATGACTATTCTTCCCGCCCCATGAAGGACACCTGGATTGGCTGGAGGACTGTTTACTTAGCCTGATAGGCCGAAGGACACTGTCTCAGCTAAACTATGGACACGCACACACACACACTTACACTGATAAGCACTCACTCATCCCCCTCCCTTTCCAACGCCTTCGATGCTTGTGCCCTACCGGGGATGATAGCAGTCAACTGGACCAGCACAGATGCTGCAGGACCGGATGCGCTGTCTACGCCGGCTCTCTCTTACCCTTTACCCGCCCCTGTTGCTTGTCTCGTGTTTCTATGGTGTATTGATAGTCATGTGCTTTTGTGCTGAGGTGTTTTTTCTTTTATCAAACTGTTCTCCCACTAGGAGCTCAGTCTGAGTGGAGTTTTTTTTTCTCCTCCTCTTACCTCATGTAGTGTATTTTCGTTGTTTTTTTCCTATCAGCCTACCTTCTGACATGTCTGCCCAATGTGATGTTTGTGTAAAGTTGGTCAGAAGGTTCCTTTGTGAGTGCGCATGCGCCATTAGCGTGCTGCCTGCTGTAACCCCTAATTTCCCTCGGGATGAATAAAGTATTCTGATTCTGATTCTGATTCTGATTTATATAGCGCTTTTACTAGTCCCTAAGGACCCCAAAGCGCTTTACATATCCAGTCATCCACCCATTCACACACACATTCACACACTGGTGATGGCAAGCTACATTGTAGCCACAGCCACCCTGGGGCGCACTGACAGAGGCAAGGTACGACCTCTCTCATGCTCCTAGAGTGCTCTCTAATGCACACAAAGTTTGCAGACTATTAAGGATCAAACCTCTATCAATCTAAAACTACTTATAAAACTCTAAGCATACATAAGTAAATATTTCTAAGCATAAATGACAATCAACAATACAAAACCTAACACTAAGACTTTGTCAAAAAACATTTTAAAAAAGCCAGCACCGTTCTGGAAAAACATCCTTTTGACAGATACAACCAAGATTAACCTCTACCAGAATGATGGCAAGAAAAAAGTATGGAGAAGGTGAGGAACGGCTCATGATCCAAAGCATTCCACATGTAAAACACGGTGGAGGCAGTGTGATGGCTTGGGCATGCATGGCTGCCAGCAGGACTGGGACACTAGTGTTTATTGATGATGTGACACAGGACAGAAGAATCCAAATGAATACTTTGGTGTTAAGAGACACTGTCTGCTCAAATCCAGCTAATTGCAGTCAAATTGTTTGGGCAGCGTTCCATAATACAGATAGACAATGATCCAGAACATACAGCCAAAGCAACCCAGGACTTTATTCAAGCAAAGAAGTGGGATATTTTTGAATGGCCAAGCCAGTCACTTGATCCTAACTCAATTGAGCAAGACTAAACTTCAGACAGAAAGGCCTACAAACAAACAACAACAACTGAAAGTTGCTGCAGAGCATTAAAAAGGAGGAAACCCATCATCTGGTGATGTCCATGAGTTCAAGACTTCAGTCTGTCATTGCCAGTAGAAGGTTTTCAACCAAGTATTAGAAATTAACATTTTAGTTTCAGTTATTTCATTTGTCCAACTTTGAGTCCCTGAAATGAAGGGATTGTGCACTTCAACTGTATCTGAGTTCTTTCATTTAAAATTCAATACAATACAATACATTTTGGTTCAATATAGAACCCAAATGAGAAAAAAGTTGTCTCTGTCCAAATATTTAGGAGTCTAACTGTATTTATTCTAGTGCTGCATTTGAAAATCTGGTTTTGGCATAGGAAGTTCTAATCCAAATTATGCATACTAGTCTTTAACCAGTGTGATTCTGCAGTGCTTCATGTAAAAAAGCCTAGAATTGCGTTATTTACATTTGAAGTAGAGCAGGGCGATATGACCAAAAATATTTATCATGATATACATTTGAAAATTTGCGACAACGATATAACTGACGATATAATTGACACTAGACAAAACACTTTACAACTCCACAACTTTATTAGTTCAAAAAAACAAAAAAACCCCAATGTATTTTCACTTAAACAAGCAGCTGTTTTTTTATGTGCATTAAAGTTATATAAAAATGTAACAGTGCAAATGCAAATTCCTCGCTGACAGTTTAACCAAAAGGCATTTCCAGTGGAAATTGGCCAACATATCCTCAGCATAACCATGTATAATATCCACAAAACTTAAAAAGAGGTTATACACACACAATACGGTAATATTATGTTGAAGCACAGTACGTATCACTCCGCGAGGCTCCTGCCTACGATAGCCGTAATGCTCCGACAATCCATCAAGCGGTGCGGGTTTGTAGTTTAGCAAATTCGTACTAAAACATTTGACAGATTTTCGAGCGCCATGTACCACATAACCAGAATTCATACATAAGGCACACGGGATTATAAGGAGCACTGTCGATTTTCAGAAAAATCAAAGGATTAATTTTAAGCGTGCCTTATTTTCCAAAAAACACGGTAATAACAACGGCCCGCTAGCATGCGTTACCAAAAATAGTGCTTTGTTGTGTATCTGACGGACGAAAGCTAAACCAGTTCCACACCACTGAAGTTGCAGCATTTTTACAAACCAATTCTGGTTCATCCGTTTCATTCAACGATCCGCTTTCGCCCTTCTCATTCTCCGTTGCCACCATGCTTTTTTCTGCCATGTGTGTATGAAAACAAAGGCACTGCGCATGCGCGTTTTACCCATATTCTATTGTGATATTTCATTTTCTTATCGTTGGCCAACATTATACCGGTATTACTGTGAACGGTATGATATGGCCCAGCCCTAATTTGAAGTTAAATGTAGTGGACAATATCAGGATTTGCACTCTACTGATCACATGACATCATCTCCCCCTTCCCCCCATGCTGTAAAGAATGACATATAGCACAACATCTGTTAAAAACAATTGAGTGCATAATGCTTAAGAAGAAGAAAAACAGACAGGCAAAAATTAGGTCAAGGAATCAGTAAAGATAAGTGTCGTCTTACAGAAAATCTTGGCAGTAACCAAAATGTTCATTTCCAGTGGACCTGGCAGTTGCCTTAAAATGATTACCTCAGGTTCAGGTTTTTATGCAGATTGACAGAAAAAATGTTCCAGGTTTTTATAGTGCCTTTTAATGAGGTCCATATTTATAGAAACATGAGTATGAAGGAAGCGTTCCCAAAAGTGGCAAAAGAAATAAAGATAGAACGGTGACTGAGCCTACGCATTGACAAAAATGGCCAACCACGGCATTTAGTTTACAGTGATGAGTCAGGGATTTGCAGTTTGTAACAACAGTGCACCGTAATAAATGGTGTCTAACTCATAAAAAAAGAAGAAGAAGAAGAAAGTGATGTCACAGAAAATGACTAATGCAGTGTGAATGCTAGCATGCCAATGTAAGTATTTAGCTCACAGTGACACACACACACACACACACATCCTTCAGTTTCCTTATGTGTTTGAACATGTCAAATTTCTAAAAAGACATTGACTTAATTTATTTATTTTTTATAAACGGTATATAGATGGAATATATTTTCACATCTTACATGGATAGATTTTTCCAGATGCGTGTGTTTAAAACTTTTTTTTCAGAAAAGGTAAAGAAGTCAAAAGACAAATGTCAGGAAAAAGTGTGCACTAACAGTACTGTCTGAGCAAGAATAGGATTCAGTCAGGTCTGACCAGTTAGGGGAGCTGATGTGGTGACAGTTGGTTCTGGGATGCTCATTGTAGAGCTGTCTGCAGAAGTTGCATAAACCCATGAGATGGAAGGCACTTATCTCGTGATTCGAATGTTTTCTGTCTTTCTCCATCATGTACTAACGTAGATAACTGACAACATAGGTGTTAGATGGCTCAGGTAAGAGTTGTGACAGATGTGGTCTGTTGGTAAATCAAGGTACAGTAGGCACACAGAGCCCTGAGACATCTCTAGCTCCTTCACCATAGCTATCTTCATCCATCAGAATAGATTGCTCTACATGCTGCACAACAAGTTGAATCATTTCTGTGGGAGCAGCAGCCACAGCCCACAGCCTCCCAGGGTAAATGTCAAATCCACCATTAGGAAGGAGCCTGGTAGGAGCCTCCAACGCCTTTTTGCCCTCACATCGTCACAGTCTTCACAGCTCCCACAGCACAGCTGAGCTGTAGCATCAGATCTGGGCATAGATGAGTGAGTGAATGTGTATATGTGCCAGAACTTTTTATTTTTTTATCTGCATATTTGTCTGGTTTTGTGCATACACACACCCTGGTTGTGTTTCTGTGTGATTCAAGCTTCTGCCTGTTATTCAGCTTTATAAGATATTCAAACAGGAGATTCTCATAAATTAGCTGGCAGCTCCCCCCATAAAGACATGTGCTGTCTAATTAGCTCTCTTGCTATCTATACCTTTACTACCCGAAACATATGCTTTAACAATATCTCAGTATCCACTACCTTTCTGTACTTGTGACATCTCTGCAAAGAAAGACTTGGAATTTATAATCCTGGCGGCAAAATCTAAACCTCCCGCCCTGTACCCCTTCTTACTTTTGTATGTGAAAACAGGCATTTGGTTTGAATATTTTATGTTGTATTTGAAGAAAGCAAGCTGCAACATTACTTATCTCAAGTTTAACCCCTGGTGTATGGGGTAAGGTAAACTAGAAGACCCACACTGATGTCCATGTGATCCTTAGAGGCAAAGACACACACACACACACGCACACGAAAGCCTAAAAAAACTACTGGTTCTGTCTTTTCTAACCATAATCACATCTCATCTGGTTTTGGTGCGGTGTAGGTGGCATCATGTCCTAGAGTGGAAATCCTGATAGGTGCTCACACTTACACTGTGTAATATGAGATCTTCGAAGATAGCACCTTGGAAATTGCCTTAGCTGTCATGAAAGTACAATTGATTCAATCTGCAGATAGAGCAAGAAAAGAAGTAGCCATTTTGGACTTAGACAAGACTTGATAAGCCAGATGGATGTTGGAGTGTGTATTTTTAAAATCTAACCTTTGACTGTTGAATGAAATGTGAAGATAGTAATGGGTGAGGACAGTGATGAGACCACTGGGATTATCTTAGCATGGATACTTTATACTTATAAAGTAATTATATTAGCACATTTCCCCAGTGTGTCAAAGAGATAAGCAATGCCTAGTGCTGAAGGTTACAGTCCCGCTGTTCTTTCCCCAACATAACCACTCAGACTGGCCATAATCATTCTCATTTCATATGGCGCAGTCCCAGGCAGTGCCATGTAATTGTACTCACAAAGAGCCGTGTAATATTATGCACACCCTAGAAAGAATGTATCAGAAGAATATTACACATGCTTTTAAAATGTCCTTTTACAGTAATGAAACTGACATTGCTGTGGCAGTTGAAGGGCACACAGTGGGGTTGCATAATCTGCAAACTGGGAGGAATAAAAAAATGTATAAAGATATATTTTAAAGTTTTGTGGGATCAACTTAGTATTTCAAATCCCCATTAAATGAACATAGACTGGTCAGGTGGACACAATGTCTGGCATATTTTTCTATTTGCTATAGAAAAGTAGTAGCTCAATTTTGTTTCCTATTTTCAAATTAAAAAATTGACATGCATTCCATCCATCGCCCACTTATCTAAAGTGAGGTTGTGATTAGGGGTGGGTTTTTATAATCGATTTATCGATTAAAATAGATTCTGGCTTGGATAACGTAAAATCGATTCATTAAAATCCTGAATCGATTTTTTAATATTAATTTATTTTGCCCGAAATGCCAGAATCTCAGGTGAAAGATCACAAAATTTCAACAACCACCAAACAGCTAAGACAGTAAATGAGAGCAGGTACATGGCTTCTGCACAAAGACGTAAACACACAGCGCGGACCCGTGGATCAGAATCAGTGAGATGTCGCCTTTCTCAGCTGACGGTCGGGGCTGAAAGCCGACAGCTCGCTGATTCTGATCCGCGGGTCCGCGCTGTGTGTTTACGCCCTTTTTGCGCTGATCATATGGCTGTTAGTTTTATCTCTCTCCAAACAATATTGACTGAACCAGCAGCAAAAGAAGATCCAAACTACGCTTCACATAAACATCGTCATGAATTCCCTCTGACTTTTGCTGACTTTTCAGGATAAAAATCACACTTCATGCACAGCTCTCTCTCTCTCTCTCTCTCTTTTCTGCATTATTCGCTTGCTTGTTACGCACAAGTCTACCGTTGTTTACAGCGCTGTCGGCCGACGTTTTTTTTTCCCTTTTACTTACTTCCGAAAAGTAAACCTAATTTCTGCCGTTCAATTTTGAACAAATTTAAACTTTTTAAAATTAAGCAAAATGCAAAACGCTTAGCCGTGTCTCTAATAAAACCGCTGTAACTTCAGAGGTAATGTTCATGTGTTGATTAATGGGTTTCTTTCGTTTTTGATGTACTGCAGATTATTTTTATAAAATCCCAGGCCAGGAAAATCACCTTCATGTTTTTCTGTGTTTTATCTTCAGCTACTTTGACACAAAGGCCTCTGGTGTGATGCTCACACCTTTGATAAAGTCTTGCATGTGTCAGCTTCCTTTTAATAGATACAAAAATATGTAAATGTACTGATCTGAATTATAATATTTCCGACTGTCAAAATTTCCCAGATTCAAATCGAATCGAATCGAATTAAATCGAATCATGGATCGAATCGATTCGGGACCTTGTGAATCGGAATTGAATCGATTCTAGAAATCAGTGACGATACCCAGCCCTAGTTGTGATGGCACTAGGCTAACCTGGATATTTTAGACATCCCCTTTCCCAGTCAGGCTTTCCAGTTCCTCCTGGGGAATCCTGAGGCCTTCTCAGGCCAGTTGAGATATCTGAACATAATCTCTCCAGTAGGTTCTGGGTTATACCCTGGGCTCTTTCCCAAGTTTAGCATGGCTGGAAAACCTCTAAAACGGGCCGGCAACCTTTCTGATAACGAGTGCCATCTAAAATTTCCTCAGAAGTCAGTGTGCCATATGATTACATTAACAATAAATTTAATAACGCTCTATATGAACAGTTACACACTATATAGAACAACTTTATAGAATTATATTTGTTTGCAGATGTTGGCAGCTATCAGCGAATAGTTATCAGATATTTTGGAACAAAAAAAAGACACTTTTTATCCATAACAGCAAATGAACTGTACAACAGAAAATGCAAATGCTATTTATAGTCTCCTCACAACAATGATAAGAAAAATAATCTGGGCCAATATGGCATGTTTGTTAATACAGAGATACACATGTTAATGTGATCTCTGGTCTCCCACTCCGAGTTTCCAGCATTCAGACATGTGAAAGAAAATCTGCTCACACAGATATGTAGAGCCAAATACTGTCAATAAGGCCTGTGCAATATTCTGAAGGCAGTTAAACTTGTGAGGTAGTGATGTCCAGCAGGTGAAAAGGCAAGCTCCATGAACACGCACAGCTAGTATCAAGATGGCGCCGGTGAGGTCGGCTGCCATCACAACTGCTCCGACCACTTTTTCTTTGTTTTTTAAGTTAGTTTTCAGCGTTTCTAAATCGGCAAAATCATCACCATTGGGTACATTAGGTATGACAGTGACACTCTTGTTTCTATTGGTGTACAATGTACTCACAATTCGAAGTTTTTAACTCCGGATCCGAGCTGGCCGAGTGAGAACTTGAGGGAGAACAAAGGGAAGCAGCGGTGGCCTAGAGGGAAGCGAGCCGGCGTCAGGAACAGGCTGAGAGCTCGTGCACACCGCACACCTCTGCCTAGCATCCTGCTTGCCAACGTCCAGTCACTGGAGAACAAGCTTGATGACCTCAGGGCCAGGATAAAGTTCCAGAGAGACATTCGGGACTGCAATCTCCTCTGCTTCACCGAGACATGGCTGAACCCAGCGGTCCACGCCATCCAGCCGGCCGAGTTCTTCTCGGTTCACCGCATGGACAGGACACGAGACTCGGGGAAGTCAAGGGGAGGCGGCGTGTGTTTAATGGTGAACAACAACTGGTGCAACAGTGCGAACGTTGTTCCTCTCACACGCTCCTGCACACCAAATCTGGAACTACTGTCCATCATGTGTCGTCCTTTTTATCTACCTTGGGAATTTACATCGGTCATTATAAGTGCCGTTTATATTCCACCACAAGCGGACACGGTCACCGCCTTATGCGAGCTGCATGAGGCACTCACACAGCACCAGACACAACACCGGGATGCTGTGCTTATTGTGACGGGGGACTTTAATAGTGCCAACCTCAAACGCGCAGCGCTGAACTTTTATCAACACATACCTGCCCCACCAGAGGTGAAAGGACGCTGGACCACTGCTACACTACGGTCAAGGACAGCTACAAGGCACAATCTCGTCCTCCGTTTGGCAAATCTGATCACGCCGCCATCTTCCTCATGCCAAAATACAAACAAAGGCTGAAACAGGAAGTTCCGGTTCAGAGAAAGGTCGCGCGCTGGACGGATCAATCGGTGGCCGCGTTACAGGACGCACTCGATGACGCAGACTGGGACATGTTCAGAAACAGCTCCGACGATGATGTCAACGTGTTTACGGAAGCGGTTGTGGGATTCATCGGGAAACTAGCGGATGATACCGTGGAGACAAAGACTATCACAACGTTTCCCAACCAGAAGCCGTGGGTGGATAAAACCATCCGTGACACTCTGAGATCCCGCACCGCTGCCTACAACACGGGACTCACGACGGGGGACATGGACCCGTACAAAGCCGCGTCATATAACGTGCGGAGGGCGGTGAAAGAGGCGAAGCAGCGCTACGGGAGGAAACTAGAGTCACAACTCCAACAGAGTGACTCTAGGAGCCTGTGGCGGGGACTAAGGACAATAACGGACTATAAAGCACCAACAACCGGTATGACGAACGCGGCCGTGACTCTGGCAGACGAGCTGAACACTTTCTATGCTCGCTTCGAGGCTGCAGCTAAGGACTCCAACGATGCTAGTGCTAGCGGCGCTAACGGCTGCAGACAGGAAGATACTGCCAGCACCGGAAACGTTCTCGTCATCTCCGAGCATGAAGTAAGGAGAGCCTTCAAGAGAGTGAACACCAGGAAAGCAGCAGGACCAGACGGCATCCCAGTTCGTATCCTCAGAGACTGCGCATACCAGCTAGCTCCTGTGTTCACTGAGATATTCAACATCTCTTTATCTCAGTTGGTGATCCCCACATGCTTCAAAGAGTCCATCATTGTTCCTGTCCCGAAGAAACCCGACCCTGCTTCTCTCAATGACTACCGCCCTGTAGCCCTCACCTCAGTAGTGATGAAGTGTTTTGAACGCCTGGTCAGAGACTTCATCATTTCTTCACTACCAGACACACTGGACCCACTACAGTTCGCTTACCGTCCAAATCGTTCCACAGACGATGCCATCTCTCATCTCCTCCACACATCACTCACTCACTTGGACACTAGAAGGGGGAATTATGTTAAAATGCTCTTCATAGACTTCAGCTCTGCATTTAATACCATAATTCCCTCCACACTCACCACCAAGCTGGAGCATCTGGGACTCAGCTCATCTATGTGTCAGTGGATCTCCAACTTCCTAACTGGCAGACCACAGGCAGTAAGGATGGGCGGACATGTCTCAGCCTCCACCACTCTCAGCACTGGAGCCCCCTAGGGGTGTGTTCTGAGCCCCCTGCTGTACTCTTTGTACACATATGACTGTGTGGCCACTACCAGCTCCACCACCATCATCAAGTTTGCTGACGACATTGTCGTGGTGGGCCTGATCTCTGATAACAACGAGACGGCCTACCTGAAGGAGATTAGGAATCTGGAGAACTGGTGCCAGAGGAACAACCTCCTTCTAAACGTCAGTAAGACAAAGGAGCTGATAGTGGACTTCAGCACTAAGCAGGAGAGGAACTACCAGACCCCCGTCATCAACGAGTGCCCAGTGGAGAGAGTGGACAGCTTCAAATACCTTGGAGTTCACATCACGCAGGACCTGTCATGGTCCTCTCACATCAACACCGTGGTGAAAAAGGCCCGTCAGCGTCTCTACCACCTCAGACACTTGAGAGACTTCCAACTGCCCTCCAAGGTGCTCAGGAACTTTTACTCGTGCACCATAGAGAGCATCCTGACGGGAAACATCTTAACCTGGTTCGGGAACAGCACCATGCAGGACAGACGAGCTCTACAGAGGGTTGTGCGATCAGCTGAGCGCACCATCCGCTCCGAGCTCCCTGACCTGCACTCAATCTACAGCAGGCGGTGCTGGACCAAGGCCAGGAAGATCGTGAAGGACCTCAGCCATCCCAACAACAGACTGTTCTCTCTGTTGAGGTCAGGAAAGCGATTCCGCTCCCTGAAGACCAACACAGAGAGACTGAGGAGGAGCTTCTTCCCGCAGGCGATACGGTCTCTCAATCACACCACCACACAGTACTGACCCACACATATAGTTCTTACACACACACTGGACATTCTGGACATTGTTTTCACTTCATCACTTAAATCACTTTAAGCATATTTGCACTGCACAAGACATAATGTGGATTGCACAACACTGGTCACTATATTCTTAATTTCCAGTTAATACTTGTACAGCTGTTGTTATTGTGTATATATTTATTTATTTATTTATTTATATTTTTTCATACGTTCTTATATAGTTCTATACTGTGTATTGTGTATTTTGTTGTACAGTTATTTTATTTTCAACTTTAATTTATATATTTTATCTTATTCTTTCCCAGTTAAATTTACCCTTTTTAATTTTTCATATTTATTTCCTATCTTATTCATAGCCTTTTCCCCTTTTTTTTCTTTTTTTCTTCTTCTTTAGGTCACGAGGAGTTGTCTAAGCATTTCACTGCATATCGTACTGTGTATGACTGTGTACGTGACAAATAAAATTTGAATTTGAATTAGAATTTAGCTATGGATTCCAGCTGCATTCGTAGTTCTGCAAACTTTGAGTCAAGCTTTTCAGTTCAATCAGCTGTATTTCGATGTCCTCTGTGTCTAGCCAGTTAATGTGAGGTAAATCCAGCTGCTTATTAAAGCTTTCTGGTTTGATCAGGAAAGAAAATATTGGTCCACACCTGAAAGTCCCGAAAACACATTGTGAATTCTGTCTCGAGTCTACGGATGTATCCGTGTGTTTCCGCGGTGCTAATGCGGCACTGAGCCGACAGCTCCTGAAGCTTTTGAAGTGTTGTAATGTGGAAATTTCAACATCACTTGAAAAAACTGCCAGCTAGCAACATCCCTCTCACCTGTAGGCTAAGTTGTTTTTAGCCAATTACAAGTTGAATCTGGTAGTTGGGGTTGTTAGTTAAGGTACTGTCATTAAGAAGCGGCACAACTATGCGAGCTAATTTGTGATGTGCACCGCTGGCCCGGCCATTTATTTTTTTTAATGCACCCTCTCAGATTAATTCACTGCGTGTCATGCCCAGGGCTGGACTGGGACAAAAAAATCGTCCGGGCATTTTGACTAGAGACCGGTCAACCAGGTATTATAGGAAAAGCCATAAAGCCTTGATGTACACTGTCTTGTTCGCATATGTAGGATTTCTATACATTTTACATCAGATGAAAACTTTGGTTGTAAGATTCAGATAATTATTTATTAAAAGCTAGATATTTTAAATGAGAACAAAAAAGTATTTCTTTGTGCCCCCCTTTCCTTGATAATGCCCTACCTGGCCCCCCTGGCAAAACTTTGCTAGACCCGCCCCTGCACAGTTACCAGCTGTCAGCTACATAGAAAAGGATCCTGGTGTTATTTGTCTCTCAGAAACAGTTCATAACTTCCCTTCAACTCATTCATGTCACCTAAAAGGTAAACCTGTTTCTCCGTCACCTGTTCAGCTCTGATGATTCAGTAAGGACATCTCCTGGTTTCATCTTCATGTTTCCCTCTCACCAGATAACCAGCTGACATCATGGCCAGCAGCTTTTACAGTTGTGGCTTAAATAAATTCTAACAACAGCTTATCAAGCTTAAAGGTGCTGCTGTTGTTTAATGCGACCTCCGCTGGTTTCTTCTTTCTGGCACAACGTGGGCGATAAATAAGCTACACCTAAACTTGGTTTATATCTGACCCAGATAGACTGCAGCTCATAATTTCTTACCTGTTATGAAGTTCAGTTCACCTGACAATCGGAACGGTGGCCGGCTTGGGTCTCTCCTCCTGCCTCCCCTTTCCCTCATCCACCTGCTGGCCTCTGTGGAAGCTCCGCCATAACCACCACCAAACAACTGAGTTATTTTTACACATCGGCCACCATCTGGCCAATCCACCACCTTTCATTGTTTATATTGTTAGCCCCCCTCAAAAAAACACCAAACAAACAAAAAAAAAAACCCTGTCGGATCATAAGAACGAAAAATCACCATCAGCCCACGGACAAATGCCCGGTATGCCCGATGGCCAGTCCAGCTATGGTTGTGACATAAGTTAACCCTTTGCATGCCAGCTGTGCCAGCTCTATTAAGGGAAATTTTGTATTCATTAAATGTTTTAGTGGCAGGGATAGCTCAGTAGGTAGAGTGGTCGCCCCATGATTGGAAGGTCAGGGGTTCGAATCCACTGAACGGCTACCCTGAGGTACTCCTGAGCAAGGTACCGTCCCTAAACACTGCTCCCCGGGTGCCTGCCCCGGGCCCACTGCTTCACTGAGTGAATGGGTCAAATGCAGAGAAAGTAATTTCCCCACGGGGATCTATAAAGTATACATTATTATTATTATTGTTATGTTTTATATTATTATATCAACATATTAACAAAATTAAACATAAACTTCTCCACAAGAGAGGGCTAACTCTTGCTCTGTTGTCCATTTCTTACTCAGCTGAGCTTCCCGTTCACCATGCAATGAATGAAACAGAATTTACACTTGTCTGCACAGGCAGAGAAGATGTTCTCTGACTGTTCGATCACTTTTTGCTGTTATATCACAACCAGTTTTGACTGGAACAAATTCAACAGTTTCAGACACATTTGCTGGTGAGTTTGTGTTGTCTTCTAAATGTTGGAATCTTGAAGTTTTGTTCTTGCACTAGAAAACCTTGTGGAAATTACCTCGAATGTTACTCATGTGGTTCAGCCTTGGTTTCACGATGTTTATAGTTTATTTGCTTGTGATGTGATTTATTAAATATTGAATTAGATTAGCAAAGGTGTTGAGTGAACATCCCTGTGTTGTCATACACAGTGTTCACCCTACTGGACTTGCTCAGTGGACTGTAACCAAAATCAACTATGAACAGCACAGCGAGAGTGCTCTGTAATCAACAATTTCTGGGTAAAAAAAACCAAAGATATTTAAGAATCCAGTTTTGATAAATTGAGGATTTCTTCCATTTTTTTCTTAGAATTGTAACCTTCTAACATGTTTTTGCATGTTTTTCAGAAATGGTTCATTTAAAAACAATTTTTTTATTTAGTCCCCACATTTTTTTTTACATGTGGGCTTCCCATGAATGCCTTTGGTGGGATTAATTACATTAGGTCGAAGAAGAGATGAATGCATAGTTCCAGGCAGTAATCGGTGTCTTCAAGGAAGCTTTGGTGTTCCTGTGATAGTGCAGTGGAATTTAATACCCTATTATCTGTCCTCCTTAGTACTTACACTGATTCCTGTCTTTATGCCCTGCAGATCTGATAAACATTGTATCAAACTCAATTTAGTTGTCTGTATTATTTCTTTTGAGATCCCTAGAGATTAGATGCATTCCTGGTTATAGGCCTGGCCCTGAGATTTTTTTCCTTTCCTCCTTAAGCAATACCAGCCCAACAGCACTCACTTACAATAGCTGTTGCCATTTTTTTTCTTTTTATGAAATTGGATTGCAGCTCTTTAATTGTGCAATGCTATGCTATATAGATTGGGGGCTCTATCTTGATAAAGCTGTAGGCTTTTCCATAATGACCCATGGCTCAGGCTTTTGAATAAATGCCATGACAAATAGATGAGATACACTCACAGAAATAGTGGTAATGATGCTGTTTTTTGCAGGGAGTTAAAAGATTATCTAATAGCATTACTGAAAACATCTGTCTAAGCATCATCCCATATTTGCTGTGTTGCCCTTCTCTCTATTTACTCATTCCTGGCAGATGTTCAATGACTCTGGTTAGACTGTCATATTTTACTGGGGGTTTTTCTCTCCTATTTTTTTTTCTGTGGAAGACAGGCAGCCCAGGATTCCTGTGTCAATATGACATTGAAATGAAGTGAAATATGTAAGGGGAGAGGCATCAACTGCAAGCAAAAGGAGTGGAAATCATTTAATCCTCTTGCTCAGAGCCCCATGCCAAATTTATTTTGGAAGGGAATAGTTTGTTAGGATATCTATGTTATATGTGCAGAAAGCAGATTATAGATATCAGATTTGCTAATATTACGAGCCCAGCAGAAAACAGCTCATCTGTCTTACATAGGCTGTCATCTCCTCTTTGTCAGTATCATCATTTTCATCTTTTGTGACCTGCGCTCTCTTGGTGCTCTGTGGCAAGAACTCCTGCTCTCTCGTTCTGCCTTTCAACACACGTGTTTGTCATCATTTGCCTAAAATGAACTAAGAAATAATGGAGGTTCATCTCTAGTTAGCCCCCCTGCTGCCTTTGGGGAAAAGCTTCTTTTCCTGGGCCAGTCTGTTTTTCCCCTTGCCAAAGCTTACTCACACAGTAACAATGGGCTAATGGGGGCAGATATCTGAAATGTAATGTAATTAAAAGATGCACTTTTTCCAGACATAGGAAATAATGCACGTGTTTTCTGTGTATAGGAAAGTCAAGTTTGTGTCCTAATACACATATTAGCTTGTGTGTGTTTTGTCTTGGGATGCAAACGCACCACATATTCTCATTTGTGCTGTCTGCCCTCAGTGGCAACTGTGTAAGAGCAGTGTTACTGCACCTGTACCCACCTTGCCAACCTGCTTGTCACTTTGTTTCCTATGAGGCCATTGTGCTGCCTTTGCTATTATTAGATTTCAGATGTTAAAATGTCGATGGTAACACAGTCATAAGGACAGCCCTATGGACACTTACTGTGTTGTATTCTGCAGCTGCACTGTAGTGTTTCCAAGGGTAGACTATAACAATACAGACTATCCTGTCTGGAGCAAGTTCTGTGTTTATGCTTTAGCCAAACCCTATTTAATTAATGCATGTTATGTTACACCGACCTCTTTGATGCATTTACTTGGAATGCACAGGTTTGTCAAGAACCGATAAAATACCACTTTGCCCTTTTCAACCCTCAGCTCTTTTATTTTCTTCATGCTACATAATGATTAATTCTGCTGTATCGCTCAGATGTGTTAACACAAACACGTGTAAGGGTAGCTATGCCTTTGTGCTATGGATTATACTATAATACTTTAAAGCTTATGTTAAAACTTTGTGATTAATACTTTAAAATGCTTTAAAAAATGTTTTATTATCTGTACTTAAATATTCCAACTCTTGCTTGATTCAGGTTTTGAGCTCTTTTGGGGGAATTATGAAGATCAGTGATGTGCATTTTCAAATTCTTGATAGTCAAACAATTGATCTTCCTCTTGTCTTTCTAGATTTCACCAGAATCTCTGAGTGTTTTATTTTTATTATTTACCAAAACTTATGAAGTCCACAATCTGAGAAATTCAGAAAAACAGAAATAACAAAATCCATTCTGGAAAGTAATTGAAACTAAACTGAATTACAAAATAGAATCTAAGTAGAAAATACAAAGCTATAATAACTCTGGCAGGTAAGCCTTGAACCATTTAAGAAGGATTTATTAGTATGTGTAAAAGTGTCTTGCGTGTCTTGCATAAAATTTAGTAAAATGCAGCCACTCATTGCTTTCATTTTTAACCAGCAATATAGTTCAAACACAATTTATTGAGGCATTTCTTTTATTATGAGTTGAGCCAGCTAATTCAGAGTAGCCTTCTGACCCTACTGTTTATATGGAAAATAGCAGATGAAGGTATAAGCTAAGTGCCTCTGCACACCTTGCATAGATCATGGGCCAGATTTACTAATGAGGCCACATTAGCTTTAGGATACAGTTTTTAGAATTGGGTTGATGGGAGAGGAAAGATCTGTGGGTGGTTCACTGACAAAGACACAGGCAGTTTATTTCAGCCATGACTGACACATTCAAATAAAAGCAGTTCAAATTAGCAGGACAACAACAAGGAGATATAATGAGGGAGAATGTTAATCTACTATCAGAAATAATAGAGTGTAAGTGCTGATTTTAAGCATATGTTTCCCTTCGGTAACAGCATGACAGTTCAGATCCAGGAGAGGCAAGTAAATCAGAATCACTTTGTTTGACTGAAACATAGAAACACTACAAGATCATCTCTCACTGTAAAATGTAACTTAATGTAATGTAATGGGCATGTCAGACATCTAAGTTAAAACATGTATGAATTTTGTATTGGAATTACCCACTTCCCTCTGTTGTTAACTTCAGTTAAGTTCTGCTTCATCAAAATACTAGTATTGTAGAAAACCATATAGGGGTTTTGGCTATACTCAGGGTCAGGACTTCAAAGCTTTGAGCCATCCACCCATTCATTTATCTGCTTATTCTCAAAACTTCTTCCTCTGGCTTTCAAAGAAATTACACCTGTAGTGGAAGCTGTTACAGCCTTTTTTTTTCTTAGCATTATGCATAATTTGTGGAAAGTTGTCTGGTGCAGACATTAGTAAATTATGTTTTTATAATTTATTTTAATCATATTTTCACCATATTGTGTGCTTTGAAAGGGAAATGTTTACAGATATGTATGCCAAGGCCTGCTGGAAAAATCCCATTTCCACACATCAGTTGCAAAATTGACACTCAGCCGCTTTAGTAAATACAGACAGGCAGGGTTTTATGCTGGTCTTCATACCATAAGGTGAACCTGACAAAAAAACTGTTGTAAAATTCAATTCAATTCACCTTTCCTAATTCAGTGCCGGTAGTCTCAGAGTGCTTCATATTGCAAGAGTAAGTACCCAAGAATTTGGGAGGAAAAATCCGACAATTAGAGAGTTCATTGTGAACAAGCACTTGGCGATAGTGAAAAGAAAGAACTCTGTTTTAACTAGGAGACACTTCCAGAATAACCAAGATCAGAGAGGGGCAGCGATCTGGAGCAATCGGTTGAGGTGTGATGGAAAGGGAAAGACAAGTACAATAAATAAATAATAAATAAATACAAGGCAAGGCAAGTTTATTTGTATAGCACAATTCAACAACAAGGTGATTCAAAGTGCTTTACAGAGATATTAGAAACAAAAACAAATAAAAAACATGGACAAGGACAAAATGCAAACTGTAGGGAAAACTTGACATGCAGTAGCGACATGTAAATGCATTAGGAATGGAAAGGAATGGCTAAGTGCATCTTGGGAAGTAACCCCATGTAACCTGAGCATATGCCAGCATAATTAATAAATGGCTCAGGGTCACCGATCTAGCTGTAAGTACATACGTCATCAAAAGGAAAGTTTTTCAGTCCTGATCTTTATAAACTAGAGAGTGTGTCCGTCTCCTTAATCCAAACTGGGACCTGGTTCCATAGGATGAGCAGCCTGATAGCTGATAGGCCTTCCTATGTTCTACTCTAGGAACCACATGTGCTCTATTGGGATAATAACCAATGTAAGGACAAGACTTCGGTTGGATGCACATTATAATTCATTGTGATAAGCTAAAAAAATGTTCTCACCTTCAGTTTTTGCTGCAACAGCTTTTTCATTACCATGGGCATTACAATATGTTTAGTGACACTGTATAAGAAAACACAACAGAGAAGCAGTTGGGTGTTTTGATCAATTAGACACTTATTGATATTGGTTGATAAGTTATTATACTATTAATATTGAAATATGCATGCATAGTTATACTGCTGAGAAATAGCCACCGCTATCCCTTAGAGATAATGGATATCAATTCTCGAAAATGAACACGTTTCAGTTTATAAGGTTATAAATTAGGATTACCATTTTGATGCAAAATGAAAAGCACTGCCATTAAGCCTTACCTGCCCTTTATATTTCTTTAAGATCAATCAGTAATCTTGTTTAATATCCATCTGTATCAGTAACCGCCTAACTGTTTATTTTCAATAACAATTAAGTATTTGTTGTACTGTTAATGCTCAGTACGTGCATGCCAAAGAAAACAAAGTTGCCAGACGCTGCTGATGAGTTTCAGTGTGGCAAAGATATTACTCTCCAAGATATTCCTCTATAGTGCTTTTCTGAAAATGGTACAGCTTGCAGTGTATTGTAATGCATCCTAATATAGAAAACCACAAGACTCGTATATTGGTCACCTTGACAAAAGAACATATAGTAATACTTGGTTTTCTGAAAACCACAGTCTAGAGGATCCCATTGAGTCCACCGCAGCATACACCGAGTGAAAGGCAGTGAGACAGTCTGGACAGATATCCAATACATCAGGGTCAACATATTCACAGTTCTGCTTGGCAATTTAGAGTCAAAATCTATTTGCATTTCTCTGGAGTAAAAGAAATTCAGCGACCCTGGAGGAAACCCACACACCCACCAGGAGAGAATGCACACCTATTATAGCAAGGGCTTTGGCTGAAGATTAAAAATAGAACTCTATTTTGCAAAAGGACCTTGCTAACTATTAAACTCTCCTGCCAAAGTAACAGGTTTTGGGTTGCTGATGTTCACTGTCATAATACCATTTAAATTAAATCAATAAGCTGTATTTAAAAAATAAAATAAAATAATGAAAGAAACCTTTCTGTAGCATAAAAACTGTTGTTTACTGATGTTTTACTACAAAATATGTAACATTTAAAACCTTGCAATTTTGGACAAACTTTCATTATGTTCTTACTCATTTTGCTCTTCTTGTAAAGCTACTGCTGAACAAATTCATTTACATCAGCAGGGAAATAAGGAGGCATGCAAATTTGTAAATTGGATTAGCCCACCTGATGATCATGGATGACTGTGAAAAATTCAGCGGTTAACCACCCTCAGCCCACTCCACTCTACTGCACCCCACCCACATACACACAATACGGACATTATCACCCTTAAAAACAAAAAGATCTGACAGTCTAGTTGACAGTTCCCACACTTGCTGAGTAATTCATGGAATACATGTTATTCTAGTGAAACAGGCTTGGTAAGTTGGAAAATGTGGGTTTGGCAGATAAGCATTTTAATTACCCCTGGGTCAAATTTCAAATTTTTTTTTGTATATTTTACCTTTAAATTTACTGGTTTCTCAAAACAGAAAAGTAATGATGTTAGTTAGCGATACAGTTAGGGCACATAGATAATATATAGGATAACAATACAATACAATCACAATACAATACATTAAAAAAAAAAGAATATAATAGAAAACGCTATAATTTTGTAGTTAGACTCCCCAGCTGCTTTATTAGGTACATGTTGATGTTAGCGTGTTAGACCCTGTTTTGACTTCTGAATTGCTTTAGTTTTTATTGGCATAAATTCAACAAGGTAGAAATTTTCCTCAAAGACTTGAGTCCATATTGAACAGGATGGCACAGTTACTCTACATCCATGAGGAAACTCTCCCATTTCTCCCATTTTGTGGTATGATGTGTTACTCTGTTGAAAACAGACATCAGAAAATGGGTTATAAATATGGTTATATATTGTTAAGGTTCACAATTGAGGAGGGAGAGTACAAACCACCCATGGTCCAGAGGATCTTGGTCCAACAATGATTTTAATGAACACACGTGTGGGAAGACACTCTGTACGCAGACAGCCAGTAGTCCTCGACTTAATCAAAGCATGAACAGATATTTTATAGCATCAGGGTTTGATTTACTGACGCCCCTTCATGCGTCACAGATACATTTTATACATAGATTTATACAAGATGATCTTCTGGCTTTTACCCCAGAAGATCATCTTCTATTTTCATGGCTGGCCCTTCCTGTCTACCTTTCAGTTCTTGTCTTGTTCCTCTTTCTTGCCGAGACAACAAGGAACGGTTCCTCTTTTACCGAGACACTTTTGCAGTTACAGCCAGACATGAGTAACCTCTTCTCTAAATAAATCTAACTAATGTGTGTGTGTGTGTGTTGACCTCACATGTTCTCTGTGTCACCTGTTGCACTTCTGACCTTTCACCAGAACGGAGGCTCACTGAGACTATGTGTATGTCTTCTACTAAATAAATGTTTTAATCAAGAACCTCTACTAAACATAATAACTGTGTGCATAAGCATCTTAAGGCCTTCTTAAAGCTATCTGTTACTTTGTTAAAGCAATGATCATTTTAAATAACCTAGTGATTCAAATGGCCTCGTCTGGCCTGCTCCTCAGAATAACTTAGACTTTGCTTTCACTTCTGCAAAACTCTCTGCAAGCCTGTTTCCTGTCCTGTTACTTTTAGCCTTTCTGAAAGACACACTGTTTAACCCCTGAATGCAATATAAACTCCAGATTATATTATTAATGCAATGGTAATGATGACAATTATTTAACAATAGCAGTAAAATAATTTCCCTGCTCCACAATATGGACATAGTTGTCACCAATATTCAGGTAGGTTATTGCTTTTAGATTATTCTAAATTGATACTAAGGGGCCCAAGGTGTCCCTAGAAAAGATTAACTAGCACGAATTGGGACTCCTCTGTCTGAAATCTTGCGGGAAGCACTTCCAGATTTATGGTCCTGACAGTGATCACTGTCTTAAATTCTTCCATAACTATTGCCATCATTATGTTTTTCAACAGTGAGGTCTTGAGAGAGATCATTGGTTTTACCCACAATAAGATGTTTCTTGTCTGATACCTTGGTAACGAGGCACTTCTTTAAAGGCATCAGTTGGGACTGACCCAGCTGATATTAATTTGCACTATGCGGCAGGATTGCTTTTTATTTGTGTTCCTGTTTCTCTTTAAACTTTATCCGGTCGTTAAGTCTGATGTCACTAGCCGTGTCTGGGCCTAAACTCCGCTGCAGGTCCATATATCAAACGATCACTATGGCATTACTGAGAGTTGAAAAACGGTCTAAAGTCTTTCATCTTTAATAAAATGATCAGCGTTCTGTTCTACCAGGTGTAACAATTGAGTTTAACATCCAGGCATCCATGAAAACGGAATTTATGACATTTAACGGAGTTAGAAGTTAGCAGGAAGTTAGCTCGCTAGCTTCTATCTAAATACAATATAGCATGTCCTGACTGCGGGGTTTTGGAAACAAATTAAAACGTACAGCTCTGTTATCACTTCCAACATAAATGAAGACAGAAAACTAAACAGCAGTGACGTTTGTAGGGTTACTGAAGTTGGGCTAGCTGATATATAATGATGTGCTACGTGACCGCTAGCGACACAGCTATGTTAGCATAATATAAACAAGATAACTTTCTTTCCACTCGATAAAAGTTAACGTGAGTGTTCTCGGTGGTCAGGAACAAATGTAATCGCATGGCAGGATGCTGTAAAAGGACCAAACTTCAGCCAGGAGAACAACTGAGATAATCCATCCATAATACGAGGTTAGTCATTCATATACTGTTGCATGGGCTGGGCTGTAGTTACATCCTAAGGTTTTAAAAACTGAGCTTAAACAAATGATTAGCAGTAATAAAAGCCGAGGGAGGTCAACAGTGATGACTGACTGTTTTAGGAGCTTTTTGAGATTAAATAGAAGAAAATACATAACGTTAACAACACAAAAGCCATATTAAACGCAGACTACTTTAGGCCCGGAAGTAGGATTCATCACGTCATCACTTAACGACCGGATTCTTCTACCTTATTCTAGTTTCTTTGCCGCTTAACTACTCCCTCAGTTTTCATCCGATTTTCACCATTCAAATTTTAAGCTGTTCTGCTCATTCTGCTAATGTCAGCTATATGTTGTGGTGCTGATAACTTTTATACTTTTTGAAAATTAAGCTTTTTATGCCATTTTTGGGCCCATTTTAATGACTGGAACCACATTATCAGTGTGATTACCAGTTTAGCTTGCCAGGCTGAGCCGTGTTTTAGCTCAGTGAGATGAGCAGCCGTTTTCAGAGCAGGAGGCCGGAGTTCGAATCCTACTTATGGCAACATTTTTTTCAGTAAACACTTTAACTTTTTTTTAACACTTTTCAGAATAAATTTCAGCTTCTACACCCCTTTTCAGCAGAAATTTCAGCTCTTTCACCTCTTTTCAGCATGATTCAGCTTCTAACGGACCCTTCACATTTTTCTCTCACCATATCTGTCTTTGGGACAAGAACTAGTTTGGCTCAGTGAGATGAGCAGCTGCCGTGAGACCTGGTGGTGCAGGTTTGAATCCTACCTGTGGCGGTTGTCACACTTCTTCTCTGCTTGCACTCAGTGTGCTTTATTGACATTGTTCAGTGTACCCTTTCATATACAACAGTTTTCAGCAAAGACTTCAGTTTCTACAAAGTGTTTTCAGCAGATAGTTCTCCTGCTGTTTTCAGATTCCACTACACGGCATTCACACTGCATTTTTGCAGAAAATTCAACTTTGTCTAGTTACTGATAGATTTCAGCTGGTGCTGTGACTTCCCATGCCTTTTTAAACCTCCCTTTATTCAGGTATTCAAAAGTTTTTTTCCCTTTTGTCATTTCTCATCATTACACATAACTGAATGTATGGACATCAATGGTTTGATTTCTTTACATATGTGGATTGAATGGTTTGTTGCCAACATCTGGTGAAAATTTCATATTGATAGCACCTTTTAGAATTATATTTACACTGAAAATTGGTGATGGGTTCAACACTTTATCTGCTGCACAGACACAAATAGAAATTAACACGCGCTACCAGAGCAAGCAGTGTTAATACTATAAAATGTATAATGTAATCATAGTTTTCAGCTTGCTCAGTTTAAATATGTCATTGACATATTAGCTGTGGTACAATGGAGTTTTATAATGGAAAGTTGTTTATATATCATTTTTTAAACAGTCGTTTGTTTTTTCTCTCAGGCTAATGGGCCCAATAGTAAAACTGTCAATGAAATATATCTGCAACTTAACACATCGCAAAATACTCAGAACCTTAAATCAAATGTTATCTAGACAGATGGTGGAAGCCTGTTAGTTTAATTTAGTCTGGTAATTTTCATGAACAGATAAGTGTCATCTGTGACAGAATGGCTTTGTGTGGCGCAATCGAATTGTTCAGAGACGAGAGAAGTTTTGCATTCTCTTTGTCTGCTGCAACATCTTTGAGGTGTAATGCACTGGTACCAACAAGTTCTCTGCTTTATTGTGACATCAGAAGAAATTCCTGTCAAAGTCAGGAAAAGGAAATTGGCATCAGAGCACAGACCAGAAAGATGCATTTACTTTTATGCTTACTCAACTGCATTAGGACAATGATGCAGTGAAGAAAAATGCCATTTATGTAAAAACACATCAGTTGTTTAAACTATTGATAAGTGGTGATACAATCAGCTGGCAATACTTTTACACCGTGTGCGCGTGTGTGCACATGTGTACTTGGATGCATGTATTCCATTCTTGCTGCAGACTCAAGCTTGTTTTTGTAGCACACACCAGCACAGTGGTTTTTGTAACGGAGATTCAAATCAGTTGGCAATTTCTCACACATATTGAGCTGTATGCTAAAGAGCTAATTAACAAGGGCTGTTATAGAGTTCACAAGCTCCTCTGACATCTTAATTAGATCTTAATGACATTTCAGTTGGAATGGCTGAACTGAGTACCACAAGATGAGGCAAAACCACTGCTGATATGCAGAGAGAAATCGGAACTGTGCAAGACACGGGACACCAGTATGTGAAGCAATAGAGGAGAGGAGTGATAGTTGAGGATGTGAAAGTGGAAAAAATCTAAATAGGGATGGATCGAAGGACATTTTGGCTTTATGTCTGTACAGTAGTGTCCTGTGTTGAGATAATGTGATTGTGATTTACACTGATACACATTTCAAGTTGTTGTCCTCTCTCTGTTTTTTCTCATCATGCGTCTTCGTTCTGTTTCGCTCTCCCATTGGGATATGGGACTATATGTTTCCCAGTAATTACTCTGTCCATGTCCCAGTAGCATTACACATCTCATATCAGCCTCTTAAACAGATTCTTAGCATTTATTACCATAAAATTTCAATGTACTTACCCTGGAAATAACTAGATACAGCTTGCACTGCCAGTGTAGTAATGATATTTCTGGCAGATAGATGGCTGATTAGATACAATAATCTTCTGTAGTGCTGTGTTTTGCATTGTAGATGGTTTTGCGTGGTCTGCAGTGAATTGCAGGGGAAATCTTTTTTTTTCTTTTTCTGGTGGACAGTATTTTTAGCTGAAAGGTTGTTGCACGTTTATGAAAAATAATCTTTCCAGTGAGTGAGAAACCTTAAATGATCCCTGTTATTGTATCATTTTTAGTGATCCTTAATTACCTTCCTGCTATTGGCTAGACATCCAATGGTGCACAAACAGATGGATGCAGACAAAATCAAAACCCAGAGAAAGAGAGAGAGCCACTGATTCAAACCTTTGAATGCAAATATTTATTTATCAGATGAGTTGCTCTGTCTGTGTTTTCCTGGGCTCAGCTGGCCTGTACTCCTTTCACTTGAGAGCTGCTATTATAGGAGAAGGGACAGGGACATTTGGAGAGGAACTACGTAGAAATCCAGGGGACAATGATGAGGGGCCTAGAGAGAGCACAAACTAGAGATTACATGAGAGAAATTGAGAGAGAGGAAAGGCTAAATAGAAACTTTGTGTGAAGCCCCTGGCGAGGTGCAGAGCGAGGAATAAACAGAGTAGATGTTGGTTGAAAGATTGGGCAGCAGGAGACGTATTACTAAGAATCTGTGGGTTTCGACAGATGTTGTATTGTGTGCAGCCATTTCTGTTTATCACTTTCCTCTCCTTTCCCCAAGTCCTCCTTCTCGTCTCAGTTCTACCTCTTCTGTCTAGCCTAAATCTGTCAGAATACAGCCACGAATACCTGGCAACAACTTCATTTTACAAACACCCCCTTGTCTACCCGTCTTCCCTCCCTTACAATGCCTGAAGCTTCTGTTCATTAGCTCTTTTTTGCTGTTACTACCCGCTTTTATTCATTTGTGTATTTCACAGCCTTCACAGCAAATCTGGGAAATAGATTGTTAAAGACCTCTGCAAACTCTAATCTATTTGTATCAGTCATACATTTCCTTTTGTGCTTCTCCTCTTCGTCTAGCGTTCTGTCTGTGGCCAGGCTAACTGATGACCCATTAACCCTCGTCTGGCAGGGCTTTAACTATCAGACAGCTTGTACTGTACTTTGGCCGCTGGCTCCCAGTTATAAGGAGCAAAAGAATAGCAGTGTGTCACCCTGATGTACTGTGAGTCAGTCATTGACTGGTAGCTTTGTCAGATGCTATATAGTCTACTCAATCTGCAGCAAGTGGATAGGAGTTGATCTTACTCAGCTCGCTTATAATCACACCATGCCTTGGATGCTATGTGTGTTATTCGCTATGGTAACAAGCAACAGCATATATGGTCTGTAACAACAGTGATTAGAGCCTCTGCCCAAATTCCAGGTTCACAGATGCAGATACATTTGTGATGGGGGATGTGACGTACGGCGCCTGCTGTGTGGATGACTTCACTGCTCGAGCCCTGGGAGCAGATTTCATGGTGCACTATGGCCACAGTTGCCTAAGTGAGTCTCTGTTTTTTTTTCTCTCTTCATGACTCTTCGTGTAGAGAATGTCAAGTGATCTAGCATCGAAGACACCCACTTACTAAGAGTGGGTTGCATTAAAAAAAAAAGAAGCTTCAGAACATAGACATACCAACAACGACAGACTCACAGACAAAACCATCGATCAATGGAAAATGTTACTAGTTGGTGCATTCTTCCCAACTCTAGTTTGGAAAGCATATCAGATGTTTGGAGCCTGGGCATCACATTTACTCAGCAGATCAATGGAGGACATGCATTAGAGCCGTTCTTTGAAAACCTCAAGCAGTTCTCGAGGACCTTCACCCTCGCCCCCACTGTCTGCCTTTCGCAGAACATGGGAGGAAATGTTAAATCAATAGTTTTGATATATCTCTGCCAGAACGACCTCACCTATCCCAAATACCAGAAATGACCAACAGAATTTTAATACTACTGAAAAACTCTCTCTTTCGCTCTTTGGCTTTATTGTGTTCATTGTGTTAGTCTTTGTGTATGTGCTGTTGGCATATTTATAATTTGATTATCATAGAGCAATTATGTATGCAGGCATGTATGTTTACAAAAGATAAGATATGTACCTGTTTCTGCTGAGAGTAGCCCAGCAAATGCAAGGATAAAGGCGTTAAAGTCTTTGCGGGTTGGGATGGAGATCAGATATTAATTGATGGAAGAGATTAAAAAAACAAACAAACCCAAATGGACTGCAGATCCTGAGAGAATGCAAATGTAATGGTGGTGTCGTGCATCCGTTCCTGACCTTCATCTCTCAGTCGTGAGGACATCACTGCACTGTTTCCCCAAGATGTCAGCCACCTGTGGGAGATGAAAGACACGGTGTTTTGTCTGACTCACAGAGGAACTCTCTCTCCCGCATTCATTCATTTCCCTTTCATTTCCTCTGCAGTATCTGCTTTTGAGAGTAGTGGTGTCCTCTCATATTTCCTCATCATAAAGCACCTCCAGTTTGAGCCGGACAATATGGGCAACATCATAAAACCGTGTTTTAAAGTTCTAACATTGTTTGCAGATATGAGTTTGGGGACTTTTTTGTTGATGTTTAACCTGAATACCATAGTAGTTGGAACAGAACAGCCTGAGATAAACTGGGGAACATACTGGAATCAAAATATAGAATCCAAAATTGAACTCCAGGAAGGAAAACTGTCAGGAGATAGAAGCTCTCCTCCGATAATGGCAGGAAAGTTTTACTGGTCTTCCTTAAACATCATGAGTAGATCCTCACTATTAAAGTCATTTCAGAGCATGGCCATGGCACTGATTTTAGAGTAGCTAGTCGTATTTGTGTGGTACTGGATAACAGTTTTGTAATTTTTATAACAGCCCAGGTAACAGTTCCCATCTGTAGACACTTGCTGTGGGATTGTTATTGTATACGACTGTATTGATTGTTTTGAGCAGTTGAAATGTTGTCAGCAGTATCAGATTATGACATTAACTTTAAGTGAGAACCCTCTCATGTCCTGCTGTTAATGTTTGAATTCATTGTGAATCAATAGACTGTTTGGATTGCTCCATCAGGTAATAGAGAAGTCTTCAGATGATTGTGGCTATGGTGAATAGCTTTAGATAATAAATTTAATAAACATATAACCTTGACTGCCCTCTACAACGCCACAGTACCATATTGTATTACATTTCTATTTTTATATATTGCCCTCTTCACTCACATCCGTTTTCTTGTTAAATTGAGCTCGTTTGTGTATTTTGTGCCATTCTCAGTTATTTATTTTATCAAGCTAGGTTGCTTTAACAATGTAATTCACCAACTTTTGGGTCAAATAAATGTCATATCTTATTAAACCATAATAGCATAGCAAGCGTCTCTTATTTCATTATATAAATGCTAAATCCATTCTCCAATCCAAGTTAAATGCTATCACATTTCCCCACATAGATAATCCAGATTATTTCAGGACCACATTTTCAATATGCCAAACGATTGGCTTATTGTTCATGAATTATACAGAGGTACAATATCAGAATAGATTTTGTTTTTACATATTGATTTTTAACAGACCATTTGTAACCAAGCCAGTATAGCACTATGTCCACCCTTTTGTTCAATTTGAGTGTGCATTTGTGTTTGTTTTCATGGGCATTAATAAGCAGCTGTGCTAAGTGAGCTTATTGCCATGAAAAGGATAAAAACCAGTGATGGTGCAAGTGAGTCGTGTCTGTCTCATTGACTGTGTCTCTGATTGCAGCACCTAAGTGCTCTCAGGCTACCATGCTAATGTGAACACAGATCGATGTCACTTTCCTCTGCCCTTTTATGTTTTGGGAGTGTCTATAAACAAGCAACAGACGGTTGTTGGTCTCAGTCTAGATTTTTACCTATCTCCCCCTCATGATGTATTTAACTCCTTGGTTTCTCACTCAGCGTGTGGCCTGCAGCAAACCCCACTGTTTTAAATATCTATCCATCTGTTCTCCTTTACTCGGTGCTGAAATGTGAGCCCATTCATCACCTCTGTTCCCAGTTAATTGACAACCTACCCTTCACACTCAAACTAAATACCCATAACACACACGCTCGGTATCCTGTTACTTTTTCCACTCCTGCCTCCCATTCCAAAGCATTTGCTCTTTATACAGTTTATTATAAAATCATCTGCCCACACCCCCAAATTAAATTTCTCTATTTTCCAGCCTACTTTCATGGGAATGTTTCATTCTTCTCCCATTTCCATCACAGCTGCCTTCAGTCCTTTAAGACGGCTCTTATGTTTTCCCACTATCCCCTCTTTATTCACTCCCTATTATCTGCACATTGTTGAGCCTTGCTCCCATATCGCTCTCTCTCTCAGTGTTGCTTTAATCTAGGCCATCAAGTGAGCTGCACTTGTTCATAAAGCATTTCAACCATAATGGGCCATTTGCTTAATTGTAACAAAAAAGTCCCCTCGCTTCTGATCTGCAAATTAACTGTAGCACGAGAGGAAGACCGATTATAATGATCAACACAAACAATAATTCTTCGTTCTTATCTAGACCCTTTCCCCCCTTGTTTCTTGGACTCTCCCCTGCTTTATTCAGCATCTAACTCAGCATGTCTGTCGCTACGTCTCACAGGCCCGGGCGCGTAGTAAATGGTCTGTGAAATTAATGGCATTAATAGTAATCGCGTGTGTCCTTCTCCTTCCCTAAATAATTGAGGTCTTTGCATCAGTTCCTGCACGTGCTAGACTCTCACTCATGTTTCAGTTATGTCACATAGGTGCGTACCGTAGGATCTTTATATTTGCAGTATGCTCACATACGGTTTATTTGTGTAGCTGTATTGCTGTGTATATATGTTTATGTTTTGATGTTGCATATACAGCAGTCTAAAGAAGCAGGACTGAAGTATTCATCTGTCTTTCTTTTGTCTTTGTCTTGCTGCAGTCCCCATAGACTCGACTGCAGGTATCAAGATGCTGTATGTGTTTGTGGATATCCAGATGGACAATGCACACTTCCTGGACACAATCAAGTTCAACTTCTCTCCTGGACAGTCTCTTGCACTCGTCAGCACTATTCAGTTTGTGGCGGCGCTGCAGGTGATTAAGCGCCGGTTCTGTCAGACTTTGTGTGCATTTGTGTGTGATTCTCGCATCGGAGAGAGCTGACGCACACAGTTATTGTCACTTGTATTTTCCATATTACATAAAGAGTATATTTTTCTGTACAGTACAGGAATACACACACACACACACACACACACACACACACACACACACACACACACACACACACACACACACACCTCTGCATTTGTACAGTATACTTTTTTTTGCAGTTCCTGGCTTTTATGAACAAGCTCACACGCCGCTCTTAAAGCTCAGTTCAAGTGTGGGTTTGACAAATCCGGCAGCAGTTATTTTGGATTTGAAAGGTGCAATGAACTCGGAAGGCCGCTCGGTTCAGCATCGTGCTCAGTAGTGCTCTTTATATAAGCAGTGGCAGCAGCTATAGTATTAAGCTCGAGCAGCCTTCTTTCAGGCTGGCTGCCTCCCTTTTCTATAATGCATTTTGCTGCTTTCATATGCTGTGTTGAACCAGCACCACTTTGGACCTTTACTAATGCAACCACTGCTATTTTTAAATCAAGCTCTACCGTAACAGGTCACATTATATGATGGGATGTTTGAGTCCGCCTATGTGTATATGTCTGCATAAGTCTCTATGTTTTGTATGCATGCTTGCTCTCACTCGTGTCTTATGTGTGTAGGCTTGTTGGGGTCACACAGTACGGGCGGGAGAAGTTCACCCGTATTCCTTGTGGACTGCCTTAAATTAGCCTTAAATCGTTTGTTTATCCTCAGAACACACACACTTTTTCCCTTTTTTTTTTCTTCTTATAATAATTGTTCACTCGTTTTCTCTTTTCATCTAAATGAGTACACATGAACTAGTTCATTTTTCTAAAAATTAAAGCACTCTTTTTTTGGTGCTTTGCAGAAGCATGAGGATTTAAACACCAGTTGTGTGTTAAGAGTTACACTTCTGGCAGAAAATCATTCATGACCCTTTCAGTATCACTTGAAGTTGACATTTTCAGTCTTTTAAAAATATTATATTATTATAATATTCTATATATTTGCACCAGTGGTAATAGTGGGTAATCCCCTATCTTCTGACTTTTAATTCTGTTTTTCCCTTTTGCATACATTGAATCGAGACCACAGACAGTTGCACGTTTTTATTCCTCTGGTTCATATCTTTAGCATGCTCAATTTAAAATAAAACAATGGACACTACATTAAAGTGCAGGTCTCTGCATTAATATCACTTGATTTACATCAAATGTAAAATTGCAATGCAAACCTCGAAACCCATTAAAAGGCAGACTTGGCTTTAATGTAATATCTATTGTTTTGTTTTACTTAAATGTCCTACAGCACAGAGTCTGATGGAAGATGAAGAAAAATGTTTGGTCTGTATGTTTTCTGTAGGTTCAGACTCAGCCACATTCATATTCAATGCATCTCTTGTTATCTTTCCATTATTAAAAATGTAAAAATGAACCATCAAAAGTGAAGAACCTGATTAAATACGTGCACAGAGAATATAATCTCTTCTCCTTCCTCCATATTCTAGGCTGTGAGTGCAGCCCTCAAGACAGAGTATGATGTGCATGTCCCACAGTGTCGCCCTCTGTCACCGGGAGAAATTTTAGGCTGCACCTCCCCTCGCTTGGAGCGCCATGTCAATGCCATTGTGTAAGAAATCTTATTCCTCCTGTCTCCCACCTTACAGTGTCTGCCCAGTTCCTTTTTTTTAGTTAGCACAGATTAGATAGCTGCAGAGATCCAGCATTGGCTCATCCAGCCATTGTCTTCTCTCTCCTTTCCTTCCATAGTAAAGTCTGCTATTGCCATGCCCACCCATGTGGCATGAGTAATAATCTGTATGCCATAATGCCTGTCACACCAGACAGAGCTGGCTGTGATAACCAGCCATATCTGTGAGCTATAAGGAGCCAGAAACGGCCACCTTGAATAGCTTGAATTGTATGTATTCAGACACCTTTGGCTTGTTTCAAGCCAGAGTCAACATATTCACATGTTTTATAGTTTAGATTTAAGGAAACGCTTTAGCAAAATATAACACCTACTATACGTTGCCATAGTAAGGATTGACAGGTTTCCTTGATATATTAGTTTCAGCTTGTCTGATTGCCCGTTTTAATTTCTTATTTTCCCCATTTATTTAATCTTAATCAGAAAAAAAAAGATGATGCATCCAGTCAGGAGCTGCATGTACCCTAAAAGACTACTTCCTGTGTATTTTCACAAAAACACCGTTCATGTGCGATGTGTCAAAGTGATGCTTATTTTGCCTGTGCTGCAGGGAGGAAAACGCTTGGCAAAGTAACAGGTCCAACTAACAAACAACACCTCCGCAGCTACTGTGTGTCTATACATCTGGTGCTGGTCTGCAGTAGATAAATCTTATGCTTTGTAGTGCACAGTGAGATGATGTTCCCTTGATATAATTATGCCGAGGTGCACAGCCCCATATGTCTGATCTGCACACATCTAATGTTTGTCCATGCGATTAAAATCTCCCAGTGCGTAACAGCTGCACAAGGACGGGCTTTGCTATATGCATAAGTGGATACAAAAGTGATGTGTACTGTGTGTCTGTTTCAGTGTGTCTCTTTGTATGCGTGAAAGCTGTGGAAGGGTCAGAGTGTGTTTCACCTTCTAATCCAATGTGCGTTGTCTTTGATGTGTCAGCTGGCTTGTGCAGAGGTGTGCTGGGAGAGAAAATCGATTAGCCTACCTGAGGGATGTATGTTGCTCTCTTTCTCATTTAATCCACACGTGTTACATTGAACACATGAGCAATGATGAGGACTTTAACCTCACTGGTAGCACCATCCCCTAGTGTTAAATTTCAGTCTAAAAATATATAGCTGAAACATTTTATTTTGATGTGAAAGCTATATCAGAAGTGCAGCTACAGCGAAATGGTTTCCCTCTGCTGATCAGTCTCTTTTTACTTTAACGAATTATTCGGGTAATAGCGCTTTGATTGTTCACTGTCACTAACGAAAGCAGAGCAGATCTGCTCTTAATATGATTTCTTTTTTACAGTGCATGGTTTTGTTCAGCACCTGTATTATAGCAATAAATGAATATTTAATATCAAGTCATCCTATATGAATTCGAAATGAGCAAGTTCCCGCAAAAAGTGGTGTGTGCTCAAGCTGTAATTGCATTTTATCAAAGTTTTGACCCACTTGAGCAATATGAAGAATGAATAGTGATGCATTAGTCTTTAAGGGTGATTTTGAAGCTCTAAAAGGTCTTAGTCTCTGTCATTTCCATAATGAAAAGTATTTTTAAAGTGTATTGAAATGGCCATTCGCCCATTTCGATCTGCCACCTCTAGCTCTCACTCATAATAGAACAATATGAAGATGTGAATGTGAAAATAGGCAGTTGCGTAACGCACAGGCACACAGCATTCTGCCATTCTAGTGAGAGCACTTTTGAAAAATAAAGAATATAGATAGGAGGACTGTGGTCATAGGGAGCGTTAAAGCACACCAACCTTTTTTAGCCGCAGAGTGCTGAGGACAACCGTGACTGAAATGCAGCAGGCTTATTGTTGGGAACATAATTATACGAGGGCCTTGGATGTTTCTAAGCAAAGAGAGGCAGTGCAACAGAGGCTCTCCTTGAGTTCATTTTGTGTTCAGTGTTATTACACAGATGCAAACAGAGACAAACGTGCTTACACACAACCATGCACTTGCTAACAAATAGAGCCTCAGCTAGTCGTGTCTCTTGGTAGCCTGTATGGCAAACCACCCACAGCCTGCTTTGAGCCACTCTAAACACTGACCAATTAGTGGGTTTAATTGCACGTCCTGGCACAGTAGGCCTTTTGAGACACCTGCTAAGTAATAAGTAGGGGTACTGACCTGAGTCCCCCTCAAACTAACAACAGGATTGTTCTCAGCCTGACCCCAAGGGGCATTTATGTAAGAGACCTTGCATTTTTAGACACCTCCATGGTTTGTGAACTCCACGTCTGCTTGCGCTCTGGCGAATCCCCAGCACCAGACCCCGGGTTAATTGGGAAAGCTTGTATTCTCTGTAAACAGCGTGCTCCGCTCGTTGAGGTCACATTCCCAAACAGCAGAAGTGGGCAGACCCTCCACCCAAGCCGTAAGGCTTCTGCCTGAAAACACTTTGGTCTTCTGTTAAGAGGCTGCAGACATAAATTAAAAGACAATGTTAAAAAAAAAAAAACAGAGAGAAAACGCTGATGGAGAGAATAAGAGAATAGGTCAGCATTTCTTATGGCTGCACAATGAATTTTAATCATCTTCAGGGAATTTTCTTTGCACACTTTATTTTTCCTCTCGTTTCATTCACCTCAAACATTGAATTGATTGGTATCTTTCTACAGTTATCTTGGAGATGGAAGATTTCACCTGGAATCAATCATGATTGCAAACCCAGACATTCCTGCCTACAGGTATTGTCACATATTTCATGTATATCTCTCTTTATATGATACAAAATAGTGTTTATTATAGAACTAGTGTTAGTTTGATCATTTGGGGGCAAATGATGTCAAATAAACTTTTTGTAATAATTGCAATGAAAAAAGTAAAACATTTTTTTAAGTACGGAAGCGATCAACATTCATAATCACCTTTTTGGATCCTCAATTTATGTTCTAGGCTCAGAATCTTATGATGCTTTTTAGTGCTGTTTAAATTTAAAAACTGCTTGCAGTCCTGATTATTCACCTTATCGCAGTGGCATGATAACATTATGTGAAGCTCAAGTTCTGTTTTGATAAGGCTTGCTTGCATGCAAAGTGAAATTGTGTTGTTATAGACATATGCACTGCTGCACAGATCACAGGTCTCTCTCATAAACAAGATTCTAATCTCAAGTGTACCCCTTGTACCAGAGAAAAGGAGATTAGATGCTCAAAAATACATCTATTTTTCCCTCAGATACACTAACTCCTGTTGTATTTGATGACTTTTTGTGATTGGATTTTTCACCTTTTTTCTTTTCTTTTTTTTTTTTTTTTTGGTGCATTTATGTCCTTGAGATTGATGCCAGAACAATGGATTGTAATATGTGTAATCAGGTTCATTCTTTCAAAAGTATCGACACGTCCTGTTCACATCTGTGATTTTCAGCCTTTTTCTGCCTGGCTATGCTTGTAGATACGACCCCTACAGTAAGGTGTTCTCCAGGGAATACTACGACCACGAGGCCATGCGCGCTATAAGGCTCCAGGCTATTGACAAGGCTCGACTGGCCCAGAGATGGGGACTGATCTTGGGCACGCTTGGCCGACAGGGCAGCCCTAAAGTCCTGGAGGTGAGTTTGCATCCTCATTTCAACACTCTACATGTCCCGAGGCCACTTGTGCAACGGCTTGTAATATTTCTTAGCGCGAGTTTTTTTGACAAGTGATTTGGTGACATGAAGTAGTAATAAGACAAGAAGTCGTCACACTGGGAGCTTGTTATTTCAAATTTAGGATGATGCAGCCAAACAGCCATGGAAATCTTATCCTTGATCTCGCTGCTGGCTTCAAGCATGACTGCGTTGGAGTGTTACTAGTGATGTATGATTTTGAGCGTTTTCTGTTATTGCTTCCACAATACAAACATTAAATAAACAACTACAAATAAACATCTCAAAGCATAAAGAACAGTCTATACTTTTCCTCGGTGAAAGCTTTTGCAGCACAGTCCCATCACATTATTTGCATAAATTAACTCTGGAAAATTCAGCCACTTAGAAATGCAGCTCACGTTCTTGTTCAGCAAGCATTTCTAAGCAGTATTCAACTGGTTAATTGTAATAATTCAGTGAAATGTGGGGTATTTTTATACATAAATGATTTTAAATTATCTATCGGTACCTGTTTAATGCTCTCATCACACTTTGTAGGTAAGAACTATTGGCATGAGAATTCATAAATAGTATAGTAAATGCACACAGTCAAAGGCTGGTATATTTGGTGCAGACTCATAAGTGAGAAGCTCAGTCTCTGCAAGTACAAAATATTATGTATTAGCATGCGTGAAGGTCTCTAGTCACTCTTAACTTGCAGCTGGTCCTCCTGCTTTGCCCTCTCTTCAATTGCCAGTTTGTTTTTCTCCTGTTTGTTCCTTTTTCTTTGTTTTGTTTCCCCTTCTTTTCCCTACTGTTTTGAATTTTACTTATTACTAATTAAATCATAATTTAATCAGTAATAATTCAGTGCTGTATGGATTGCTGTATGAAAAACTGGAGCCTCCATCTAAATGCTAGATGTAAATGGTTTAATACTTCCTCAGCGAGTGTACATGCATAGACTTGACTTGTTCGCAAATATCCAGACTCAAGAGATTATGTTAGCACTGATGTATAAATGTCAACTAGAGTGAAAAGTTTAATCTTTGTGTTGCATTCGGGGGTGGATTTAAAAAAGGGATTTGAATACAAACTCACCAGAGATCTTTTAAGATTAGGAAGTGTAGTGTCAGATAACCTCTCAAGTAAGGGGGCAGAACTATCTGATAAGAGCACAGTGATCTAAATGTTGCAAGATACTCCCAAGGACAGCGGATAACAGTCACATTTTACCTATATCTCATCAAAGAAGGATTTATGGGATATCTTCTGGTTTGTCTGCCTTTTGGATTCCCAAGTAACGCCTCAGTCCGCTACCCACAACTAAAAAGACAGAGTGAGAAAAAGAACCAAGTTCCTTGATTTAGCTAAACAGTTTAATTTAATGACATGTTTTATAAGGTCTGGTGACTGGGCTTGTGCCCATCAGGCCTTATTCACCGACCCTGAGGAATGATAGCCACATGTGACACCACTACTCGCCAGTCACACTGTCTTTGTCTCGCTTGTCTGTCAGTTTTCTGTTGTGAAAAATGTCTTTATAATGGTATAATGTTTTATAACTTCTGGCTAGACTGCCCTTTTCCAGAACTGCCAAAGTGAATTTTACCAGATGGGTGTGGGGGACACTGATGATTCAGTAGCTAACTGTGTTGGAAACTTTCCATGCAGAAAAAGCTCAAAACTATTGTGTACAATACCTCACCAAGTAAAGTGTGTTCTGAGTTGTAGCTGGGCTGATTTATTTATTTGTTTTAAACCTTTGTTCTGTCAAATCTATGGACAGAATCTTCAGGTGGACTTAAAGAGTGGAGAGAAACCAGGCACATTAGAACTGCAGCTTTGCTGGTGATGTAATTGTGTAGGTTTCATCAGACTGTTCAGCACCCGATCTAACAGTTTACTGCCAAGCCTGAAGTGATTGCGAGATTCAACACTTCCATGTCTGACGATGTAAGACTCTGCCTGAAAACACTGGTTTTGGGGATGGTAATTAATTTTATTACTAATCAAAGGAGTTAGTTAATCCACCACAGGAATGCATACACTGTAAAAAACATTTAAATGAGCCAATCTGAGGCACAAATGCTCAATCTAAATTCCTGCCCTCTCCTACAGCTTTAAGCTCTAGGTGGAGACTGCGAGAATGGGATTTCAGTTGTAAGTGCCCAATAAAGAATTATCTTTACAGTGTGCCTGGACACATGGCAAAAGGATGAAGAGATTGATTGTCTGTATAGAGGCTGGAATAGTACACTAGGCACTTAGCGCTGAACATAGTTTGGGGGTCTAATCTGTAAGCTTCCCTGTTGAGGTGTTGAGGCCAGAGCTAATTGGAAAGAGATTGAAGGGAAGAATCACATTATACTGGAGGGAGTGTAAGATGTTGTTTCCAATGTGTAAATGTGCATTAGCAGAAAAAATAAATAGGCGGAGATGCAATAGTTCAAAGCTTGATGTTCAGATGAAAAAGTCTAGTCAAGCTGAAACTGTGAAAGCACAAAACCTCTGGAGTGATTATCAGCACATGTTAATGCCATGAATCATGTGACCTATACCTTATTATATGTGGCTGAGTTTCACAGCCTATTTTATGTCTAGAAGGCAAAATGTTTTCATCTCTTTTTCTTCCAGCACCTGGAGTCAAAGCTCCAGTCCTTGGGCAAGTCCTTCACTCGAGTGCTTCTCTCGGAGATCTTTCCCAGCAAACTGGCTCTGATACCAGATGTAGATGCGTGAGTATTATAATGCATACACACAGTTTTTTTTTTTTCAAAATGTTATTCATTTGATGGTTTGTTTGACACTGTCACATTTTAAAAGAAATATATATATATATTTTTTTTTTGCCCAGACATATTAAAGACATATATATGGTCAAGGGAATGCATACCACTCTAGAAACACAGTATGAGTATGTATGAAACAGCCATTAATTTCTCACTGTGGTGTTGTGGGTAAACTTCTCAAATTAAATCTGAAACTCTGCCCTTTAAACCCAAATTCCTGAATATGCGTTGCAACAAATATAAATATGGACTTATTTACACATGCGCTAACGCGTGCCCTAATTAAAGCGTTCTTTTATTTAGTTAGAAATGCTGAGCCAAAGCAGATGAAGCAAAATGATTTCTCATATTCTCTTGCACTGTTTTTCCATTCTGTTTTGTGCTCTGTTTTTCCTTGTTCGTGTGCTATGCCATACAGCAACATTAAATCCAAAAATTAATTAACCTACACACATCCCTAAAACTCCTCCTTTGGCTCTTTGTGTTCTTCATTTGCCAATTCTTTATCACTGCTGTGTCTCTCTGATATAAAGGCTGGGTAATTTATCTTTCACATCAAGGACCCTGCCAGAAATCTAGTGTTCAGCAGCTAGTAGTCACCTAAAATTTGCAATCAACAGCATTTGAAATGTATTCTGTAAGCATCACTGCACACTTAATTGGGTAGTCAGCATAATTTGCAAGTGGGTGCTATAACAGGGAGCTGACAAACAGAGTTTATAGCTTTATACACAAAATTGGCATTCAAGTCCTGGGAAGAGTCCATGATTTTGCATATGGCATAAAAGCAAACAGTCCAATGTAATGAACTTGAACGAGTCATAAAATTTACACTACACTAAGATCTTGACTTTTACATCTTGATATTTGTAGTGGTAGGTCCTGAAATATTTTCTGCTGTGTAGCACTGTAACCCAGTTCAGCAACTTACAGGTGTCTTTTAGACATGGACTCCTCACGTTTTATTCAATGAAATATCAAGTACTCTGGCTCCAAGGTTCAGTTTGTCTGATTTATCTGACTTCCAACCAGAAGAGCAGAGTTGAAGATGGATAAGGGGTTAGTGAAACACTGATGTGCAGCAGCGCCAATCACATTCGCACAGGCACAGCACTCACACTCCCTCAGATTGGCCTCTCACTGTGGAGTAATGAGAGGTGTGATGTGTGAGGGAGGAGTGGGTGAGAAAGGGACAGAAGGTCTGAGAGAGAGTTGGGGAGAGAGAGAGATGCAGAGGTAGTTGAGGGGGCTGTGTTTGGAAAGCGAGCGATCACGGTAAAAATATTATTTTTTTATTTGTTTTTTTGGCTCTTGTCTTCAGACTGACGTATGAGTACAACTCAAACATTATGTAATTCAGGCACGATTCACTGAACCAAAACAAACCCTCATTACAGACAAAAAGGTTTCCAGCAAGATCTGTTTCACTAACATTAAAACTAAAGTCCAATCTGCACATGTATCTCAGGTAGGAATTTATTGTATGGTTTTACACCAATTTTTTATCCCATCAGTAAACCCTAGATTTTATTTTCCTTTAATTATATAAAAAAAAAACTGCTTTAAATAGATGACAAATTCATGTTATTACCCAAAGTGACCATGAAGTTGAATTAGCGCCATACTACAGCAGGTCTGGAACTAGAGACAAAACCAGAATATTATTAACCTACAGGGTGATGATTTATTGCTATGCTGTTTTATTGGTTTGTAATAGTTTTATCTAGGTGCACCTAATAAGCTGTCCATGGAGTGTATATACATCAGAAAATAGTGCTGGAGTAGTCTGCCTTTGTACTATTGAAGACTAGGGCTGTTTATCATTTCCGAGTGCTGGAGCCAACACAAAACCTGAGTTTCTGTGCTGGTCATAAAAGGTATCCGAGAATCTTGTCTAGAAAAAAAGTTCATGTTTGGTTAAATAGTTCCAGTTACTATTGGGCCGGTGGTTATGGGCTATTCCTTCCCTGTACACCCTGTCACATCAGCATGGTTTGCTGACATTTATTCACCAATAATAAGTCAGACTCATTTCTGATAGAAGCTGGAGTTCACCCGGTTGGTAGTCGTGGAGGATTTTAGGCTTGATGGTTTCCCTGGGCCGGGGATTGGAACGCTGTACTAGGAGGCTTTTTATGGACACTTGTTGCTGCAGATGCATTTCAGCAAGTGCAAAAGAACAAAAACAGGACTGATGCATGATTGTAGGCTATTTAGAGCCATTTCCTTCATTTTTAATAATGTGGCTTTGTCTGTAATCATAAAATTGTTCCTTAACAAGCCTAAAAAATGTGACATTTGAAGATGACTTGCTACCAACATTGTCCATATTACTGGTGATAAATATTTATTGGGGGTGACGACTTTAAGTAGAATTCTTCTGATGATAAATTTGACATTTATTTACTTATCAAACCATTAGTTTGTTCACCTCTAGTATTTTTTCACTTTGTTCCTCCAAATAGTTTGTGAGACAATTATAGACAATACAATTCACCAAGTGTTTGAAGCTGTGTCAAATCTGCTTGTGTTAAAAGAGGAATTAAAGAGAGAGACAAAGCGAGGGAGATTGAAAGATAGATGGTGAGGCGGTAAAAGACTCACTCCTGCTCAGCACTAACCAACATAGCACACTGTACAGATCCCACCCTCAGGCTTTCTTTGTCATTAGACACACACATACTCACTCATATAAAGTGAGAGGCACCATTAACATATGCTCTTAAGAGTGTAATTAGGCTGTCCCCAAGCAGGTTCTAAACTGTTGTGCAGACATCTGCACAGCACACACACTTATCTCAGCCAGACAGCAAATGCCATCCGCTACATTTCAGCCTTTTATCTCTGTTCGAATATTTTTGGGGTCTGGGAGGGGGGCTCCACAAAAAAAAGAAATTGTTTATTTTAATTCAATTAGCTAGTTTGCAATCAAAGGTGAAGAAATTGTTCTCTCCTTGGAGTTCTGAAAGGTTAATTGTTCTTGCTCTTGGCAGGTCAAGTTTGTGAGTGTAATTGAAGCAGAGCCACACAGGTGGAGGGAGGCTGCGGTGTAATGGGCCACAGTGGGTAATGCAATGAACTCAGGCTGGAGCTCACATAGCATATCCAGATTTAAATGTCAGGCAGTTTTACCTTTATACATCACTTGTATGCTGCTCCTCTAAACTTTATATGTTGTGTTGTAATGAAAGCATCATGTTTTTTAGAGCACACAGATCATTTTGAGAGAGGCTGACTAAACAACTGTCCACAAAAGTCTGTGTGGTATGAAAGACTCAAAGCACTTTCCTCCTGGAAAGTAATTTCCTGGTGACTTTTAGGCACCAACAACTGGGTGTGTTCCTCTTCGGTGAGGGTGTCACGACTAACTCGATAAAGCCTATGCTTAATCAATACAAAATGCGGGTAGGTCAGCGCTGCTTCAGGGTGCCCCATGTAATCATCAGTTTTTATCACATGGTCAAAGACATTACACTCTGCTAAAGGCCTTAAACGCATCCTCACACGCTATGCCAAAAGGTTATTAAACCCCGGGTCAACCTGTCCCCAGAATTAATTAATTTGAAGTGGCTCTATGGGATATTTGTGCATGTCCCCATGCAAACACCTAACCTCCACCCACTTTGCCTCCAGCAAAGCCCCGGGCCAAACTAGGGTTTGGTTGACCAGGTTCTGTATGTAGCCTGAGTCCACCATAGCCTGGCCGAGGGAGTGTGTTGGAGGGCTGGCGACACGGAACACTTCCAGCAGTCCTGCCCTGATCCTCATGCAGCTCCCGGTGAGTGAGGTGTGCCGTCTTTAGCCGGTGGGACCTGCAAAGAGACAGACAGGTGTGAAGGGTAGATGATGCTGGTGGCGGGCCTCGATGGTGATGCATTCCACAGCTGCCTCCATGGAGCCGGGACCAGCCAACTACTCACTGCTGGTTTCAGCTGCCCCACCAATCCTCTCAGCTGCCCAGACAGGTGGTCCTCCACATGCGTCACCGCACCAGGCCGACTGGTCGGTGGTAGCGGACCCACTCTGCTGTGTCCACTGGGGGCCTCTTCGTGAAATGCTAGAGCATGATCATATCCAGCAGTGATGCCTCTCCTTTGGTTGGGCCAGGCTGCAGCCACCTGGCGAGGGCAGATCTGCTAGCCTCATCAGGTCTCCCTGGAAATGGCAGCAATGGTCTTCCGGTGCGAGCTCCAGCCAATCCAGTATCGCCTGGTGAACACACTGGAAGCTGACCTTCACCGTTGTGGGGAGGCTCAGCGCTGCCACAAGTACCTTGCTGGCCACTGTGGTACCAGATCCTCCAACACTCTGGTCCAGTGCTCGGCCAGGTGCTGCAACTGGTCAAACTGTTTCCAGTGCACCGTCGCCTGCTCCATATGCATGGCAGCTAGCTTCACCACCATATGGGCCAGCCCCTCCAATGGCTGTGCCAGACGCCGGTCCATCATCCTTCACCGGACTGGGTTTTGGCCCCATTGTGGTATGAAGTACCCAAGGCACACAACATGGGTGCTTTTATTTGCCATACTTCCTTTTCTTGCGCAACTTTCGCACTGCCTTGTCCCCTTACAGCACACAGCTCTCTTGTCAGGTCCCTGCATCCTACTAAAATAGGGAAGGCATGACCAGGTGATGGAAAACAGCGTTGTAGGTCAGCCTCCCCTGACACCACACCCTAAACCCACTGCTCCACCCCTCCCGTGCAGCTGAGCTACAAACCACACCCCGCCCACAGTCTGTTCCACTGTTTGTTTGGGGGATTTTTCTTGGTTTGCGAGAAAATTGTGAAACAAGGGTCAAATGAGACAAAAGCCCACCTCTTTCAGTGTCTGTGTAACTCTCCTGTTTTTTAAAGTCTTTGTGTTTTACTGTACGTCATAGGTGTCAAACTCTGGCCCGTGGGCCAAATTTGGCCCGCAGCCTAATTACATTTGGCCCGCGAAGCCATACCAAATTATTATTACAGCTGGCCTACCGGTATTATACAGCTAATATATATATTGTTTAGTATTAAGCTTTGCTTGTTCCATGTTCAGTTTTTCAGCAAAACTTGTTTGAGTCCATAAGAAGAGATTCATTCTTAAATCTGGAGGAAGATCTTTTTTTCAATAAATATTAATGTTAGCCCGCGACCTTGTTCCAGTTTTAAATTTTGGCCCACTGTGTATTTGAGTTTGACACCCCTGCTGTACGTCATGATGATACCAGTTCTCTTCCACACTTGCTAAAATGATTTCAAAGATAGCGGCTACAAATACTGTTTCCACTGCTTTTAAGGAACAATACAGTGGTACTATGCACCTTATCACACTGCAACATTCAGAAAGTCTCATTGCTAACACTTTTAAGTCCCGCCTCAGTTCATGTGCCAATCAGCTATCTTCTCCCTATGAAGGACGAATCCTTTCTTCCTTCCCTTTTCATGCTTTTTGTCTTGCTTCCCTCTCTACACTGAGTTAGCCCTGAGGATTTACTCTTTGCTTATTAATCACCCTCCCTCTTTTTTTTATCACTTCCAGTGTTCTTTTTTAATCTTGCACTGCAAATTTGCATATTCAAAAACATGTTGCATATAAAAACACACATATACAAACTGTTGGTTTTTCTCCTATATTTAGCCCTTTCCCCCACTGTTTTCCTGCACTAAGGCCGCTTTGATGCACGTGCAGTGTTTGTCTGTTTAAAGGCTCAGGTTATGAATAGCGGCTGATAGACCTAAAGGTCACATTTCAGATTCCAATCTCCATCTAAACTTGGCCAACTTAGGACTGAGGAGATTGGTGCTTGGTTGAAATGTCTCTGACTCAGCTGGCTCTCAAATTAGGAGGATGAATCAGAATTCACTCTTTGGGGGGAGCCTTTTTTTCCTTCTTTTTTTTTTTAAGTGTTAGTTGAAAATGAGAAAATGCCATGCATTTGCCCAGAGGGGGTGGAATATTTCTGTGACAGAAAGCAGAGTGGAGTGAGCGTCAGCGGTGCAATCAATTCTGCAGCCGAGAAACTGTGTGAAAGTTGGAAAATGAGGGAAAGACAGAAAGGAAATTTGACGCAGTACCATATATTTGAAAGTAGTCAAGCACTCACAAACTAAATCTCAAACTGGTGTGTCCTTATTGACGTTTACCTATCATTAGTCTTTATATACACTGCAGTTCATTTTGTATTTATCAATCATCCTGATGGATCTTCATCATAAGGATTAGGGACAGGGAATGTTATGCTTCCTCAGTAGAGACGGAGCTGTGAATAGCATTGATCTGTGAAAGCTAACCCCCCGTAGCCCCAGCCACTTTCCGTCTCCATTTTCCCATTGTTCAGTTTTCCCTGCAGCTGTTTACTTCCACACACCCTCCTCATCCTACTCCCATGCATTTTCCAGAGTAAACACGTTCCTCCCTGCCTGTCTTCTTCCTCTCTTCTGCCTCACTTCTGTCTTCTCTTCTTGCCTGCGCCTCTTCAACCCCCCCTCCGGTTTTTCATCTTCATTGCTCATTCTCCCTATCTCTCTGTATCTGTGTCCTTCTCTCTCTTTTTTTTCCCACCCCCCTCCCCATCTCTTTAATACACAGCCGCTTCACCACTAAACCTACGCCCACCCCACCCCATCCCTCCGCCACCCTGTCTGCGAGCAATGTAGGCTACCTCCGTGGAGACCGGCTGGTGCGGCTTTTTTATTCACACTCACCTAACCTCTTCCTCTTTTCTTTCACAGCATTTCTTTGTACCCCTGTTTGCATCTTTTGCAGTATTTTATTTTCCTCTCTGTTTCTGCCTCTTGCAACCAGTCGTCACCACTAGACCACTTGAAACCTTCATCCCTGTCTTTTCAGCCTCCCTCTGACTATGCATTCAGATGGTGTAGCATGGCTGTCTTTAGAACTGTTGCAAATCAGGACAGATCTCTCCAACAGATGCTGGAGGTCAGGTGGAGGGAGTCTCCTCGCACTAACCCACTGCATCACGTACCCACATGCAGTGTGGAGTTGTAGATGTGCTCTAATGTCTAATAGGATCTTAGTCTCTCAACGTTATTGCTTAACTGTTACACTCGCATTTGCACTGATTCTGAGGTGTACGTTTGAGCTAAAATTTGCACCTATTCCTTACAGGTGGGTTCAGATCGCTTGTCCACGCCTTTCTATCGACTGGGGCACTGCCTTCTCCAAACCCCTTCTCTCTCCATATGAGGTAAGCATCAACCTTACAGCCTCTCAACAAGCCGCTAATCGCTTTTCATACAAGTGTCACACATTTCACACACACAGACCTTCCTGTCTGCACATAACCTGACTGATGTCGTGTTGAAGCCTTCATCAAAGTGCAGAAGGAGAAAGTTACATTGTTAAGTGATTTTTCACGTTGTATAAGACTCATCAAGGCCTTGCTTGTGCTGTAGATGAAGAATTATGTCTAGTTCTTCCTCCCTCTTCCTCTCCCTGCCATAAAGCACACCAGCACACGCATATAAAACACCATCAGTAGCAGACTAGCCCCCCCTGCTGGCTGCAGAACCATATAGACACTCCCCACCCCTTTCAGCTTGTTTTTCTAAAGGGAGAGAAATGGATCGGACAGCATCCCATAAAGATCCATTTCAAAACATGTGTTTGTTTGTCTGCAGCTGTTGTTGCAAAAAAAAAAAAAAGCAGGCTTGTTTTGTGATGAGCTTGGCAGTTATGTCACATTATGCTTTTATGTGACCTCACTGGTTAGCACTTGAAGTCAACTATTAATTCGTTCAACGGGGTTTTTTTTTTTCCTCAGACGTATGCCACTGATTTGAATACTGAAATGGCTGCAAGGGGAATTGCTGTCTTGAATATTGGATTGTGATTTGAAATGGTTGCTGTTATATTCAGACTACACATCTTTGTGCGCCGCACACAACGTGAAAGCACTTACATTTCAGAAAGGGGCCATTAAGAATAATGATAGCATTCACCTTAGAAGAAGAAGTAATGGTTATTTTGCATTGTTTTTGACTGAGGTCTATAACGGCGCGTGCTGTAATGAGGAAAGCAGCAATCTGTTTTCTTAAGCCCTTTGTGCTACAGTTTGCTTTGCTCTCCCCGCCAGCTATTTGGGAACGATGTTTGTGCATTTAAATAATTTGGTGCTGCTCTTGTGTCTGTATATGTGCGCTTGTGATAAGTCTTAATTCACCCGCATCTCATACCTATGAGTGTTACACGTCTCGGTGCGCTATGCTTTTCACTGTGGCATTTAGGAGGAAGATGAAGAGGAACGAGATGGGAGGGTGAAGTGAGCAAGGAGATTTATTTTCAGTGCGTCTCATGTTATATTTATAGTCAATAAGACACACTTGGCTCTCCTGTCAGAGCAGGGATTAGCAAGAGAAGCTAGCTTCCACAGAGAGAGGCAGTTGGTGTGAGAGGGGAACGAGAGCAGTGGGGAAAAGAGAGAGAAGTGATTGAATAAGGGGTAGACGAGAGGAGGAGACTCTGGTAGAAGGCTGCCTGGAGAAAGGAAGGGATGGTTACTCTGTAGTGTTTTTATTTTCTGATAGATTGTGTTTTAAAATCTGGATATGAAGAAAGTTATTTTGCCTGAAAAACATATATTTAGGAGATTTATTTTTTTTTACAACAGGTTAACATAACTGGGATGCAATTATATCTTAAAAGAGAAAGAGGCTTTATTAAGTTTCCAGTACTTTCTTTTAAAGAAAAACAGTGTTTTTACTTCTGGTTTTATTCAGGAAACTTCAGCCTTTGCGTAAGAGAACAGAACACTGTCTTGTCGGTTTGGGTGCGTGCTATACTAACGAACGACAGTCACAAGCTGCGCAAGTGATGAATTATGTCGCACTAGAAGAAAGATTTCATCACTTTGAAGCTGAATTTTTCATGTCTCCTTTGAACTAAATTCTCTAACGGGTGTATTTGGAGTTTTATAAAATTTCTATGACTTGTTTTCTCATCATAATTCCATACATCATCGGAATTATTCCAAATAGTTCAAAGCTGAAGTTAGGTCTTGGCATCTAAACAGCTTGAAAGATGAACGAGTACTCGGATAAATGAATAAATGAACAGTCAAATGATTTGTTCTTTCATTCAGAACGCTTGTTATGTATGCTTTTTCTTTCGTTCGGAATCAGTATTCACAGGCATTTCTCTTCCATATGGAGCAGTCTTCACTTAAGTCACAGCTCTGTCATGCCACTGTTGTTGTTCCTCTCTAACAGCTGTTGTAGCGTTCAGTGCAGCTGCATAGGGATAACATGACAACTCTGCCTGTTATCCAAGCTTATTATTATGACACCTGTCTTGTCGGTATAGTCAGTCTGTTGTGTCTTCTCATCACTCTTTGGTTTCCTGCTGCTTGTTTGTCCAAAACGCTGAAAACTGCAGATACAGTACTAGGTGACAGTGAACATCAGCGGAATCATGTACCATAACACCTTGAAGGGTGCCATTATTGCACCTTTTGCTCATCGTTTCTTGTCCTTTTTTGATTTGGTTCTGATTTGTCACTGTCTCGCCATCTGTATTTCTTGGTATCTTTCAGGCAGCTGTTGCTTTACAAGAGGTGGGCTGGAAGGAAGTCTACCCCATGGACTTCTACTCCAATCAGAGCCTGGGTCCGTGGGCACCTAACCACCCTGACAACCAACCTGTGAGGCCTGCTCGTAGACAGACCCAGGTGAATAGAGCTGGGAGATAAAAAAAGAATGAGTGACGGGTGGGGAACGCTGATAAAAAGTGATTACACTCTGTTCAACTCATGCTTGATGGTCTTTATCAGAATGTCACCACACTGACACCCAGTGGCACAGTGACAACAGGACATGTATCTCAACATCTCTTTGTAAGGCGTGGCTATGACCTTGACCTTGATGTTCCTTTTAATTATTAAAAAGGAAGAAAGGTGCATAGATATTGATTGAGTTACTGCTCTGCGGATACATCATACAGTAGCTGTATTTCCAAGTATTATCATTTGTATGCCTGAGGTAGGTACTGTCACTGCTCCAAGTGTTAATGCTATCCCTCTGCCTGCCTGCAGAAAAAAGGCTCGGAGCCAGCCATTCCTGCCAAGCACTGTGAGCAGAACCAGTGCGCCCCCTGTGGCTGCCAAGGGGAATGACACGCTAACAAGCAGAGAGAAGTCAGACCAGAAGAGGAACAATTGGAATTTGAGTCAGTCTAACTTCAGAGGAGTTTTCAGCCTCTTTTTCAAATAGATTTTCTGCCGATATGATGAGCAGTTGAGATGCGACCTGACCCTGTTTTGCTTTCTTCTTTTTGTGGTGAAATTGTGAAGACAGTAAATCAGAAATGAAACCTTTCTTGTTGTGAGCAGGTTTTTTTCTCCCTAAATGCAGTGCTGTTCTGAAGCTATGAGCCTGTTTTTAAAGCTGAGTGGTATGAGTTCCTAGATGCGTGCAGAGCTAGTCACGACTGCTCTCCGTTCTCATTATTTATTGATGGTGGAGTCTGTCAATAAATAAATAAATAATCCTCCTATTGCTGTTTGGCCGTTACATTAAAAACTGATTGACAGGAGCCTACCGTGGCCTCAGCTGATCCCAAGAACCCTCCCCAGGTGGCAGCACAGTGTGACAGGTGATTTTTGGAGAGTTTTAATTCTAAACAACTACCCAGCTTCTCCAATCACATCCTCCCTCTGCTTTCCACCTTTGTATCACTTCAGCAGCAAATGGCAGTGAGAGAGAGCGATACTGCCAGACATATCCGGGATGCATCACGTGTCCCGCTAGCAGCTACATTTTTTTAAGAGCTCAGTATTTGCCACAGTACTGTGTGTGATGCATAGCAGTCGGGAATAAATTATTGGCCAGCAGAGCTCTCTTTCAGCTGATGTTCGATTTATATTCTAGTTTGTTCTTTCACAGGCAAAAAGGAAGAATGTTAATAATCTGCCCTTTCCTCTTCTCATAACTCTTCAGGTTTGTTATCCCAGTCTAAAGATTTGTCATGATTTAAATCAGAAATGATTTACTGATTACAACATAAATAAAAGGGCTTTTTTGGATTGTTTAAAATACAGATCATATACATTGAACTTTATGGTTTTAAATTTAACCATAATAGAAACAAGAGCTAGAAAAACTGTATATTTTAATATTTAATATCCAGCCATTTACTTTCTGCTGCTTATCTGATTTAGGATCACAAAGGTGATGTGGCCACTCACAGCTAAGGCGAGAGGCGGTGTACCGCCTTGACAGGTTGTCAGTCTGTCTACTGCATGATAACACAGACAACAGCTCAGCATTCACACACACGGCAGGTTTCGAATTGCTGATTAGCCTAACATGCATGTATCTGGACTGTGAAGGGGTATCAAGCCCGGTATGGGGACAACATGCAAACTGCACATTGAAAGGACCCAGGTGCTTCTTGTTGTGGGGCAAGAGTGCTAACCATTCCACCACCACCACGCCTCCCTTATATTTAAATACAAAATTGTTAAATTACATCATGATTACTTTCTTAATCAAGTAAACTTAAAAAATTATGAGGACATCAAATACTGACTGCTGAAATCTCCACACAGTGAGTCCTTCAGGTTCCAAGTGTGACATGACAATAATCAGACTTGTGATCTAAACTTCATGATGATGGCAGTTAGTGAAACAGGACAAAAATCTCCAGGTTCACAGGTTTTGTAATGTTTTGTAATGCCGCCTCACCTCCCTGCTTATAGACCCCTTAAAAAAAGGTATGTGAAGAATCTGTTGGAATTTAGAGTAAGAAATGAAATATTTTTATATTTGCAATCCACTGTATTTATTAGCCATTTACAAGTTTTATAAAACACCAGTTTCCACACAGGGAATAGTTATCTAGATAAAGTTCATATATAGCTAACAAAATCATTTTTAATCAGCGAGTGAAGGTTATTGTTTGATTATTTAACTGTAACAAACAAACTAAATCATCAATAATAACTTTTTTTCTGATGCATTTAAATCTTCACTGAGTAACAAATTACATTTACAGCTTCTACATGAAATACGCTGTATCAATACTATGGTAATGATAATAATATCACCTTTATGCCCATCACTGTATATTTACATAAGAACTTAACATACTAAATATATCATTTGAAATTTGACACTTTCTAGTTTGATTTTTAAGCACCTTATACTTCATTTTGCTTTTGCTTCCTTTTCCCTCATGAAGACTTACGATTTATTTTTTTTTAATGTTCAAAGCTGATGCTCAGTTTTATATGTAAAAGGTCCAAATAACTAGGAGAAATTAAATTCTCTCTATAAACTAACCAGTCTGAAAAGAGAAGCTGAAATGATGAAAAACACAAACCTGTTACGACCCCAATATGTGAAAATGTGTAAAATGTAAATAAAAACAGAATGTAATGATTAGCACATCTCATAAATCCATATTTTATTCACAATAGAACATGGCAAAAAAAGTTAACTGACACAAATTCAAAGAATCCGGAGAAATCTCTGTGCGCAAAGGTCAAGCCAGAAAATCAGCACTTGAATGGCTGTGATTTGGAGGGCAATGAAGTTGAAGTTAAAACCCTGTATTGTGTTTTGGAAATCACTGCATGGGCTGTGAATGGTACAGCAGATAGTAGTGATGATACTGTAATGTTACGGTGTGGATGGTATAGCACACTCTGTGAACAGAATTTGGCACACAATCCACAAATATGAAGATGATCCAGAAATACTGCCATCTTCTGTGGACCAAGGCTAATTTTAAATGGACTGAAACAAAGTGGAAAACGGTTCTATGGTCAGACACATTATTTTGAAATCAGACCGATCAAATTTCAAATTGAAATGTGAACCTCTTGTTATCAGCTCTCAGTCTCAGCAGCTGGAATCCTATATTACAAGAATAGAACAGCATTCCCTGTCCAAAAGCCTGCAGCTGGTTTCTTCAGTTTACAGGCTTTTACAGACTGTTGTTAAAAGATGAGGCAAAGCTACACTGTGGTAAAAACACAGGCCTGTGCCAGCTGTTTTGAAAAGTGTCAAAAACGATTTAATACTTTTCTTAAAGTTCTACATTTTCTCAGTATAAATATTTTACATGTTTTATGTGTTTTTTGTGGATAAAATGTGGGTTTATGAGATTCCCAATCATTGCATTCTGGTTTTATTTATGTTTTAAACATCATGCCAACATTTTCAGAGTTGGGATTGTATTATTCTAGTTGGCTGTAACTGTTTCAAAACATATTGTGATAGCTTAATTTGTGCACATAGCTGCAAGGCTGTGGGGGAGGTAGACCTGAAAGTCAATGAGCTTCTCATCCACAGCTCTGCCAGCCTCTCCCAGTCTGACCTGTTACCTCAAGTACTTTCTCTTCCATGCCAAAAGCTGAGTGACCACACAGAGGCGCTGTTTGCACAGCTTATTTGCATTCTTTTAAGCCATTCAAGTCACTTTTCACTTTTCATTCTAGAAACTTTACACTGCATGATCACACGTGATTACGTGTACTTGGCTGAGTGCAAGTACCCAGTGTGCCTTTGGTTGCTGGTGTGTGCAATTATTTTCCAGACGTGGTGGGAATTTGACTCCACGCTCCTTCATCCTGCTTGGCATCCCTTCTGCCCTGAGTGTGCTTGCCATCGCACTTTGTTTTGTGTCAACATCGAGTGTCTGGTCCCACGGAGAATTTATGACGTATTTATTATGGGTCTTATGACTACACAGGCCACACGATTTAGTTATCCTGGACAACAGGTGCTCAGGTCACGTACCATGCGCAGTGATACTGATGTAACCTGACTGGATGGTTAGCTGGTTGCCATTGGTGCCCAGCATTTGTTTGTGTAGCCCGCAGTGATGTGACTCAAAAGTCATCGGCTAATGCATTCTCGACAACCACTCATCATTCAGAAGCCGAAGACTGATTGAAAACACATTTTTAGTAACTCTGAACTGTCTACCTGGGTTAATGTTTTGGGGATTTTTTTTCTCTCTATGTGAAAGCAGAGAAAAACATGTCAGCACCTGTGATGTATTTAGTCATTGTTTCTCTTATCTAGGGAAAGGCTGAGTCACAGATGGCTCATCCGACCTTTATTTTCACCAGCCCCAACACCTTAATGCGTTTTAGGTAACTCACAGAGTAAACTCATCTTTCGTGTTTTTCATATCGCTTATTTGTTTCTTCTTATTTCTGTCCAAAAAGGAAATCAGGTGTAAGTGGGGGAGGGGGGTAGAGGCTTATGGTGTATGGTACCACAACAAAAATAAAAATGAAGAGGAGTAGATTTGCTTTGCAAGTTTGATTTTGTGTGTTCTTTTTTATATATATATATCTATACCAGTTTGTCTTTGATGTACAGTTTAACACATACTGCATGTTATTAGAGGGTGGGCAGGGGGAGGTGGGGCAGTAGAGGGCATGTATATAAAATCCAGATGGATGTTTGTGTTCCAGTGTTTGCTCCTGTGTCTCTGTTGGTTTTTTCCTGTTTCTCTCTCACACTTTTCTCCCTCTACCATTTATTGGATTACATTAGAACAGAAAATAAATGATTTTGTTTACATTGCCTGTATTTACTTCTGTCAGGACACCGTAGGTGGGCAAAAAACTGTTTATAAAGGCATGAAGGTGAAAAAACTGTTTGGAAGATTGAGACTGCTGGTTTCTCGTTGTTTGCTGTGTAATAATATGCGTGTGGTGAGATGATGCACGTGCGATTTCGATTTCAGAAGAATGGCCCTCGGAAGAAGAGCTGCATGCTGTCACTGTGCAAGATGTTTCTGCATAATCTGGACATTTCCGGGATCATTTTCCTTACAGCGTGTGTAAACCAAAACGCAGCAAGGCTTGTCGTTTCCCATTTCTGGATTTTGCTAAGAAGCATCAAATCTGTAATACAATGAGGAAAGCAAATCCTTCAGAACAAAGGTTACTGCTCTATTGAGGACAGAATTATAAAAGCGAACAGCTAAATTTGTCAAAACAGCTTATTATGTAAAGTTTCAAATGCTGTAATTCTGAGTATTTCTTTGAATTAGTTTGATTAAAATGGTTTCAAAAAAAGATTGAGCTCTTCTTCAATCTATTTAATCACATCTTGATTAAATCACCCTTCAGCATCCCTGGGGAAATTTGAACAATAAAGCTGACTCGTTGTGTGTGGGGGAGACAAGAAGGCTGTGCAGCAATGTGAATAAAGGTTGCTAGAAGGTTGAATAAGAGTCTTTTGTGGGAGAAAAAAAAAAGTGGTGTAAAGTGATGACTAATTCTGCGTGGGAGGTCAGCCTGTCCATGATCATCTGGCCAAGCACCACCCATGCACAGGGCTGTCACAAAGTCACCTTCTTCCTCAACACGTCCACGTCCTGCACTCTATTCTGAGTGTTTTCTTGTCCTCATTTCGTTCAGTCCTTTCTTATTCATTTTAGTGGGGGAAACCTGTTGAACGAATGAGGTACCAATTGTTACAGTTTTCTTCTTTCTTTTGTTGATTTTTTTTTCCAGGTCTTTTATAGCCATGCTGTGAGGACAAACGAGTCCTATTAAAAACCTTCAAACACTTTTTGGCTTTTCGTGAAAACATTATTTCATAATAGTTTATCAAGATTTTGATCATCCAGGAGCAGCAACACCCAATTTATCTACAGTTCAGTCTAAATACATGTTAATCCAGTAGCTCGCCCCAAACATACGTCATGTAATTTTATCAGTATCTGTTAGTTAATAATATAACATATGGATGTGAATATTAATAAAACGCCCTGAACATTATTGAGTCTTTTTTATACACTTCAGCCATCTGCCTTGTGCCATTCATGAGCTAATGATGCTTTCTTAGCGAAAGCTGTGATTGTTATAATTATTGGTGGGATGGCATTTGCATCTGATTATAAGTTAATCAACGGAAAATCCATTAAGGCAGTGGTAAGCATGCAGATTCAGAACCAAAAGCAGACTGAGTGCAGCTGGTTCATCTCGGAAAATCACTACCACAGTGTCTAGGAGTCGACTCTTAAGAACTTTTTTTGGTTTTGATAGCATGCCGTAGTTATTAAGTTTTTCTCACATGTTTCTTTCTTTGTAGCTGTGGTAGCTACTGAAAATAAGAATATTTCATATTTGAATGAACACTTGAAATCTAAACATACAAAGAAGCATTTGTAACTCTTGTCATGACAAAAGTTCTTATCTTGGCATTTTCAGTAGAGCCAGTGAATGTATAAATAAATAATTTAACATCACTGTTATTTTTCTGCTAATCTATTATGAATTTACATAAATGATTTGTTAGTAGTTTTGACAAATTTAAGATAACACTGCATATAAGTATATAAGTGCTTTATTAAGATTTTCTTTTATAAAAATGTCTAAGTCACTTATTAGTTTCTCATTAACAGTGATTTGGAGAACAGCTAATGGATGCAATAGAATTCTATTTAAAATATTTTTTTAATGACTTTTACCTTTAAAATACGAGCATATCAGTAAGATTGATGTCTGGACTGACTGCATCATTGCAACACCTTGATTCTTTTTGTTTTCAGTCATTATATTTCTGATTTCCTGCTGTGCTCGGAGTCATTGTCCTCTTGCATGACTCATTTCCAACTCAGCTGTATTGGACAGATGCCCTCACATTTGTTTCTTTGGTATACAGAGGACTTTGCGGTCGGCTCAATGGCTGCAAGGTGCCCAGGTCCTGTGGCTGCAAAACAAATCCAAATCATCACCTAACAGCAGATGCTGCCTCCTATGTAGCGACCCTTTTAAATAAGTCATAATTGTTCTGTTCTTATTGTATTGTCAAGATCTTTAGCTGTTTAACATGCTAACTGACACCTGTAGATTCTTAAATTCAACTCAGTCGTTTTCCTTGGACACACACTTTTGGCAAGATTAAGAATGTTAACACACACCCACACAGTTTCAACCTGTCTTTGTTTGCGCTGTACCTCTTAGTCATCGATGCAGATGTGAAATCGAAAAGTCTCTGAATAGTTACTAAGACTGGCAAAGCCATGAATGACTAATAACTGACAAATGAAAAATGGAGCATAGTCTGCAAGCTAGTTCAGGAAGGCGTCTCGAGCAGCAATGCGACATAACTCACTCACTTCATGTCACGCCATAAGTTACCAAACACATCCTCCCAGTCTGGTAGTATATTTAAACTGTAAAATGTCCTTTCTTTAACCCTGACATGTCACTGCTGCCTGGTGTTTTAACCACTCCAGCATCCACCTGCAGACTCCATATGGATCTTTACTCATCACTGGCAGTTTCTCTGTATTATATTTGCACAGCATTCTGATTTGAAGCCCACACGGCAAAATCAAACTGCATTCTGATACTTTAAGTGATCCTTTTGAATGTGATTTCTCTGGGTGGAATAAATTAATAGTTACTGTTTATCTAATTTTGCACTTTTTTGTGCCCTTATATAAAGTTAGTAAAGGTCCGAAATATATCACTATAAGCTACAAATAACAAGGCCAGTGGAAATTCACTTCATTTCAAAGACTATAACATTTTATTTTCCAAGACTGTAAGAGAGTTGTGTTTGTTTAAAAAAAAGAAAGAGAGAGACAGAAGCTAGCTGAGCCATATTTATGATATTTTCTGAATGTGGAGATATCTTTTCAACTGTATACCTTTTTTATCCTTTCTAGCTGTCAGATTCAGAAAATATCATGCATATTGTTCAGCCAGTTTCCTGAACACGTTCTGTTACTTGGAATCCTAGCTCTAAAAGAAACATGTTTTACCTTGAGACTACCTTGTGGAACAGAAGATTACCATGAAATTATGAGGCCACTTGAGCGCAATTCACCGAATGACGCTTATTTATGGAGTCCTACATCACATCATTCACTTTATTCATTTCCTCTCATTTGTTTTGGCACCAAGGACACAGCATGATTTAGAGTCTTCTTTTGAACCCTTTACAATCACCCTCTTCTAATTTTAAATTGCCAAAAATGCTGCAAAGCATGAAAGAAATATTCAGATCTTTACCAAGACTCGGATCAGGAAATTAGCCCAGTAAAGGTAATCAATCAGATTTTAATATCTCCACATTATTACATCTGCAGATATTAAAATCTGATTGATTACTATTACTGTGCTAATTTCCTGATCTGAGTCTTGGTCTCTGAACAGTAAATTTTTGTGATGATGAAAAAAAAACCCCAGCATTTGTTGATCTACAGCGCAGAGACAAAAGACAAAAATCACCTTTTAAATAAAAAAACAGTTGATGGTGATTGCATTCTCTTATCTGATTGATTTGACTAAATTTTTAAACTGATTTATCCAGCCTGTGTCCTTCCCCAAAGGACCAAATTTATGTTAAACCAAAAGTCACCCCTGTGTGGTTAAATTTGAGCTCTGACTTGATTATTTAAAAGCAGCTCCAATCATTAAAAACACAAAGTGGCGTGTGCTCATGTTTAAATAATTTATTAATAAGAAGCCATACAGTGGTAAGATTCAAACATGCAGCTCAAGAGTATCTATCTATCTATCTATCTATCTATCTATCTATCTATCTATCTATCTATCTATCTATCTATCTATCTATCTATCTATCTATCTATCTATCTATCTATCTATCTATCTATCTATCTTCTTATTACTGTGATTAATAAGTTCCTTGTTGTTTCTTAGATGTATGATGTGTCTAATGTGTCTTTCATAAACTTCCTCATGTGAACCACTCTGGTTCAGATGTATGTTTTGCCCCCTAGCGACCATGGCTGTAGACTGTTACCACTGGTGCTGTTACTACAGTAACAATCTAATGCCACGGTCACCATGGAGACAGCAGGAGAAATATGATTGGCTGTGGTAACCACTGACGTCCTCTGTGGTTTTATGATGTTGGTGATGCAGCCTTCAGTAGTGCTGGGCTCCGACAGGAAACTTCATACAGTACAGCAGCATCTTCCCACTCAGCTTAATTCTTACAGTCACAAAGGTGAAATTTGTCACTCAGTGCAGAGGCTTGCCAGACGTCAGTAGCCATGACTGTAGACTGTTACTGTACTTTGGAGGAGTTTTAGCAGTAAGCAGTCTAGAGCCAAGGTATTGATGCACTGACTGATAAAACAGAGCACTAGCATATTATTCAATCTGGCTGCAGTGAGTAAAGTACTCGCATACCAGCCCATAACAGCATGCAGAAGGAGAGGTGGGGATGCAGAGTAAGGGATATAGCATGCTGTTGCCCTTTGCTGAACAATGTAATGTCAGCCATAATTGCATTACATAAACAAGTCAAGGTGCGATGTGCAAAGGAAAATGAGCTCGTTGCAGTTTCTAGAATATTGCTTTGGCACGTAGTATGAAATTAGCCAAATTAGATCATGCACTGTGACACATTACTCTAGGACACAAACAACATGGCCTTTCCTGCCAGAGGCCCTAGGCAATGCAAGGCCAGACTGGCGGTTTCATAGCTCTCTTGTGTTTGTGGTATTGATTTCCATGCCGATTATCTATGAGTCAGCCACAAGATAGAGATGGACGGAAGAATGGGGTGAATTGGCGGCTTATGCAAGCCCAGCTGAGTAACTCTCAGACTTACGTCAGCAGTCAGGAAATTTATGTACACTCAAGCGCTCATCGGATATTTGTGTATTGGCTCTTTGGCCTCTTTCAGACAGGGTAAAGTGGTTGGTGATGGTGATTTGTGTATTTTCACATAAACAGTTTCTCTTCTGGAGGAATCTAGAAATGTGTGGAGAAAAAAAAGGGAAAAGCACTGTGAGTGAGGATAGTGCAAAAGTTGGTGTTGAAGCCCAATCAGAGGTTACCACTGACTTCAGCTTGTTCCTGCATCATATTTATTTTTCTGTTTATCTCCAATGGTGTCACTGTCAGTACCTTACATTAGTTCTCACATTAATAACATTTATCAAAGTGTTAACTTTTACTCATATAGAGCAACAAATGTAACAAATGTAAGAATATTTTGTGGGTTTCATTCATTCAAATGAGACCAATTAGTTTTAACAGAGTAGCTGGATTCTGTCACTGTCCATGGTCCTGAAGATCATCCAGTGACAGAGAAACACTGCTGGCCGAGTTTCTGCAGCTACGTCAGCCGTAAATATCCCCAGAGATGCGCGACTCTATTTTTAAGAGCCGCACACACGGTAGGCAGAGGTCAGAGAGTTTAAAAAGTAATTGGTGTTAAACTATGACGCAAAGCAGAACGAACACGGAGGACTGGGTAAAGGTTTTCCCAGGTCACGCTGAGAAAAATCTAAAACATCTGTTAATTGACTTTATTATTATTATTATTATTTTTACATTAATAATTTTCTGGAGGATGAGAGACTCTACGGACACAAACCATCGGCGCTTTGCTCTTAGTACTGTACTGTCATATTCATCAGTGTCATTTACATGCCGTCAAATGCGGGTCAATTTTCAAACCATCTACAGGACAATGGACAGCGACACTAAACTAGTGCACTTGTTAAATCCTTTATAGCCCATATGGATACCTGGCGCAATTGAACATTAAAGCCAAAAACCTGTGGGAGATGTTATTGGACCATGCACATTTTAATTCTTGTCATGCCCCCTTCCAGGAGTTACCTTGGGGAGTTTTCATCAGACCCCCCAGGCCTTCCCACCCCCTCACCTTTCTCCTAGTATGGAGACACATCGCAATGCAGGTGGCAGACGTATATAGGCGGCTCGCTCTGTGTCTTTAAAACCCTCCGTTGTGTGATTGGAAGTCGTCTGCATGTGCGCAGGAATGACGCAAAATTGACTTCATCTCAAGAATACGTCACGATGTCATTTTACCATGAGGGGGGAAAAAGGGAAAACTGGCGAACTATAGAGAGGATCTCCGCCTGAATAATAGGTCACTGTATTTAAAGTACGTCAGGTATGCATACAACGTTAAGCTCACCGACTGGCACCTTAAGATATACGCTATGATGCTCGTTATAAATAAGATCATCTTGAATCTAATAGTCATGCCTTCACGTTGCTCTGTGTCGCCCTGATTACACAGACTGGTCTTTGGTGTTAATAACTACGAAAAAAAAAAAAAAAACAGGCGGTTCTGATACGTCCCACAAAGAATGATTCCCTACAGGGGAAAAGGAGAAAAAGGGGAACAAAGAAAAAAAAGGATTCAGTCTCTTGTCGTGATTCGCTTACTATCTGCGGGGATCCAACCTGGTTAACATGCAATCAACGTAGCCTACACCCTACAAGACATTCTCCTCTTTTTTTCCACAGTTGTCACTGCCCATGTGCGCCAAAGTGACTCACACTGCAGTAACTTTCAGCCTCTGTAGTCTACCGTATATTCACAAAAAGACACGCAGAGGAAAATTATGTGAAATGCTACATAGAGTGATGTTACACTAATTTAACGAGCTCGTCACTATTTCGAATTTCTTGCTACATGTGGTTCGAGACAACTAAAACTGACATAATGACAAGAGAGAGGAAAAAACTTACCTTTAGACTTCACTGGCGCAGCTGGTGTTTCTTTAGTTCAAGACTTGATCAAACTGTAAAGAAAACACAAGTTTTGCCATTCCCACCTCGTAAAATTATAACGTGATGGCGGCAAACGTGTTCATACATAAGTCATATCCTAACCTCATCCTCGGCACTACTGCGTAATTTTCGGAAAACTAAATTAAATGTATTTTTTTCAATGTCTCTCAGCATCTCGCTCTTCCACCTCAGTATCGCATGAAATTCAGCGGGCTGTCCCGGCGATCTGCTCTTATAGACATCCCGTAGTACTAGTAATGGAGATGGGAGGGGATACTCATTCATTCAGAAGCATCACCTACATGGCCGTCGTACGTGGACTCTTACGTCATCGAGAAAATTTAGTCAACAGGAGGACGCTCAGGGTTCCGCGAGGGGAGGAAGGAAGGAAGGGCGGTGGGGGGGAGGAAAGCATGATTAGGGGTAAAACACTTTAGCTTTTCTGGTGGGTACAGTAATACCACCCTCTGATGCAGCTTGTACTTTTCGGGTATGTTTTAGACCAGCGTTGTAATTGTCCTCCAGGAAATTGTTCTGGAAGTGCACAAGCCTGTTTGCGACAGAGAGGTGTGAGCAAGACATCTCGCAGGAGAGGTGGAAAAGTTGCTTCCTATAAAACTATCTTAATCTGTTTGACTCTTATGTACCATCTTTGTGTGTGCCAAGTAGATGGTCCTTAACATAATTCATCCTTTGAACCAGTTTTATAAAAAGCACCCTCCTCTCCTCATTAGAGAATAATTATAAAGATCCAAGTGATCTTTGCCATTTGTGAATCATCTCAAGGAGGCACAATGGAGCTACTGTACTTTAGATCAAGGCAGAGCTTGAGTGGAGATTGTGGTATGAACCTGTTTGATGTGTCATTTTTTAATGTCATATAATTACAATTACAAGGTGGCTCCATTCTAGGTTGGAGTAACAGAGAGGTATTTAGTGGATTATTGTCAGCACACCTATAGTTAATATCTCTAAATAACCTACAGATGTGTCTGTAGTTTTGAGACACACATGATTAAGTCAGAATGCACAAATTTAGCAGTTCTGTAGTGTTTCAAGTATATGAACAACATTAGATACTTAGAACATCTGGTTTAGTTTATAATACGGTTCCCTTAACAGAAAGATTGTAATCTTAATATTAAGCTATTTTACTTATTATCACCTCCATCTCTTCTAAAATGCTTCCTCTTCTTTTGGCACTCCTCTCAGCTGATTCCAGATGTGTTTTTTTTTCTGATATCGAACTTTATCAACATGTCACGGACCCAGTTCCAGGGATTCGGGGTCCGTGAGCAGTGTGGACTACTATTGTAGTTATTATTATTATTATTATTATTATTATTATTATTATTATTATTATTATTATTATCATTATTGTGGTTGTTGTTATTATGGTTGTGTCTGCTGTCCTGTTTTTCCGTGTTGGTGTACTGTCAGGTGTTTAGGGGTGTGTGCTTGTGTATGTGAGGGTGCGGTCGTGGCAGGCACTTTTAGGCCTGGTGGGTGTGGCCCTGCCAGCTGACCGGTTCCACCCAGGAATCCACACACACCTGGCGCCGATCAAGCCTCGTCAGAGGAGCTTCAAAACAGTGTGGCTGAGAGCTCCTCGACGCTGGATCGTTGAGTGACTTCCCGTCAGTCTTAAGTGTATTGTGCAAGGTTAGTGCAAGTCTACTGTTAGGTTTTGTACTCACGGCTGCCTTTGGTATGCGTGTTTCCTCAGGAGGAATTGTGGCGACCAGGAGGCAGCACACGGAGAGTACACAGGGAACGGAGACAGAGCACGGAGCACGGGATAAAGGAGAAGACACGGAACGGGAGTTGGGATCGCACGGGGGGATTTATTGTTGTTCGGATTGTCACCACTGTAAATAAACACTGTTGCACTGTAGAGTCCTGCATTTTGGGTCCTCCTTTCCCCACATCCCCACGGTCTGCCAGCGAGACCGTGACACAACAAGAGCAAAGAGGCAGAAAAAAACTGATTTTACTGTGTGTTTTAAAAGACATGAGCACAAAGTTGTGTTGCGTAAATATTTCCAAATCTATTGAGCAAAGTTGTGGCAGTAGTTGGACTTTTACATTAACATTATCTTATAATGACTTAAAGGACAGACATGCTGCAGATGTGTGTAGGAGGTATACAGGAGCTACTGACGGCTAGACAGCAAGCCTTCGCCATGCTAAAAACGACATTCTAATGAGGCAAAAAGGTGTCGTGATCCTTGTAAATATGTTTCTATCTTTGCAATGGCGTCCCTTTTTTCTTTCCTTCTTCTCTCACATTCATCTCTCCCTCTCATAGGTGGTATTCTTTCACTGGCTGCTGATGGCTGATTTTCAATGTGTGAGTGTACAAGCAAGAAGACTGCAGTTAACAGAAGAGGGAGGGAGTGACAGTGATGATTCACTAGTTTAGTGTGTGAAAGAAAGAGCTGGGGGGGGCACAAATATAGGGATTAAAGGATGAGAGTTAGTGCTGGTGAACAAAGGTGTTATGGAGACATGTGATATCACAGGTTAGGACAGTATATGAGTGACAGCAGACCTGTGAGTTCATCACACAGAGCGCACCAACTTGCAGATAATCAAGTAAACAATGAGTTAAATGTATTTTTTCGTTGTTGTTTGCTTGTGTGCATGTGTGTATGTGTGTGTGTTTGTAATAAATCAGCAGGAAATCTTTACAGATGAAAAACCCGAGTCAACAGTATAAAAAAACTATAATAAGCGACTCAATTCTTCACTGATACTGTGTAAGCATTATGAGAGATATTTTTCATATCAGTCTTATTTGTGCTGCCTCACTGCGGTTTTATTAATACCTAACATCGATCCCATATACTTTCTTTTTAAAAACTGCAGAGAAAAAAAACCTGGAAAATATGACACTTTATTTTTTGTCGTTTTGCCTCTTTACACTACCACAGTGGATTTTATATAAAGGTATTGAGATGTGATTGAAGTGGAGACTTTAAATCAAAGGGGATACCAAAGTACTGCATCTTTATACCACTATTTAGGAATGACCACCATTTTAATGCACAGTTCCTCATTTTACGCCCAAAAGTAATTGACTAACCAATTTCATTGCCAGATTAGGTCAATTTTTTCTTTTTTTATGACAATTTAAGGCATTAAAAGATCTGAATTGATTCAAAGTCTTGAACTTGGATCTTTTTTGCTGAAACTCTCAATATCAGGTCTAAAGAGGTGTCGTTGCAAGTGAAGGAGGCCAGAATTAGACTGAAAAATCTTAAAAGTTAAAACATAATAAGATGCAAAATAAGCAGTCTTGTACATTCTTGGAGGTCAGTTTCACGGTCATTTTAATTGTCAAAGTCCACTATCAACCCTTTGCATTTCCATTTAATGAAAATGGAAATACAGAGAGCTGAGTTAAATGCTGTAAAACCAAACAGATGGCACATTTCTCAAGAAATTGGATATTCTTAATGCCCAGTTGGTCACCTGATCTCAGCCCAATACAGCATGCTTTTCAGTTAATAAATATAAAACTGAATTCAGAAAGACCCACAAACAAGCAGCAACTGAAGGTAGCTGCAATAAAGCCTTAGCAGAGCTGCGCAATAGATGAAACACAGGGTGTAGTAATGTCCACAAGTTCTAATCTTCAGGCAATCATTGATTGCTAAGGATTTTCTCCCAAGAATTTCAGATTGTCCAATTTCAGCATCTGAAATTGTTTTTAAAATGTGTTTAAACGGCTTTAATTCTAAACAGTCAATGCAAAGCATTCTCTAAAACTCCTTGAATTAAAGCTGAAAGTCTGCATTTCAGTCGCATCTTGATTGTGTAAAGTAAATTCCAGTGTGACAGTGTACAGAGGCAAAATGACAAAAAACAGAGGAGTTGACTCTGATATCTGTGGACACTTTTATTTATTCTATGACTTTAACAAAGAAACTGTATTTAATCAGGTCAGTGTCTGAATCATTGCTGATATAGCTGCCAACTAAGTCAGGTGATATGAAGCAGTTAAAAAGCAGTTTGAAAATCCCATCTATCCATCCATCCATCCATCTTCTTCCGCTTTATCCGGGGCCAGGCCGCGGGGGCGAGCCTAAGCAAAGAAGCCCAGAGACCTGAAGATATGATGAGTTATACAAACTAATGAGCCAAACATGAATAAGTCATGCACAATCAAAGGTAACTTTGGTCAGTCCTCTTACTCACACAAATGCCAGAACCAGCCATCAATGTTCTCACTAGGGTTTCATGAATTAAGAATGAAAAAGTAATACGTCACAGGGAGCAAAAATCTCAGTGCACCTTATCTTCTTTCGCTTACTTCACCCCTCAACATACCCACCCCCCATTTTTTGCCCTCAGGCTATATTTCACAACTCTGCTTCAGATTTGCTGTTTTTCTCATGTTGTACTGGAGTATCATCCCAAGCTCCCCTGTCTCAACCCTCAACCCAGTTGCTTTTTACTTTTACCTCAGGAAAAAAAAACAGCCTTGCTCTCCAATGCAGCAGTTGCTTTTATCAGAGAAAGGAGAGAGCACATGGAGATAGCTGGATAAAAAGCAAGTTGGAGGTACTGTGAAGGTGCCACTTTGATGTCCAGGGAATCTTTGTGTTCCCCCTATTTGATTCCTTATGCCATTTTTCTTTCTGCAAGTGCAAATGATTCTCCCTGCTATTATGCTGCTCTTCACACTCCTTCTCCGTCTATCATGCAGTCCCTTTCCATCTGGTCACTATCTGGTCATTTCTCTACGTGGTGGTTACAGGGAGATCATAAGCAGATGGAAAGAGAGGGAGAAAGACCCCATGGGATTCAGTATTCACCTGCAGACTACTTCTCCTACCTCACTTCCCCCCTGACACCACCCCACCCTCTCACAAACCACTAATCAGTATTCTGCTTTACCACTCTTCCTCTTCCTACTCATTCACCTCTCTTTTTTCCTTCCTCTTTCCTTCCTACCCAGTCACGCTCTCTCCTCCTTCCCTTGTCTCTGTCCCTCATTCTACCACAGCTACATAGTTTTACATGCACTGAGGCACAACAATAATTCAGCCTGGTTTCTAGTCTGCAGCTTGTTAGATCTGTGGGCCTGGAGCTATGTAAAAAAAATATTAAAATCTGGAATTACCCTGTGCTGAGTACAACAATGAAAGAAAGCAATGTGGGGATTTCTCACCTTTTCTTTGCCTTTTATCATATTCAGTCCCCTAAATAATGTTACATATGTACTGTGGCATATTTGGTTGTCATGTATTCTTATTTGGGGCTCCCTTGGTAAAAGCATCTCTTTCACTTAGGCTGACATAAAAGCTCCGTCTTCATCCTAACATCTCCACGGCTCATGAATCTTTTATCATCACCCCCCCCCCCCCCCCCCCAGCTCTCTATCACTCCCTCCTTGTTGAAAAGCCAGTGTTAGTGGGAGCAAACTAATTAAACTGTATCACCTGAAGCTAGTTGGATACCACAAAACACAACTGTTCATTCACTGGTACAGGTGCAGGCTCTGTAAAAGAGAGACAAATTGTGTTTGTAGCTCATCCAAATGTGCTGCCCATCCAGGATGATCAGCCCGGTGTTCACTCATTTCTTTTATAGTACATGACTCCTGTAATGTAGATACCTTCATACCTTCTGCGCATGTGTACAGTACATTCGTCACAGGCTTGTTTTAAGGCAAGAAGCTGTGTAATCAATGTATAGAGTCTTTCACTGACTCATTCAGGATAAATCAGATAAATTTGGACAAATTCGTCAGCCTGACTCAGCTGATCACGATTCTCCCAACCAAAGAGATACTAAGACAGCACAACACTGATCGCTTACTTTTATACCTGTTACTTTGTCAGTACGTTAAATATCTCACGTTTTCTCTATATGCTGTGTGAAATGGTGGCAGCACATATATATTCTAGTGTAGCTACAGAGACACTGAGGAATCCTTGCTGTGACTCTGTTCTTTGCTGGGTGGGAGAAAAAAAGAGAAGGGAATGAGAAAATAAAGGATTTCTAGGAGGATTTCTGAATCAAATGTTAAAACTCTGCGAGATGAGTCTTAATAAAATGCAAACATAAAAATTATGAGTGCCTAAATTACAGCCACGAAGATTAACTTCTCCCCTCCCCAACTTTCATATAGTCTATGGACTCTTTCCTTCACAGTACAATATAGCTCTCTTTGAGATGTTGCCTTTTCTGCATATTTAGGGCCCCCCTGCTGGCCGTGAGCACTTACTGCAGGCATGAGCTCACTCATATGAATGTTATTAAACTGCATTCGTCATCCCGTCTCTCAGGAATACATGAAAAATGTATCAGGCAGAGCATACAGTAGCAGCAGCGGCTCTCACACGTACAGTTTGCTCACTTATTCTGATGGAACAGAGTCAGACAGTAAAACATATGTTCTTCAGCGTCGGTTCAGTTCAGTCAAACAGAGCACCGTGACACCTTAGCTATTCCGCCCTGGCCTCCACACCCCAGCCTTCCTCTCCATATCCATCCTTCCCCGAGCTGTCCACACACACTGCACATGACTCATCCAGATGACTCACACACACCCCTCCCCCTCCCCCACATGCTCACACATCTTTGTATTATCTCCGCCGCCTAACCTTGACAGAGGAACGCAGAAAGGTGCTGGTATTGTAAGACGTAGTTGGAAATCTGCAGCCTTACACCACCTCCATGTTTTTTTATATAAGTGCACCATGAACCAGGCCTTAAAAATATTAGCATTATTTATTTATTTTTCTTGAGTATCATTCTTTTAAAAATGGCGTAAGTTGAAAGTTTTTAGATTCGTTTGTGATTAACGGCTGATATAGTGTGATTCGTTTTATAAAATCAATCGTGGAAGAATGTGTTTTGTTGTTTTCCGTGATTTTGTTCTTTTTTTCACACTAAAGCATGACAAAATTATGTTCGCGCGTGTGTGGTGTAATTGATCAAGTACACTTTTGCCATCAAATGGGTTTTAAATGAATAAATGTGGTGTGTCTAGACACAAGATGTGACATAAAGAATTTGGTTTTGGAGATCAAAAAGCTGAAATCTTTTACATTTACAAAGCAATATAGATTCTGTTTGTTTTAAATAATCCTAGGGATGAATATAAAACGTGACTGGAGTCTGTCTATAGCAAATAGAAGGGACTGAACATTGTTTCCATAGATGGTATGCTGTATGTGTATAGGGTCTTAGAATTAATACTGCATGTCAGGACTAAAACCGAGCCAAGAACATTCTGTAAGGAGCCAATAAATCTCTAGGTGGAAGCAAGGCAAAGATCAGGGGAAGGGTAACTTTTGAGTGCCAAAAATATGAGATCAGTGGTGTGCCTCTTTTTTTCTTATGTTTCATTAAATTGTTAACAGAAAGTTACAATTACAAATTTAAATGTTTAGAAATTTTAGTACATACAAAAACCAGAAAAACGTGTGCTTTGGCAGGTTTTAAATGACTTCATACTGTAAAAATATTTTCTTGTGATGATGACATTAGCGTTTGCGTAAGAGATGTAAAAGATCAGACCACCAACAGATGTCAGTGTTGATCTGATAAAGTTTTACTGATAACTCCTGTACATGTATACTTTGGTACAGTTCTGTAAAAACAAGTCAAACCCCCAAGAAAGACATATATCTCATATATTGAATTATTCATTTTCTCACACTCAAATCCGTCTGATACCATAGCTATAAAAGCCTTCCTCAGTTTTTCTCCTCACCCTCCTTGGAGATAAAGATTCAAAACACAGAGGCCATCTTTTCTAAACAATGCTTCTGGTGACTCAAGCTTATGCATGCTCGTTACTTATTATCTTAGTTTAATACCACACATGCAGGTGCTTGTATGTCATTATTAGCACTGTAAGATGTGCTTCGAGCTCCTATTTGGAGGAGCTGAACACTGACTCTTTATTTGTGTAAACTGTATAATTTTTCTAACTTGTTGAAACTTTGTGTCATTGAGCATTCCTGTAGTGACTTGCGGGTTAAGATTGCAGCTCCTAACTGCCATGGGAAGAGCAAATATGGATGTGATATGAAAATGATTTAGTGTTACAATCGAAACCACTGCTGGCTTGCTGCGGCACAGGTCACCACACACTCTGGGCGTGTAATCTATCTCTGGTCAACCTCACACAGGATATGCCAACACACACTTGAAACCCACTGAATGCCTTCCTTTTCAAAATCTGTTTTTGACTTTGCGATCTGAGTCACGAGGGAGGACTGCGGTGATTTGTGCTTGCGCGATTGTGTCAAGAATTTATTACAATGTCTGAGTGTCAGGCTGAACAGGACATGGGAACCTTCCTTTTATTATTACAGCATGTGGCACTTGACTGTGTGACAGGTATGAAAAGGCCACTGGAATTCTCCATGTCCACACTTCATAGATTTGTAGGCTAGTTTATGCTCATGGAGAACATCATTTGGCCAGAGTCAACGTAGAGGATTTGCACATAATGAAAGGGGGCCAACATTTTCTTAATACTAGGTCTTTTTCTCAACCAAAGAATGGAGTTATGGAGATCAAAATTTAGGATTTATGAAGTGAAAAGTGGTTTAAAATCTCCCGGCAACAAAATAAGACAGGGATAAAGTTTAATTTCTTTAATTTTTTCTATATTTTTAAAGCTTTTTTTTTCTGTTATTTCAGTTTTGCCACATTTATATGATAGGACATTTTTAAGTTTAATGGTATTATTACTCTGACCATCTGCCAATCAGTCCATTAACAGGAAACCACCTGTGGGATGTAAATTATGTCAACTTTGTGCACGATTCTTTCATCAGAGCACGCTACAAGAAAAACTGGGAACCTGTCTGCGTGTATCAGGCACTTTGCTCCTTAATGAAGGCTATGGTCAAATTAATAGGGTCAAAGTAATTATTAGCCAGCTGGGGTAGCTAAACAAAGTCTAATTTTGAGATGAGCTGAGTTTTGAGATTAAAGGTCAGCCTCCGTTGCTAAAACTGGGTTTAGATAAACAGGATTAGTTTTATCAGTTTCGACACATATTCCATGCACAAACACATGCTCCAAATATCTATCTTTTTTGTAATTTGATAGTTACAATACTTTATCATTTGAATTGAAGAAACTTTGCCTTTTATGTAGTCAGAAAAATGCATGTAATCGCTTTTTTTCTATTTACTTTGGCCTTTTCGCCAACTATTTGACAGGATCAGCATCAGTAGTGAGTCAGTCCAGAATGTCAATAAAGTCTGAGAAACAAGCTGCATGCAGAAGCTGACTCACAGGTCATGCCACAAACATAAAAAGAAAAAAAAAATATTAGTGCTAAAAATAATGTGAGTCAGAAAATCCAAAAGGCAATTTCAAAAATATTAAAAGAGAACACTGGAAATCTGCTTTGCTACGTAGATTTTTATTCTAATGTACAGCAGATTTAGCAAAGCCCAAGCATGTGAGAAAGTTACCATTTGTTTAATGAGGTCAACAGATAAAAGTGAAAAAGCCAGAAAGTAAAAACTAAAAATTTTATTTTAGATTGCGACATAAGAATAAATAAAGTTGCTAAATCTAGCGCTTCAGAAACTAAATGACTTAATAATTCCTCATTAATTAAACAAATCTCTACAATTATTTGTGTTACTTAATGGAACTACAGTGAGTCAACATTTCTACCAGTCTATGTGCATGTATATGTACGCATACAGTATATTGTGTGAATGTGTATGTGTTATGATACTTAGTGCACGCCGCCTGTGGTCTGGCTGCAGCAGCTGCGTGGCCAGAGTCACGTCCTTCATTGCAATGCTTGTGGGAATGTGGTGAGTTCGGTTGAGACCAGCTCATAAAACATTGCACCCTGGCACTGTCCTGCTTCCCCTGCAGACAAGGAAGCAGCGACCAATGGGGAAGCCACACAGGCAGCCAGCGCTGTGAGCTTCTCTCAACTGCTGCTTTTTCTGTCCCACACATGCTGCTGCTCAGCTGACCCGAGGGTCAGGACCTTTAGCTCTCGGCTGCTGTGGTGTTCTGTCTCTGTGACCAGTTTCACTTCACCTGAAGACAGAAGAATGAAGTTATTATTGAAGCTGGTTTTGTTCTTGTGACTTTTAGCTACAACCAGATTATGTGCTGATGTGGTCTGATAGTAATGGTATTTATGACATTTTGAACTCACCACTTGTTGCAACGGCAAAGTGTTCAAGTGAAACGGTTAATACCAGATGCAGAATGTGTAGAAAAGCCATAAAAGTACCCAGTGACAACCCAACAGGCCTGAAACAGTACACTAAAACTCAAAGAAGAGCTTACTGAAGCACCGAGTGAATTATTCTGTGCTATAAATGCACATCATTTACAGAAGCTGCTGCTCTTCTTGAGTTTCCTTCCTGGTCAATGCAAATGCTACATATTGTAGAAGTTTCGCAAAGAACATATATGTTGCAAATTCATAAATGAATCAATTAAAGAAGAGAAATTAAAAATATTTTGCACAAGAGCTGCATTTAAAGGGAACTGGACATGACTGAAAGTTGGCTAAGAATGATATTTGACCTTTTGTTCCAGGAGAGGTAGCAGAAGTTACTTTGCGGTTTTCTTGTCAACTTGCACAGCACAAGTGAGGGTGGAAGTGCTTCTGCCCCATCAGTGCACTCTGTGGGTCCTGCTATCACACTTTCACACTTTCACACACACACACACACACACACACACACACACACACACACACACACACACACACACACACACACACACACACACACACGCATACACAGTATGGGCCAAGCAATAATTAAAAGCAAAAGTAAATCAGTGGTTGTTGGATGTTTTATGCATCATTACAGTCCATGGAACACTGCACCACAAGTGTAGATCATCGTTGACAGGTCTCATTTTCTGTAAAGTGAAGAAGCTAAATGGAGACCTCCATCCCTATATTTTACACATATTAAAATGAGCTTCAGCGAGTGCGAATGCCTGTGTTTGCATGTATGCTCATAATGCATATGAAATAAATAGGTCTGTTTCATGATGTGTTTGCTTTTTGTTTCTATGTAAGTACAACAAAGACCCTAAGACAGTCACCTCAGGTTGGTTGCACATCTGTGTGAATGGTAATGTAGCATTTGTGAAAGTGTCAGGGGAGAAACCTAAGCCGCCGCTGGCTCCACAGGGCTTTACCAATTCCCAGAGGTCCCAAACCCAGTGAGCTCCAGCGTTGTCCTGGCCTCATTTAAAATCTCCATCTCTGTGCGTCTGCCATGCCCTCAAACCCTTGGAAGGCCTTCTTCCTGCCATAAATGTCATAACCCTTTCTCAAAAGATAAATGATGCTGCAGCCATGAGCCAAATGAGATAATCTAAAATCAGCAGCAGCATCTTGTTGTACCTTCTATCGCTCTGTGGTATTTTTTCCCCCCCACAGGATGTAGTCAGAGCTGTTGAATCTGTGCAAGCGTGTCAAAAGAAATACTCACCTGTTTGTTTATGCATTTTGAAAATGGGCACCAAAGGCTTTTGCTTAATTGCTTAAAACAATTTCATATTTCATAAAATAATGATGGGGCTTTTTTCCCAAATTTTGGAGAATAATTGTGCTTCTTTCAGTTCCTGTTTGACACAGAAAACCACCGTGTGCATTTTCGAAGTCTCCAAAAACTAAATGCACTTTACGTAACGTAACAACAAATCTTGACATGCATCAAAGTCTTCTTCATGTAAATTTTAATGTGTGTGCGTGTGTGTCAGTGTTGATATTAGGAAGATGTTCAATACCTACAACAAGGCCTCCTCTTTCATGTTCATAATTTTAATTATTTTCAGATAAGGATGTTATGTTTTAAATATTCTAAAAATAAAACTACAGCTTATTTTCACACAGGCAAATGTCAAGTGGTTAATAATGATGATTTAATGATTACTTCCCACCACTGAGAAAAGTATAAAAGTCATGTCAGAATTTATCAACATGTGTCAAATATTTCATACAAATTCAAAGTGATAATTTTGTAGATTTGTAGCTTATATATACAGTGATTAATAATACAGTCACTGCTGCTCCAAAGTTCATTAAATAAATGCCTCTTATAATCAATAAAAATGAGACTTTGCATTCTTGATAACAGCATGAATACATCAAAATAAATTGTATCAGAGGTGGCATCATGTTTAATACCAAAATTACCTCAATTTATGCTCAAGAAATGTGTTAACTTCTCTTATAATTAAGTCACCCTGTAATGTAGAGTACATTGTGACATTTCAGAATGATAAAACAAGCAGAAGAGGTTTTCTTATCTACAGTTATCTTTGAGTTAAAGGAAGAAGTGCAACTTTTTGGCATATCTATCTGATTCTATGTTAACGTATTTTTGGTAGCAGTTCGTGACCTGTTTCTGCCTCGTGGTGGCTTAAATTTGATTCTGTACTGTGCTTACACTTTGTGGCAGCAGGCCACACACACATACGCAGACGCAAGCATATACTCGTGACCTAGACTTTCATTTATATCCCTGTACCCCTCCAATAAAAATATACTCGTCTCTAAGAAACCTTTCGATATCAATGAAACACATGTGCCTCAGCCAAGGTGCATACTTCTCATTCACTCTTCTCGCAGTTCCAGAAAAGTGATTGAATTGTGAATGGATGTGATTATGATCTGCTGTCAGAGTCTGGGGCCAGATCAGACAGATGAAGGTGTGCGGATGCCAAGCCAGCTGTTGTTGGCCATGAATGGGTCTTGGCTAAGTGACTAGCCTTTCAAACAGACCTTATCTCCTCTGCATATCGGATGCTGGAAGCCCCTGGATCATAGTGTTGGCTCTTTACAGTGTAGCAATTTTCCACCTGTACACATGGATCACAGACACACATGGCCAGCTGGAACACAGAGGAAAACTCCCCCAAAAGATCTGCGGAGAAATGATTAAAAAACTCTTCTTAAGATTGTGAGAATATGCAATCACACATTTTTTATACTTGTTCTATGTGTCAAAACTCACTATAGTGTCAGTTCACTGCATGTGCATGTCAGGCCCGGGTTTCGCTGTGATGTTTAAACCAGCACGGTTTTTCCACTGGTATCACAACATCTTCTGTAGTAAACGTCACACTTGATGTGGCCTATTTTCACAGCAGTTATGACCATAAGTTGGCCTGCGTGGGAGTGGAAACAAAGGTGTGCATTTCCCGACACCTACCACTTTTCACCTAATGAGAAATGGTAGATAGAAAGCCACACTAAAAGAAGTGATGCCTTAGAAAAAAAAATACATTCTTCTGTAAAGCTGTTATGAAAAAAAAAACAACATTTAAAGTTAAAGAACTTTTTTCTTTTTTTCAGTTGTGTGTGGGTTTTTTTGTGAAAACTCGTGAAAGAGTGTGGGAGAGTCGATAATTATTTCAAACTGTAGCACAAGCACAAGCTCACACTAGCACAAAACATATCCTTGGTGTGCTGCAGAGGAGAAGTGTGAGGGGTTGCACAGGAAGCTGATGATCACTATCATGACTCACTCCAGCAAAGAGAGAGAGAGATAGAGAGAGGCTGAGCAAGTGATAGGTATCAGTGGGCAGGGAAAACAGATAGCAGCACCTTGGCAGCTGTTGCCAGGGTTACCGCCTCTCGTCAGCACACGCAGGAGCGTTGCTCTTACAAAGGCAAGGCCAGAGCACTTCTTAAAATGTGCTGGGTGGACAGCAGAAAACCCTTAAACAATTGTTCGTAAACTCTTTGTGTTGTGTTGTGTTAATCGCTATATTGTTCGTGTACAAGCATGTGCGTATGGTAGGGAGTCTTCCTTGGCAATTCTGCCCCTTACAGGGCAGAACTGTGAGATCCTTATACTGATTTTAGCTGTTTTGAACTTTGCATCACCTTAAAAGAGGTCAGTGTATGTGTGTATGTCACAATCATATCAGAGTTTCTATTTCCCCAAAAGTAACGATGGAGAGGGTAATGGCTACAATATGCTTGTTTTAATGTGATAAGTGGTCTTTCTCTGCTTTCCCTGTATGAAAGCAAATTCTTATGATTTGTACCATGTTTTTTTTTCTTCTTTTTTCTTTTTTTTTCTTCTGGTTGTCACCATGTTAAAAACCACTTGTCTAGTGAAACTCCGCTTGAGCTTTACGCCTTTGTAGTGCGGACACTGTGGGAAAACAAGGTTTATTTTTTACATAAGTTTAGGTTTATCTCTGTGGTAAAGAAGGCTGAGGTCAGTTTTGAACTGACAGAAAAAAAAATCAACCTGTGTTCCTCCTGTGAAGTCTTGCTACATAAGATCCTTCAAAGAGAAGCGCTGAAAGGAAAAGCCTGGAAATATTTGTTCTTAGTGTCAACAGGTCAAATTCAATGAAAAGACTCGAATACATGAGTGACTGGATTAATGTATGCTACATGTGTGTAAGGCCACAGTAATGATTCGGGACTGGATTGACTTGGACCTGATTGGACAGACTGACTAAAAAATATATAATTTTGATATTTTCTGCAGCCCTACCCTGCAACCTACGTTAACCAGAATGGCCTTGAGAAGTGAAAAATGCCCCCACTCGCTCTATTTTAAACACGTGATTTTATGTATGTGTGCCCACTCGAGCTACGTGTGCATATCATATACTCCTAAGGACAGTGCTTAACCTAACAGAGGGATTACCAGCTGTCTGCAGGATAAACACCTTGGCCACTTGTGCTGACACTAAAGTGCCAGACCTGCACGAGTGCATCTGTATACACACCCACAAGTGAGTGTGTATAATCTATAGAAACACTCTTATAGCGTGTTGATACTGAGGGTGATTTATGGGCGGCTCAACAGAGACTACTGTATAAACTATTGTTTTAATCCTGCCTGCTCTGGGTCATTACCTTGTTAATGTCTGTCTATATAACTCTGCATATTAAGACAGCCATTAGCGTTTGACTAATGGCTGATTCTCGGTGCCCTGGGCTGCGTTAAAACAGATCCCTGTCTCTTGACGCAGCTTTGACTCAGACACATAAAGGTGCAGTGCTACCAGTGTCTTGCTGATCTTTTAATCAAATGAGAGATTACCCTGTTTAACAGGCTGTTCTTTTAAGGTTTGTTTTTCCTACTTCCACTGATGGGTTTTCTGTATTTCATTAACCACCATGTTTAGAAAGACAAGAATTATAGGTTAATTTTGTACTGTTTCCCAACTACAAAAATATTAAATATTTTGGATCTTAAATATCAGTTTATCTTAGGGAAAGTTTTTATCTATCAACAAAAAGTTTTTACTGTTATTGAAGCTGTATTTTAGTTTTTTTTATACATGCTTGCAAAAGAGATTGTGTAAAGTGACCACAGGTATTATACAGCACTTTCACCACACAACTCTTCCCGCCCAAAGGTAACAATAACAAATTATCAACTGGAAAAATAATTCTCAAATTTGAGTCTTACCAAGCTACCAAGCTCTTTTAACAATTTTTTCTTGTTCCAGCTTTGTAGCGCTAAAGCAACAAACGTTCACTCCTAGACGACTTTCACGATCCTCTTAATAGGCCAGCTCAGTAACGTGGCATTTCTTTGTCACCTTAGTCGTTTATATGTGATTTGTCTTTTCTTTTCAAAGCAACTAAAACAACAGCAAACCGGCAGAAAATATTAACACGTATTTTTATGTTATGTGTTTAAATTACCACCAATTTTGTCATGATCACAGCTTCACTTGACCTTGTGAAAATAAAAAAAAGAGTGTGCATGTTGCATTGTGAAACAAGAGTCTGAGAGAGTTTGATCTCAGAGATACAAAACCTTCCTGTGTTTGCAGCTACTTAAGTCGTGCAAGTGGGCTCTCTGATCTCACATCCAAAATCAGCCTGAACGGAGTAGTTTAAGTTTACGTGTGCAGTTAAAAATGCCATCAGCAGAGGGCAGGCTCCTCCTTCCACAGACAGATGGAGCATTTCTGGTTATGTTTGCTGCACATATTACCTTGCTGCATAAACACCGTGCCACTGATTGACACATTGACTCCGACACTCAGTGTCATGTTCACTCAACCCCATTTTTCCTTTGTGCTTTCTCTCTTTTGCTCTTTTGCTTTTGCTTCAGTCAATGTGACTGCTGGTGTCTTTTTCTGTTTTCTGTACTTCTTCCCCTCTTCTCTCTCTCAGATATGCATGTGTGTGTGTGTGTGTGTGTGTGTGTGTGTGTGTGTGTGTGTGTGTGTGTGTGTGTGTGTGTGTGTGTGTGTGTGTGTGTTGTCTGGTCTCAGTGACAGTGTCTGCAAGTTAACCAATCGCAAGATGAGAACAGGGTCCAGAGAGGGCTCAAAGGCCATGAGAAAGACTTGGCCACCCCTCCGACACCAGCAGCCGCTCCCCCTTAAGGAGCGCTGGTCTCACCCCTGCCGACGTTCTGACACACACACACACGCACTTGCCCCATGTGCTAAACACAAACACGAGCACACACACTCACATGCATCACACTGGTGTAAAACTGACTAATCTTTAGAAAGAAAAAAAGACAGGAACTCTACTACTACTTTTTGTCGATTTATTTCTGTAGCCAGAGGTCATAAAGTCACAGATAAGCACTGCTGGTTGATTAATAAATAGTTTGTTAGTGCGACCATGCAAATGAAGCAAAACACGGCTCCTGCTCATTTCCCAGGGTCAAGTTCCCCATCTCACTTTAGCGCTTTATCGTCACCACAAACACATTTTCTCATGTGCTAATTTCCCCTGTAGCAATGATGGCAAGTCTTAGCATTTTCACCAGCTTTGCTTCCCAAACTTTGATTCTGACAGATTTGTGTTCTCCTGCTGTATAATGAGCAACATGCACAAACTGGCACAGTGGCACATTCCTCTACTGGTCTTCATGTGTGTGTTTTTGGTGTGTGGCTCTTATTATTCCTTTGTACGTGCATCTCTTGGTGCCCCAGAGGCCTTCCCAGCATTGATAGCTGTTTACCCAGCTATTCTAGTGTCAGCTATCTTCTCATCAGCAGCTTAAAAACACCTTAAGGTGGAAATGTGTAAGTAAGTGGAAAAAACTAGCAAGTGCAAAACAGGAAGATATTATGCCTCACTTCGTAGTTGTTGTTTTTGATGTTGTTTTACTACCATGTAACATGTATCATATAACATCCATCTCTTTAACTTCAACTAATATCCATTAGTTGAAGTAAAAGTAATGTGTTTTTTGCCACTCCTATATGTGTGCCATAACCTGTACATGAACCCTAACCTTGGTGTTTCAAGAGTGCTGCCACACCAGGCAGAAGTGAAAGTTGTGGGTGTGTGGCTTTGTGTCAACCTGCTGTGTGTGTATTTCTAATCATGTGCCTATATGTGTGTCTTTTCATACCCACATTTGTACAGACGGCATTTTGCTGCACCTCTGACGCCTGCCTCTCTTTTTGTTCTCCAAATTCTCTCTCATTTTCTCCCTTTGTGGTGGGCATGCTCACTTCACTGTGGTCACACATACGCGCACTTTTGCAGTCACACAGAGGCTAAAAGTCATATGCAGACACTTTCATATACACACTGTGGCAGGTCGGCACGTACTCTGCCGGATTTGTGCACGTATCGTCGTTTGCCCCCTTCTTGTAGCCGTCACTTTTGCATGGGAAGGCACATGTGTTCAATTTCACATACTCGCTGATACGTTTTCTTTGAGTGGATGCGATTGCGAAAGCAAGTTCACTCTTATTCCTTACATGCTGCATGATTTGTCTTTTATGTCCGCAGAAAGATAACAATTGTCATGTGTCTTTGTGGTTTGCAGGGAGAAACACGAGATGTCCACTGGCCTCTATCAGCATGAGAGCAAAGACTGTTAAACAGAGAATGTTGAGTGCAACTGTTTGGCAGTTTTTTCACACATTGTGACGATCGAAAGAGAGGAATTTCTCATTATGAAACTCTAATACCATGTTAACGTGCAATACACAATGACAGTTGACTGAAACCCTGGTATGGTTGTTTGCTGCCAGTATTTGTCTTGGAAACTGCATCAAATGTGAGATGATGATTAGTTTTGATAGTCATTTGCTCAATAAACGTCAACCAAATTTCCCTTAAAATAATAATACATTAACATGCTGTAGGGCAACCTGTCAAGCTATTTCCTCTAAAGAATACAAAGATGGCAAAGTGCTGAAAAAGTGTACAAAAAGAAAAAGAAAACATCACCTGTTATAAATAATGGACATGAGATTTAGACTTTAAGCTCATAATACAAATTCGTCACAACACATGTTTGGTGTACCTGTGCGATTTTTAAAAAAGAATAAAAACTAGAAGTTTTTGATGGTTTTTCTGGGGGATTACAAATTCATGATGATTTATTCATTGTGAAATTCACTATCTAGAGTTGGACAATATCTTTTACCACAAAGAAGCCTTAAAGTGTTGCAATGTGCAATCTTCCCTTGTGCCATATATGGTCACTGACATGAAGATACTGTATAAAGACATCAAAATTGGAGAAAAAGACAAATACTCAGGGGCTAAAAGTGCATGACCAGCCTTTTACTTCTCAGTAAAGCACAGCTGAGACTGATTCAGCCATTGATGGAGTTTCCAGCAAAGGCCTTCTCAATTTTCTGCTGCCCTGCCAATAACCACCAACCCCTCTCTCTTTCCTGGCTTTAGCCCTTACCCAGGGGCAACCAAAATTAGGCCCAGGGGGCTACAAGGGGGTCAAAGGAATCAACAGGAATTGGTGTGTGGGTGGCAGTGCCAGGGGATGGTCGAAGAGGGGAAAGGAAGAAGAAGATGGTGGGAGGGCATTCCTGAGGCCTGCAGAGAGGGAGGACTTACCAGCAAATCGAGTGAAACATTGTGCGACTCAGGCCCCAGTTGGGGTGAGTGGGTGTGCAAGAGGGCAAAGGGATGGAGAGAAAAAGAGGGAGGAGGAAAGGCAAGCATGAGTGCAGGGAGTGCTAGTGGACACAGTCCAGGCTCGCAGCACAGGAAGTCATTCATATTGGAAAGCGCTTGTTGCCGGCTCCTACTGTCCACTCTGCAGCAGAGTCAGAGTGTACAGTTACTCAACTTCTGATCCTGTGTCAAACCAGCTCCTACTCAAAGCACGAAACTAGTAAATGGCTCTTAAATAGAACATAATGTAGTATGACACACTGTATTTCTGATTAGGTCATGTTGTATTTTTTTTTTCATTCTGTCTTATGTAGGCTTGGACCTCTCTAGACTTTAAGTAACTTAATTTGTAGCGCATGCAATGGCTTTTAGGTGAACTAGATCAGAACTGGATTCGATGCCAGTACTGATATTTGGAAGCTTTAAAGAAATTAGATAATGTTATACTTTTGATTATGAGCAAGACAGCTAGTAAAATAAACAAGACCGTTTTGTGCAGTGGTCTGTTTCCAAATAACCTTAACCATGCTGTATATTTAATGTTCCTGTATTGCAAATGTAGCGTTACTTATTGGAAACCAAATATACTGACATCCATACAAGGCCCATTAGCTGGAGTATGAGCATGTCAAAATATACCTATATTGTATAGTATACCGTTTAGTCTGATATGTTGGGAATAGGTAGTTTTTCCATGTCTAGAGAGAATTATTATCCCCAATATACTGGATTTTAATTATCCCACAAGGCAACAAGTTAAGCAACTATGCCATGTTTTGCACAAATGTGCAAGAAGATGTATATTGCATTCAGATTAAATACATAGATTGAGTCAAAGGTGAAAGATTTAATTGTCACTATTTTTCAAGTCTTCCAAGCTTAATGTAAAAGCCATGTGGGTGTGTCAAGAGGACCCATCAGTTTACTAGCAGTTGGTTGCTGAGGTCCTGTGCGGGTGTGTGTGTCACAGAGTGATGAGAATGGATGGGGATGAGCAGTAATTTTTTTTTTGGGGGGGGGGGGGGGAGAGACAGATTGCACTTTGGCAAGGAAATGCTGCTCTGTGCCAGAGAGGTCTGCTCATCTCATTGCCCACTCGCACACACAGACACACATTATATCCTAACTCCCTCACTTAAGCCCATTTCCTTTGCACAGGGCATGGGAACTCCTCTGCTCTCTCTCCTCCCACTCTCCCCTCTTCCTCCATATCATCTCTGTCCTCTTCTTTGCCCTCTCTCTTGTTGTCCTCGCTACCCCTCTTCTTTACTTCTCTCCATCGCATCCTCACCTTGTCTTGCCCTCGCTCGGTTGCTTTCTCTGGTGCCCCTTCTTTCCCCGCGGTCCTCCTGTCCTCCTCTCGGGCTTTTTTCTTCGAGTGTCTTCTCCTCACTTGTTTTATTTCCTGCCTCCATCTGCGCCCAATTTATCTCAAGCAGTGCCTGTGTTTTTTCCCGATAATTTGTTTTTGATTCCCCAGAATTAGAAAAGCATTGTGTGCGCTCTCAGTAAAGCGAGCACATATACAAACGCATGCATACACATGCGCTAGCACACACGTACGCACACATTTTTATTGTATTATTCTATAAAAGTTCCTATAAATCACTGGTTATTAATCGGCCCCAGACGGCCGTCCCCCTTTTGCTCCCCCTCTCCCTCTCCGCACAAACACAGACCAGATGCATAGGAAATGGGATGGCAAAAAGGGCACCCAAGAGACAGGCTGCACTTTTTTTCATTTTTCCCTCCTTCTCCTTCTTTTCTCCCCCTTCCCTGATTTCTGAGAAGGTTCATTTATGTAGCAATGCCCAGACCCCAGACTCACAGAGGAAATAAAGTTTAAATTAAAGTTTAGAAGAAATAAATTACATAATAAATACAGATTGTTATCTACTGCCAAACAGCCCGGTGTGTGGGACAGAGGTGAAACGTCCATCCTCTTGAAAGCAAAGTGTTCAGCTCCAGCTGTTTGAATTAGACCCAGTTTATCTCAAATATGCTTGCGTGTACGACCACACATTTACCAAGCTTATGTCTGTATTCCATTAAGCTCTAGGGAGCTTAACCATCTTTTTGTAATGGGTATACCACTTCCTAGGTGTGACTAGTACTGTAACTCACACCTGTGCAACTGGATTGATCTGAAAGTCAGTTTTGAACTGTCTGAGACATCTGTGTGCTCCTAAGTTGACCCTCGTCTATGAGTGCCTACTAGACAACCGGTTTCCTTTCTATTAGCTCAGAAACTTTCATATTACTAGCTTTCACCTAATATCTCACACACCTGTGCTCAGCGCACTGAGACAGAGCAAAAAGGGCAAGTAACTGCCAGAGAAAGAGAGAAAGACATTTGCACTTTGAGTAAACTGACTTTAGTGAGAGACACTGAAGGCAGAGAAGGAGAGACAGGGAGGATATGGATGTAATGTAAGTCAGAGGACGTATCTGTCCCGCCCTGTCCTGCAGTGCCTGGGAGCCTGGATGATGTGAAGCGGCTGAAGTGAACTGTTCACAGAGAGCAGGCAGAAAATGTGAGAAATGTGCACGTTGGCTGCAGGGATGAGGGGGAGAACGCTGGTTTTTCAGGCACGCAGGGACAGCCTGCAGAGTTCTGCCAAGAGAAACATGGTGCTGTGTTCCTTGCAAGAGCTATGAAGGAGACATAAGAGGGAAGGGGCATTAGGAAAAGAGAGGAAAGAAGGTGGGTGGGTGAGTAGAGGGGACGTGAAAAGGACAGAGGGTTCCCCAGGGCACCGCCAACTAATGCATAAGATATTTAAACAGATGACATATCTTTGTGTGTTGATCGTGAAACAAAATCTTTGTTGTAAAATTTGTTACAGCTCAGTAATCACGTATTAAAACCACCGTGTATTGCTTCAGAGCATATTGCAGATGATAACCGTATATTACTTCTGGTTCTACATGTGTAAGTTCTTTCGAAGTTTGCACTAAAGATAAAATCTTGAGCTGTCCAAAGAGCTCTATGAGGCTGTCAAATGCATAATGTTTTGTCTGTAAGAGATAGGCTGATAAGGGTAAGCAACTGAGCCACAGCCAAGGCCCAGATGTCCACTTTCAGCTGTCCTGGCTGACCACTGTCTCGCCTGCCAACACTCGGCTGAATATCCCCACATCACTGCAAATATGTAAATATGTTGACTTGGAAGGATGTCCTCTTCTCTTCCGACCTTGTAGCACTTTTGGAGAGAAGCAAGACAGAGGAGAGGAGAGAAAACAGGTCCAGTATTCCATATAAGGGCCTGCTTTGGGCTCAAACACCAGCTTCTCATCACTTTCTACTCCGCTGGGCCATTACACAACTTGGGGAACACATACAGGAACCCTAACCTTCAACACTTAGTGTACACACTTACACGCACATATACACACTATGTGGTGAGATGTGGAGCTCTGGGTGTAAGATTCAAATGGACACCTTGGGTAGTGTACACTCTGTTCCACGCTAAAGTGAACTGATGCTTTTGCCACAAGCAGAGTTCAAACTGTTCTTATTATAAACAGATTTGAAACCAAGTAACGAAGTAGGATAAAGTTACTCAGCGTCAAAGGAACAATTTTAAAGGATTTGTAGCTAACATATTTCCCATTTACTTCATCACAAGTCAAACTTTTTACTCCACTGTATTTATATGAAAAGATGAACCGCAACCGCTATCAAATAGTATCCGTATAAGTTACAACCTTTTGCATTTTAAGTACATTAAACATGGTAACCTTTGAATTTCTCTTTTATAATCTTGAAAAGAGAATACATTTTTGTACAATAGGAATTAATGCTATTACATTTTGCAAATTGTGTGTACTTGTACTTGTGTACTTGAAGATTGCATTGGCTGACAACTAATACACTTTGTCCTCCACTTTGTCTCTCCAACTTTCTTCTGCAAGTACTTTGCACAACATATGTTTCACTGAGTAGGTTGCAATCATTAATGTTGCTTTTTACACATCGAGAACCTAACTATTTTTTAAGTGGTCATTTTACAAGCTGAGGACTTAAGTTATTAGTGCTTTTTTATTACTGTTCATTTCTTCACATATTTTACTTTGGGGTAGTGCTACATCTCTTAAAACCAATATCAGCCCAATTTAAATATTTCTGACTTTGGTGTCCCCTTGTGGTTGTGAGTGGTGTTCAATCAAAAAAAAAAAAAACTTGGCATGATCCCTCATCATAAATGAATTAACTTAAGAGCTCTGATATTAACAGGCTCAGAACAACAACGATAATGCTTTTTCTTCTAGTGCTTGAACCTGTAGTGCAAGTGCGCACTTACTGAAAGTATGTCTGTATATTTCTTGATTGAGCAAACACATGCACATGCTCTGTGACAGACAAATACTGGAGAAGCCACCACCTCTGTTTCCCATGCTAGGCAGTCGAGTACTGTATGTAGTAAGTCTATTGCTCATCTCTGTAGCAGCACCTCCCCGCCTACAAGCCTCCTTGTCCCCACTGAACTCTGTGTGCCCTTTCAGGCCCGGATGATTAAAAAGGGGGAAGAAAAGACAGAGAAAGACAGAAACCTCACTCATTCTCATTTTCCATAACTCTACCTCTTTGCTTGGTATGTGTGGTTGGTTGACTGTGTCTGTGTGAGAGGTGTGTGCATGCATGTGTGTGTATGTGTGTGTAGTGGTGGGTATATTCATCCAGGCCTCACTGGCTTGTGGGTATTGGCTTGTGGTTTGGGTCTTGGTGGGGAGCAAGGGTAAGGGTGGCGGAACACCATGGCTGCCATACTGCCACAGACATACTGGCACCACCGAGCCAGTACAAGTTCCTCTTTCCAAAATACGGAACCACCACTGAGTCTGAGCGTGTGCTTGTGTGTGCGTGTTAACATCGTGAGATTTAGCGATCGCCTCTGTGACTTTCGGTATCGCTGTCTTGAACTGATGAGTTTTCTCACAGATATAATTACATGTGCATGTGCGAGTGAAAAAAAAAGATCTTGTACTGCCTTGTGTAGTGTGTTTTTCTTGTGCTAAATTTCACACGTGACTTTGACAAATACAAGTTTCATTCAGAATTACAAACACAGGCATCCTTTAGTTGCTAAGGGGGTGGGTTGGTTGGGGGTGAAATGATGTACAGTGAGCCCTAATTTCATTGTAAACAATAGCATTTGAAGATTTTAACCAGAGCAAAGAGGTAACTTTCAAGACTTTGCCCTGAAGTTACGTTATTTTACAGATGGTAGCACTCCTGGCAGGCTTCTCCTCCTGCCAACCCTCTTCTTTATCGTTTCTTCCTTTCTCCGTTATTTTGCATTAGAGTGTGTTTGTGTCTCCTCTCCCCATCCCTCCCTGGGGCTGGCAGCAGTGTCTGGGCACTCATTTCAATGTTGGCCCTGAACCCAGCAGGATGTGGAGATCAGTGTGTGTGTGTGTGTGTGTGTGTGTGTGTGTGTGTGTGTGTGTGTGTGTGTGTGTGTGTGTGTGTGTGTGTGTGTGTGTGTGTGCATGAGCACGGGCATGTGCTCCTGTTCTTTTTTTTCCTCCTTTTTCTGATTTTGTGTCTTGGCTGACTTTTTTACCTCTCGAAGAATTTGGATAGGCTGTGAGATTTTTTTTTTCTTCTGCATGACTTTCAGCAGCGCTCCCTCTCTCACTCTGTTTTTCTCTTGCTCTCTCACTCCCTCTCACCCTGTGTCTGCTGTGGCTCCCAGCTAATAGATTTCATATGTTTCTGCAGTTGACATCAGTCTTAAACTATTTTACATGTGATCTGCGATATTTCCTCAGGAAATCTGTCAGATATTTATTAAAGGATAATAAAATAAACCTCCCTTGTTGTCCTTTTACCTTCCTATCTGTTGTCCTTTCTTTATTTCCCTTCTCCGTGCCCCTGTATTGTGTCCCGCACACTGTTGTCCTGCTCTCAGTAGCTGACTTGGTTCTATTAATAATACTCATGTGTTTTGCTTTTTTTGATCAGGAGACAATTTCCTTCCATTCATAAGAAATGCTGTGGGTCAGACAGCAAACAGGTTGGGTCTGTGTGGGCTGCTGGGGGTCTTCCCCTTCCTCTGTCTCCTTATCCCATTGACTTTTTATTGTGCTCTTCCTTCTTTTTTTCTATCATCTGACATCCAGTTTTCTTCCTTTCACTTCCCATTAGTGCATTTTCAGGTTTGGAAAAAATTACCTTTTTCCACTCTGTTTGACAGTATCACATATATTCTGTGTTGGCTTGTTCCAGCTCATCATTGAAGCGCTACAATGTTTATATAGAGCCATCATTTAGCCTGCAATATTTGGTAACCTTGGAAACTTGGTGGGATCCCCACTACAGCCTAAATGAAGGTTATATGGGTTGAACAACATTTGGCTACATAGCAGGAGTCTGTAATGACTGAACTACTGGTGGAACATCGGAGTTTAAAAGGGTTTAAAAGTTTAAACTTTTGCCTACATGTACTTCTTCCTCTCTTCCTCAAAACTTTTCCTTTTCCTTCTTTTCTTTTCCTCAGTCCTTCCTTCCATTCGATTGAATGACTTCTGTCTCTCGATTCGCATGCCTGTAAGGGACTGATGGGAAGCCGTCTTCACTCTCCACTGCTGTTTCCTTCACCTCTTCCTCCGCTCTCCAATTTGTCCCATACGTTACCTTACAGCAGCAGGGCTAGACAATCCAGCATGCCTGGAGCTGTCTCTGCACGTAATAGGAGCAATGCACTACCTTATAAAGACAGGTATTCACACTTAGAATAAAGCACCACTGCACAATGTAAGAGTTGACAGACACCACTGAAATGATACAGTAAACGTCACGGGGTTGAACAGACGCCATGCCGCGAATATGTGTGCACTCTGGTCAAGTCGCAGTGATGGTTAATGTAACCAACACCACCTTTTTGTTCACGCTCATCCCAGCACAGTCAGTTGTGTTGCTGAGCTCGATGAGTCCAGTGCGAAGACACACCTACACGCACAGGCTTATGCTGTTCATGCATGCACTCGGGTGTCTGTATCTTTTTTTCTGCAAGCAAAATTAATGAATCGGGTTTTGAAGTTGGTTTGTTGCTTCCAAGATTCCGTGTGAAGATTTGATATGAAGAGATAACCAAGGTTGGCGATAAGACTTTCTCATTGTAGAATTATTGCTTTGAGAATTGAGTTGAAAGTCTGTATGTAATATATCAGTGTTGCCGTTTGTTTTCTCTCTCTGTCATTGCCCGGAACAGCAGTGATGGAAAACAAACACATCAGCACTTGGCATTCTGAACCCTTAAATTGCCCTCCCTCCATCCCTCCCTATTTTCTTTTTCCCTTTCATCCTTCTCCCAACAGTACACTCATTCGGTTCTTTCTGGGGTCCCCTGGCTGTAGTACCCATAACTCACCCTGAGACACCAACACCCACACCATGCTCTCACTAACCTTTATAGAGGAGCCAAGACACAGCCAGAGAGAGGGAGAGACAGGGCAAATACTTTCTCTGCCTCTCTCACTGGGCCTCAGGCAAGAAAACAAGAGGAAGAAGATGGACTGAAGGAGTGGGACCTGGTCCGCTCTGGGCACTGGGGATGGAAACCAAAGAACCGCGTGATAGATGATTTGAGGCACAAAAGGGGAGTGCGACATGCAATGTCATGAAAGTGAGGGTTAAGGTTGCAAGATGGTGCGATAGAGGCAGAGAGAGAGAGCAGATGGGGAGAGATAGCAATGGCAAAGGGTGCCTGTCTGTCTCCGCAATCATCTATGTGTCTGTCTATGGCGGATTTATGTGTTTGTTTGTGTCTTCGTCCTCAACTCTGTCACTTCCGTAATGCATTCCATATTTTTTGCCATCACCAGCAAGAGTTTACTGGCTTGATATAGCATTTCACAGTGTCTTTTCACTCTCCTCTCTCCAAATCCTTGTCAATACACACAGCCTACTGTAACCCTTAATTCTATTGACTTCTATAGAGGCAACATTTTCTTTAAAACACATAGTAATTACACAAGTATGTGATGCTTTAACTGCACACTCAGTCACACTGGGATCTTTTGGTTTAGGGTTACGGCTACAGTTGAGGTTGTTGCTGGAATTTGGATGAGATATGTGGCCCTGTGTTCATATTCAGGTATACTTTGTGCTGTGCAATTATGTGGTTTTATTTGTTTTGGTGTAAACTAAATTGTATCACTTGTGGACTGGCCGGCTGGCTACTGGCATCCGACTAGAAAACAGGATTCATTTTTAGCTTAGCTTGGCCTACACAAGGCTGGCATTTCACCCCAGCAGGCATCTGGGGCAACCCCATTACAACAAGGACCGCCTGTCTCAACTGACATAATAATGTGGATATTTTTATTAATTTTGTGCTTAAGTAATGTATAAAATGAGATTGTTTAGCTTTACATAAATGATGGTGGAATGAAGAGTGGGAACAGAGGTTGCTGACTTGCATGACTGCAAATGTGAAAGCTTCGTTAGTGCAGATTTGCAATTTCACACCCACATATGAAGCAGCAGTGATGCCCTGTCCAGAATTGCACTTTTAGTTGCTGAAGCTTTGCATTGTCCCAAATGGGAGCTTGCAGTAAACAGGGTATGAAGTGCTCAAAAGAAGAATAAGTGGAGAAGCACAGGGACCAATGGCAAACTGTTGCCCAAGAAAATCCTAACAGATGAATCCTCTAGCTGCTCTACTGTACACGATCAAACAAAAAAATTCACACAATCAGCACTTTTTACTTGTGAGATCAAGACTGTGGCTTCAGACACAACACATTGCAACAGAACACTGCCAAAAAAAAACCCCACTGATGAGAATGTGTGAGTACAAGTTCACTCCCTTTGGTACCCGTGATCTCACTTCATCAAGGAGGATGACTGTGGCCACTTACTGTAGATTCCATCAAGACTTGGTGTGTATGGGCATGGCTTTATCAGAATTACTGAGTGCTGCATAACAAAGGGAGTGTTTAGAGAATGGGTATGCTGTGTGTTGTTGTAAGTGAGTGTGACTGAGAGGTTAGATACCATATGGCAATGAAGTCATCTGGCCGGGCCCTGCTCTGGAAGCCACACCCGAGCCCCAGCGAGAGACACAGGGCGCTGAGACTAAAGCGAAAACAATTTTTAATCGATTATGATAACCACCATCTAAATCAAGTCCTCTAAACACTCTTTAACTCCCCTGTTGTACTCCTTCTCCACTCCCTCACCTCTCCCAGTCTCATTTATTCCACCCCACCCCAGGGTATTCTGCTTTCTTGGCAGTACACCGCAGCAAGCCACCTGCAAAACCTCCCCCCACTTAATCACACATATTCACATGCACATGAATGTGCAACAGCAGCACACAAATGCAACTTTCTCAATCAGTCCGACACACTCATTGCAACATGCATTATGTGTGCGTGTACAGTGTTCACTGTTTCCTCTTGAGATCCTTAACTCTATTCCAAGCTGTGAAGTTGTACACGTGTATATGTTGTTTTTTTTTTATCAGTGCATCCGCGCCAGGCCACATGCTACTTTTTTCCTCTTAAATAATTCTCTCCATTCGAGCTGATAACCTGTCTGACACGCATTTCAGGCAAACAGAAACAAGAGCTACCCCATGATGATCACATAAAAAGCTCATCGGAATTTACATTTCAGTACATCAGAAGATTAACCTATGAGGCAAAATGTGATTTTCCATCATAAATTTCCCCTTTATTTTGCAGTGCCCATGCGCTTTTCTTTTTGCACATTCCTCTTCCTTATCTCCCTCTTTTCTATCCCATTAACTTTGTTTATCTCTTCAAGTCCTTTTCATGTTCACTCTCTGCTTTCTCTAGTTATTGCCCTTCTCATAGGCACTGATGGATGTCTGGATATTTAAACAAGACCCTAAACTGTTGAGTAAGGTCAGTTTTATCATTTGCAGCCTGTGGGGAATGAAACTTGATCATACTAATATCTGTGCTTGCAGGATTTTGAGACAGAAAATTTAATATGCAAACAAGATAGCTGTTTAGAGTCTTAACAAAAAAAAATAAAATCAAACTTTTACATTATAGGCATCGGGAGACATAATACAGAGCTGCCTCTCATGATCCAATAATAACCCAAAGTGTGATAAGCACCATGCCACAGCTCCATTAGTTGTTCTCTACTGTTCCTTTGATGAATGTGCCAAAGCCCATCTGGCTCAAACTCTGAGAAAAATGAATATTACACTTTCCATGGTTTGAAATGTTTAAATTCCACACTGTCACTTGCAGGACCTGTATCTCTGCCTGATGTACCAGAGAGGCTGCACTGACACCCTCGTAAATGGGTCACGTTGATTTGCCACGGGTCATGAGAATGAATTGACTCAGTTTAGTGAAAAGCAAGGCTGCATGTCAGAGCTCAGTGGGCTTTCGCTGGGCCGCCAACTCTGTGTAGTGTGCAAAGCACAGTGTCGCACAGTGCAGGGCTGACACGCCTGTGTTTGACTGATTATAAACCAGCAGTCACTGGGTAGTCTCACTACTCTCTTTACTGCTTGGGACAGACACATGGGCTTGTGGATGGGCTTGTTCAGTGGAGTTATAGCTCATCCTGGCTGTCTGCCCTGTCTGAATGGGCGCCCAGGTCAGAGAACGGGTTTACAAAAGACAGCGAGCGATGCACCTTTATTGTGTTTACTCTTGGTTCCTCTGAAGTCTGTGTCCGTACACACATAGGTATGACAGATAACTCATCAAGTGAACAGTTTATAGCTAATACTCGATTGGTGAGCAGGTGGTTTCAGAGAACAACTGACACTATGCTATCAGCTCAGTACCAGAGAGCAGAGGGTGAACAATGGCTACCTAATAAACATAGTAGAGTATCTGTGTGTGTTTTTCAAAAGTTTGTTTACACTTAAAGAAGACCACCCCCTCCACACTAAGGTAAAAAAAAAATACTAGTAGACTAATATAAAGAAAAATAAACTCAGCTGGTTTTTCAAAATATTTATCATGAACATAACCCTACGGCCTTCAAATGTTCCAACTTAACTGGAATTTTTTATTATTACACTAACTGTTTTCCATGTAAGGCGTGATCAGGAATTTCCACCTGCAGGTGATTCCACCTGGGGTCAAGGTAATCTTTTTATCTTGCCAGCTTTCCTTTTATATGTTTGCATTTTATAGGCTGACTCACCAAATTATTGGATTGCACTATGCACAGCCTTAAAAGGTTACTTTAGGTTATTTAACATATGAGAGATATTTACTTCATCCATAGGCCTGTACCTCCCATGCTCTGTGAGGTATTGCTGTTGCTATTAAAAGACTCCTCTGGTTTCAAAGGGAGGCTAATAGAAGTTACTGACCACAGTGTTAAGAGACACATCTAAATATAGCTTATTTACTGGGCAAAACATTAAGATTTGGTCTCTGATAAATCTGACAAATAACTTAAGAATTATCAAGTCATAAAATTATCACGTAGAAATGAACAGAATCCAAATAGGTTATTGTAGCTGAGTTCTGCAGAACAAAGCTGTAGCTGCCCCCAACTTCCAAATACTATTTCATGTCTGAATGAAAATATCTTCCATTACCTCAGCTGTTTTTTTAAATAGAGCAAGACATCAAACATTATGTGCAGAAGACTTCTGCATTGCTAGTTGTCTTCCTTCCTGAACCACAATGTCAAAGAACAGTTTCATTACTGCCTGCTTACTGCGCTAACTGACTTACCGTGTTGGCCTGGATGCTTATATAGCTTGGGGTGAAGGTAAGGACTTAGGGGAAGGGAACAGATTTCAACATTGTGCTCTTTAGGTTTATGTCCCACAGGGCAGAGGGTTATGTAATGAAATGGCTGCCACTCTCTTTACCATGGATGAGAGTCAGGGGACAAGTGAGTATCACACTAACTGCAGCATTCCTACTAAGGGATCTGTTAAGGTCATTCAGACTGGGACGATGTCTGAACCCAAGGCTTGTGAGTGGCTCATTGCTTAATTCAGGAAAATCTGGCACAAATTTCTCATGCTGAAATGCCAGAGCAATGATTATCTATTTTAGGTATTTTTGTTCTGAGTGGCAGATATGTAGTCTGTACTAGAGTTGCTTTTCTAATGTGTTACAGCCTGTAAGTATGTGTGGATGGATCTGTAATCATTAGAGCTGTTTTAGAAGTATAGTGTTCACTCTGTGAACTGGAGCAGTTGCAACCACAGAAAAACCACATGAGACCAGAAGTAGTGACGCAAGACAAACGCCGGAGTAAAGCCTGGGAAACTGTGTCACTGAAAGTGCAGCAGTGCATCTTACATCCTCCATGAGTCTGTTAGTATCATGTAATGAAACACTTGGATGCCTATTTTCAATAGTCTCAGCAAGTTACAGAGTTTTTTGTTATAAGACAGCAATTCCTTCATTTAAACAGGTCACATCGACAACTAGTACTTTCACTGTACATTATAAAGTACATTATTCTTTATATTATGTACAGGCTAGATTCAGAAATCACTGTGAATCCAATGTGAAACATGCGAGGTTAGATCTAGGAAAACTGGAACATCTGTATGTAAGTGAGCAATGATTATTTGTTTGTCCAAATAAATCCTCTATCTTGCCGACAGAATTATGCAATACTGGACTTTTTATTAAAAGCAGCAGGATGTGAAGGGTAAATGTTAAGATGATGATGAAGTTTTTAGTAAAGTGAAAAGCTTTGATTAAATGACTAGCTGCTTCATAAACACCTTTACAGTTTGTGTATACTTACTACAATGAAACACAGAGTTTACTGACATGAGCTAATGGGTAGAATCCAAGAAAGACTCTGTGACAGTTCCCAGAGCAGAGCTATGAGGTGTTTTCTTTGGAAGGCACAAATATCTATGAGTAAACACTGATTCTGGCAGAATCTGGAAATACCACAAAAACTAGAAAACAGTGTGTTATCATTTTTGTCGTGCATCTGCCAGTCGCAGGGAGTTTTGGGTGTTTCACAGTTTGGAGGGCACACTTCTTCAAATCCACTTCTTCCCTATAACCTTCCTTGTTTTAGTTTTGTGTTTGAAATTTTGTTGGACAATAAAGTACAAGTTCACAAAGCCTAATGTGTAAGTAAGAAATTTTGCTACCTGAAGGCAGTCACCAGTATTAGCTTCCTCTCCAGTGAGTCTCTTGCCACACATCTCCTGGATAATCCTCCTGGAACTGAATAATACTGAGAACCATCACAACAGTGAGCTGGCTAGCATGCTGGTAGGGAAAAGCAGCAATATGCTGAATAGCTAGCCCCCGGGGATAATGCTTGCCAGTTAGCAGTGATTGTGAATAATTTCAAGATTTTGAATTAAATGCTTACATGTAATACCTTTAGGACATGTGGAGTTTGATGTTGACACTACATATCATGCAAATAGAATAAGTTAGCATTAAAAATGTATGATACAGCCACACCACGAAGATGGTTAGAAAACATGCTATGAGTCAAGAGGGTAAAGGTTTAGGTCAAAAGGTTAAACTTTGATTAATTGGTTTTGTGAAAGTTAACAGCTTCCATTTAGTTGTTCTCAGCAATATATTCATAACATTTCTAGTGCTGGCTGCCATGTCTGCAATGCACAGGCACTCTCTGAGAACTAAACAGTTGAATTCAGATATCAACCAAAAGTTAAATGAGAGAAATAGTTAAGGGTTGGCTAAGCAGTGTCATGAAGCATGGTACTGTTTTGTCAAGATGAACTAATGCCTAATATGTAACCAGTAAATAATGAATCATTGATTGAGTGATTGAAATGATTGATAGGAAAGATCCCATTTATGTTTGAGGCAAAGTGAGCAATAAGTGCAGACTCAAGGGTTACAATGACTGAAACCTTGAATGTTTGTGGCTTGCTGTGATACTCTAGGTATGACACACTGACTAAGCAGGGTCAAATAAGGTTAATGCTACAATCCACAAAATTCACAATTTTTTTTAAAAAATTTAAAAAATGGAAATTGAATCTGTTGCACTGTTTTGTTTTGGGGTTTGTTTGTTTTTGCATGTCATTCTAGTTTTGTACTTTTGTCATTTTAGTACTGTAAACTGTAAGGGTAGTTTTTGTGTCATTGCACAATCTAATAGCTGTATTTCTTAAGTGTAAGCATTAGGAAAATCAAGTGACCAACAAAAGAACCGTGTGTGTGAGGTTTGGTATGAGAGTGTTGTCGTATGCATATCAGCGTGTGAGGGCATGGGTGTGTGTTTGAGAGGCTCAGCGAGTGGGAGAGTCAGGCTCTGCTGGGACTCACAGCTGTTTCATGGTGCTGTTCCAGGAAGCACGGCTGGACTTGTTGGTGTTTACTGGCAGCCAGTTTGTGTGTGTCTCTGTGTGTGTATCTTTGCATCATTTTTTTTCAGACTGGGTGTTGGTCCACTCTTGTTTGGCCACTCATCCTCTCTTTCCCAGCTGCCCTCACACGACTCATCTTCTTTTGAATTTCATTACATTAAACAGCGGCTCAGAGCCATGTTTGTCCAATAGCAACTATCCCAGCAGAATGATGCATTTACTCTGTTGCAGATATTGTCATTGTAGTTTCAGAGTCACATTCTCAATCAAAACCTTATAAATAATTTAAGTTTATAAACTTAATAGTTTCAGAATGGATTTTCAGTGCTTTGATCAAGTATCCATTAACACTGAGGGGTATGAACAAAAGTTTGTATCACAGCATTTTTTAAGATTCTGCCCTGTTTATCAGTCTTATGATTACTGCTACATGAGTGCATTTTCATATCTTTATAGTGGCTTATACTACTATCAGGGCAACTGAAATAATATGGACAGAGAAATGCTATGTAGTTAGCCTGTTTAGAAGTACCTAGTCATTAGGGAAACATAATGAGCCTCAAGTAACATGTTATCTTCTCATCACCTCAGTGGCCAAACTGCTCGGCACCATTCTGATCTGAAACTAAGAGATGATATGATAAAAATCGGACAACAGCTCATAGCAAAATATGTCTTACCTACATGAATTACCGCATCTCCTGTCTCTCTTTTTAAGCCTCCACATTTTTTCTTTGTTTTTGACTGTTCTGTAGTGAAGATGCCTCAGTGTACCTGTTTTACAGACTGTTATGTTCTCTTTCTAAAAAATATTTAACAATGCTATTTATAGGGATGGGAATTGAGAACCGGTTTTTGTAGCAAACCGGTTCAATTCCTTGGAGTTGTTAGTCTGCCAGTCTATTGATCTTGGTTATCAGTCCCACTTTGTTTTGGTGTGTGGGGACTGTGGCTTAGAAGTTTATATTGTTAACTGGTAATTATGAGACAGCTGGGTTCAGATCATTTCTGTGGAGAAATGTGAAAATAATGTAATATAGTGAATTACTTTCTCCTGAGAGTAATTAAGTGATGTGATGCATTACTTTATGAAATATGTTCTATGTAATATGTGTGATACATTATGGCTTTTTGAGAAATGACCCCAGCACTGATCACAACAAAGAGGGGAAATAGCTCCAACATGCACAAAGTTTTGACCACACAGTATGTAATTATTCTGCGTGAATTTAAAGTCTATGATATGCTGCTCAGAGATGGTGGAGACTCTCAAAGCAGAGCAAATGAGAATTGATAAGGAATCAAGTGATAAGTCATATTGGTAATGGAAACCGAATATCATGTGTTGCAGGCAGGATGTAGGACTGAAATGCAGGACTTGGAGACTGAATGATAAACTAAAGGCGGCAGCTTTATTGCTGGAAAAAAAAATCTTAACATGAAATACAGGAAAGCAAAACTAGAAACGCAAACATGAAACTCAAACTAAAAACTGGGAAACTTGAACATTACCACAAACTTAAAATACCACAAACAGCACAGTGAGGGTGTGAACAAATGTCAACAACATGGGCAAGGAAAACAGAGGGCTTAGATACACACTCTAGTAATCAGGGAACGGGAGACAGGAGGGAAACACAGCTGGGAGAAATCAGACTTAAGAGACACGGACTTTCAAAGTAACACAGGAAACATGCCAGGCAGAGACCTGACACTGAACTTAACCTACACTAAACACAAGGATAATAATAATAATCAGAACAGCACAACTAAGGAATCAGAACCTAAACCATAATACAGAATAATACAAAAACAGAAGAAATAGAAAATGCTGGGTCAAAATGACCCAGAATCGTTACACAGAATCACTAAATTCTTATCAATTCCCATCCCTAGCTATTTAGTAGAGTAATTTAGTGAGTAAAATTATAGTGTTAAAACTTCTAAAACAGTTATAGGAAGATAGGAATATTAAGATGTGTCTTTAGCTTTTTTTTGTATCAGGTACACATTTAACTAAATGGGCAAAGAGGTACCACTGTACTCCATCGTATTTCACAATTATGCAAAATGAGCCACATAAAAAAGTTGTTTTGCTATCCTCTGAGTGCTCAAAGTATTTGCCCTCTTTCTGATTTCTTATTTTTGCATATTTGCCAAACTTATACGTTTCAGATCAGCAAACAAATTTTAACCAGAGTAAATGCAAAATGCAGTTTTTAAATGATTATTTCAATTATTAGGGGGGAAAAGCTATGCAAGTGTATTTGGCTTCATGTGCACAAAATAACACAATCAGTTTCACCAGTATTAAAATATGTCCAGTGATCTGAAACATGCAAGTATGACAAATATGCAAAAACTAAGAAATCAGGAAGTGGGCCAAGACTTTTTCACACCACTGTAGGCGAGTATAGATGAATCTGATTAGATTTAGTATCTGAGATGCCGGATGTCAAAGGACTTTACATTTTTCCATGCAATTAAATCGCATATTAAAAAGTATCACATGCATGTGTTTTGTTTTGTTTTTACAATTTCCACTATATATTGATTAAAGAGTAAAAAAAAGGCTCATTTATATCAGTTTCCTTTTTGTTTCTTTGTTTTTTTTTAAAATTTGGTTTAAAGTAGCCTCGCTATGACATCTATTAGGAAAATCAGTCTTTATTAAAATTTAAAGTTCTGTGTGCTTTGAGTGCACAGATAGCTGTGATACTGGTCTACTCCCTGCTGTATATGCCGCAGGTGATATATTGAAGACATAAAATCAAAAAACTTGTAACTACAAACTTGTTCTCTTTCCAAGCCTAATTCTACCTACACTATTTCACAGTGACAGAGACTGAGTAAATATTCCACTAAATATATGTCTACACGAAAAGAGCTGTGTATCTATCATGACATTGTAAGTCCCCTCAGTTACGCCTCAGCCCCTTCATGGATCTTGTCACACTCTGAAAGGCCAGAAGAACAGACTAAACATGGTGACATGGTGAGACTGGCCTTTCTCCTCACTAAGCTCAGAGGTGTCTGGGCCAGGTGCAGATGGACTGTGTGTCTGTGCTCTCCTCCAGGTGATGTGGAGGGGAATGTGATAGCTAACAGGACATGATGTCAGTTGGAAATCAGAGTTTCAGTGTGACGGAGGGGTTTACCGTTATGTTGGTTCTCATGGAATGTTGAATGTTTCTCTTCACTTACTGTCCTTATTTTCACTGGGTTTCATGTTAAAAAAGGAATTTCCCCTGAAAACCCTCTGCGTAACACAGCAACCACAAGACTTGAGTGCGTGTGTTTAAGCGCGTGCCTGTGTGTGTGTGTAACTGTTAGCAGTCTTTTATAGGTGGGAATGTTTTCGCATTTCTTTTCTTTAGAGGACCAAATTTCTTTTGGTCGGAAAAATGAGGAACCTCTTTCACAATGAGGAAATTCTTGTGTTCATCGTGTAGTAAGCTCAGACCCAACTGGAAAGGTTTATTGGAAAGGAAAGAAAGGATTCTAATTGACCTAAATGAAGAACATAAAGGATAGGTTTTATCATCCATGATCATTTTATATAACTTGGGCACAAATGATTGCTTCGGGCACAAAGCATCATTTGATTACTTAACCTTCAACATAACCACGAGATTTTGGATGAAAACGTAAAGAAAAAACATTAAAATTTCCTTTTGTAAACATATGTCATCATCGATGTCAGCTGATGCTGTCACTGTTTCTCATATTGCTTTCTTATTCATTACTGTGGTGAGTAGGAACCACAATAGTTCCATATACACTGAAGGCTGAAGCTGTCAATGTCAGGTTGATAATTACGAACAATTATACGCCGCAGGTGTTACACTGTAGCATATTTTTAATTAAATTTGAAATATTATCACTCTCATGTTTGTCTCTTCAGACACAGGTCGTCCAATGTAACAATTATTACATGAGTGCATTTAAGATAATCCGTGTGAATATTTTGGGCATTAAAAATAATTTTTGGAGTCACCCGTTCACACTGACTGAAATTTTGCTGGACAACTTTACGGCACTTATTTTTTCGAACCAAGCTTAAGTTCTACCATTTTTTGGATCCAAATGAACAGATCTGACCAATCAGACCATTGCATTTGGCAAAAACTGCACTTATCCGGTTGTTCAGTGATGACGCGACGAATCCTACTTCCGGGTCTAAAGTAGTCTGCGTTTAATATGGCTTTTGTGTTGTTAACATGTTTAATGTTATGTATTTTCTTCTATTTGATCTCAAAAAGCTCCTAAAACAGTCAGTGATCCCTGTTGACCTCCCTCGGCTTTTATTACCACTAATCATTTATTTAAGCTCAGTTTTTAAAACCTTAGGATGTAACTACAGCCCAGCCCATGCAGCAGTATATGAATGACTAACCTCGTATTGTGGATGGATTATCTCAGTTGTTCTCCTGGCTGAAGTTTGGTCCTTTTACAGCATCCTGCCATGCGATTACATTTGTTCCTGACCACCGAGAACACTCACGGTAACTTTTATCGAGTGGAAAAAAAGTTAGCTTGTTTATATTATGCTAACATAGCTGTGTCGCTAGCGGTCACCTAGCACATCATTATATACCAGCTAGCCCAACTTCAGTAACCCTACAAACGTCACTGCTGTTTAGTTTTCTGTCTTCATTTATGCTGGAAGTGATAGCAGAGCTGTACGTTTTAATTTGTTTCCAAAACCCCGCAGTCAGGACATGCTATATTGTATTTAGATAGAAGCTAGCGAGCTAACTCCCTGCTAACTTCTAACTCCGTTAAATGTCATAAATTCCGTTTTCATGGATGCCTGGATGTTAAACTCAATTCTTACACCTGGTAGAGCAGAACGCTGATCATTTTATTAAAGATGAAAGACTTTAGACAGTTTTTCAACTCTCAGTAATGCCATAGTGATCGTTTGATATATGGACCTGCAGCGGAGTTTAGACCCAGACACGGCTAGTGACGTCAGACTGAACAACCGGATAGCTCCAAAGGCACACTGGTACTGAATATACAATGATATGGAAAAATGGTAAAATAATACCTGTTGTACCTTGGACACACAGCTATATGGAAGCCCATTTCCCCCACTAAAAACAAAAAACAAAGCGTCCTTTCTCATAATTTTTAGTTATTTTCTCAAAATTTCGAGAAAAGTAACTCGAAATTTTGACTTATTAACTCAAAATTTTGAGAACCGTAACTAGAAATTTCGAGTTAGTGCTGCCAATCAGTTATCTACGTGAATGATATCATTTCCTTGTTACTCGCAAGCTGAAGCCCTCAGCTACAGCTAAGCTAACAGTATTACAGCCAGTCATGAATGCACAAATTGCTGAGTATTTTCAGTGTGACTTCACAAATGATGAAATCCTTGTGTTATTAGCTGAATCACATGGCGTTACTATCAGCAAACGTACTCCCGAAAGCTCCAATTTGTTGCAATCCGGTTGTGAGTGCGCATTCCTCTGCACCACGTCCTTCCGGGTGACAAGAAAATGACGTTATTCGTGTAGATTACTGATTGGCAGAGCTAACTCGAAATTTCGAGTTATGGATACTTTTTTTTTTTTTGTGGTGCAAACGGGCTTCTATACAGTTAAACGCTGCTCCAGGTCTGAAGTTATTTCTCTACCTCCTCAGATGTTGTCCCAACTCTGCCAACGTCTCCATTCTCCTTGCTGCTGCCTTCTCTTTACAACTGGATGAACCCAGAATCAACAGCAACATCTTCTTTCATCTTGCTATTTACAAAGCTGAAAGAAGAAACTGCAGATCTCACCTTTTTATGTAGTTAACGTACTTTCAACTCTAAAACAGCAGCAGTTTTTGGATTAATGAAACGGAACAACGGAACAGATCTTGATCATCCTGCTACATAGTGTGAACGCTCCCGTAACAGGAGCCCTGAAAGTAAAATCAGTTTCTGATTTGACTGCACTGTGGACTGTACACACTAAAAATCAGAAACAGGCATACGGCACAACATGAATGTCAAAGCAAAGTCATGTTTATGTGACAGAGCAATAAAAAAAACCATTTTCAAATAATGCAAATAATCATGATCTAAATATTTATCAAAATATTCATGTTAATCATTTCGGCCAGAATCAAGCAGCCCTGCCCAAGAGACGTTTTTCTGGCCAAGTCACGTCTAATCACCACAGGAATCTCTTAGGAATCTCAAGACTCACAGAATTCCTGTAAAATGTATTACACAGAAAGAAAAACAGATACTGAAAGAGATACCTACACCTATAGAAAGGTTGCTGTAGAGACTATTGAAAATTAACCAAATATTAAATAGAAATAGAAACAACTTTATGGTGAAAACCTCAGAAGAGCTGACAGGATTTAAATGTCCACCCGATAACTTTCTGTGTTTGTCACTGCAACGGAGCCTTTTGCATAACATATATCCATTTGATATATTGTTCACATTAAATTGTTGATAGGTCCTGCTGTTCTGTTTAAAATACAATTGTGTGTGTTTATGTATGTGTACATATGAGGGGGTGGGTAAGGGGGTCTATGAGATAGAGATTACATCAAGATAAGAGCAGTCAAAATGGCCTCGGGACTACTGCATGGACATCAGCGAGAGGAGCAAGAGGAAATGGGTCCAGAGGCCAGCTTCAGCTGTGTATATATTTTGCAGGGATCTGAAAGTGGCCGTGTACCCATCCTCCCCTGCCTCCCACCACCCGCTCCCTCATTCCCTCCCTCCCTCCTCCGCTTTGTTGGCCAGCGCCACTCCATGCGTCTCAGGGCAGATTTCTCCCACAGTTGGGAGTGCTGGGTTGTGTGGCGGCCTGTTTATACTGGAGCGTGGACTTCCTAGTGGCAGCCTGCACCTATCTAAACATCCCCCCGGCCGCTGCTCCGTGTTCCCGGCCTCGCACAGCCTCCGCCCCACCTCCTCCTCCACCACCCGCTCATCCCCACCCGGCTCACTCTGCTCTCTCTCACACCCTCTTTCCTCCTTCTTTATCACTCCTTCACTGTGGGTCCTCTCATTATCCCATCTTGCTGTACCTCTTTAGATTTTTCTCTCTAATCACGTCTTTCCCTTTCTCATGTTCTTTTAGCTTACGTCTGTCTTCTTCTGACCGGATTTCTTCTTCTTCTTGTTCCTTATTTTTTTCTTTTTTTAATGGTTTGGTTTGGTCTTATAGTTCATGCTGTTAAAGAGCTGTAGAGGAGAAAAAAGTATGCGAAACTGGATCGAGAAAGAATTCTCGAAAGTACGCTTACTTCAAAATTAGAAGACTATTATTTTAAAACTTTAAAAATGTATTTACTTGTTGTATATGTTGCTAACTATCCATGATTCATGCTTTTTTTCAACAGTTTTTATTTTTATTTATCTCTTGATATGTCTTTTTTTTTATCTTGATTGCACAAAACTGATTAGGCATCCTCAGAGTGGTGACATGCACATGATGCATCTTACATTAATATGTTAGAGAAAGATAAGATCCGTCACTTTGATAAAAAGCCTTAGAAACAAACTACAGCTGAGACTAAATGTCAATACATTTTGATTTCCATAATAAGCCAAAATTGAATATACTGAAACATGGTTACAGTGCCATGTGGAAGTAATCCCTGAAGTTACACCCACAGTTGTTCAGTCTCTTTGTTTAGCATAGTTTCAGAAATCACCTGTTATAATAACATTTCTATTAAAGCATAGCAAGAGGACATTCTGGACATGCATGTACCTGTGTGAACAGGAAGCAAAGCAGTGATGGAGCTCTTAAACACCGGAATGCTAGGTATTAAAGGTTAAACATTTTAAAGTCTCTCCTTTACAAAACAAGACCCTTTTCGGGGCTCTTGAAATCTGTTTGATTTAACTACCCTTGACCTGCACTCACTTATGTATACATACACATGTACAATTCCTTTTTCAACTGCTCCCTTTAGAGGTCGCCACAGAGATGGAAACTTGGGCCTTCACCTCACCCTGTCCCTTACATCTTCTTCTGTCACACCAACTCTCTGCATGTTCTCCTTCATTACATCTATTAATCTACTCTGTGGTCTTCCTCTTTTTTTCCTGCCTGGCAGCCCCGTTTTCAACATTTGACTTTCACGCCAAACCGTTCAACCTACTATAACCATTTCTAATCCTGTTCCTCCTCATGATTCCTAGTGAAAATCTCAACAACTTCAACTCTGTGACCTCAGATTCCGCCTTCCTTCTTTTTGTTAGTGTCATTGCCACCAGGTATATATACACACAATGATAAGTGACCAAAAAGATGAAAATCACAGAATGGGCTCCTGTCAGTGCTTGTAGGTCAGGTGCGCAGTGGTCTGTATAATTAGGCATCCTGAATAATTGATGTAATGTAGCTTGTTTAATTATATTGATAAGATAAAAAAAATTATATTGAGCCATCCTTTGGACCGATGACAGTTGGCTGACTGCAACACTGTTGACCACTGGACAATTGCCCGGTATGCCAGATTGCCAGTCCAGCCTTGTCTGGAGCCAATCCCAGCTGCTTGGACTAGAGCAGGGGTGTCAAACTCAAATACACAGTTGGCCAAAATTCAAAACTGGAACAAAGTCGTGGGCTAACATTAATATTTATTGAAATATATTTATTCCTCCAGATATAAGAATGAATCTTTTCTTATGGACTCAAACACGTTTTGCTGAAAAACTGAATATGGAACAAGCAAAGCTTAATACTAAACAATATATATATTAGCTGTATAATACCAGCAGGCCAGCTCTAATAGTAATTTGGTATGGCTTCACGGGCCAAATGTAATTAGGCTGGGGGCCCGTGAGTTTGACACCTATGGACTAGAGGATGGGTACACCCTGGAAAGGTCTGTTGCAGAGTGAAGGTAGTTGAGTCATACTCTGACGGTTCACCTGAGCACAGTGGTCTCAATAATCATGAAATTTGAAGACATTGTGACCTTTTTAGAACTGACTTTGCAGCTAAACTGCATAAGTGATCAAGCAGTGATAAAATAAGTAACAAAGAACCTAGTGGTAACTCTAATACAGTTTCAAGAATCTTCTGCAGAGATGGTACCGTTCATCACCCAGTTAATGCAGTTTATGGTAAAACATGGTGGTCATTGCACTGTGGCATATGAAAAAACAACCAATGCAGTCAAATACAGAAATCCTTGAAAGAACAAAATCATCCAATACTAGCACCAGTTTCAGTCACAAAACATATAGAGAGATCAGTGGTGATGTGACGGTACAAACTTTTGACTGCCCGTAACTCACTCAAATCAAAGCCCATGTAACATCTGTGAACAAACCTTAGGATGGCCATTTATGGGCCCTTCAGATCCATTTTGAGTTTGAAATGTTCTACAAGGAAGAATAGGTGACCTATAAATCTAAGTTTGCATACAAAGACTCACCCAAGAATACTGTAATCTCTGCAAAAGCTAAAATTTTATTAATGTAAAATCCAAATAACAAGCAAGAAGGTGTGCAAAATATGAAGGGGACTCAATAGTTTTGTAGTCCACTGATTAAATGAAACAGTGTGTTCAAAACTGAAAAGTCAGGTTAACACAGACATCACACAGATCCAGGTCTGCCATTTGTTTTGTTTTGTCTTTTTGTTTTTGGCCAAAACATGTTGATATTCAAAGACGACACTGTTGCCAGCACCAGTGCAAAGCAAAAAAAAACAACCCTCCTCTCACACAGAGAGGGGAGGGAGCTGTGCAAATATATAAAAAATTAAACTAAAAAGAATAGCAGTCCTTTGGAAATTCTGCCGTGTAAAGTTGTTGTGGGTTTTTTAGCCCATGTTGGTGGGCCTGTACAGATCAATGTGCATCAGTGTGGATCATCCAGTTACTGGCAACTGCAATAGAACAAAAGTTCGAATGTACTCATTGAGCTAGGGTTGCACAAAATTCATGCATGTCAAGAAAACACACACAGCTCTGATAAAAGTGTGTCCTCTTTTACAGCTTGTAATTTTTATGCATTGATTACAACAGTTTTTACAGAATCACTTACCCTTTCACATGCAGACACATCCACGCATGTCAGACATATAGCACACCTCCCTTTGTTTGTTTATTTGTATGATTTTCAGCTCCTGTCCAAAAGAGCACCAGCAGGATATCTGGTGTAACACAATAGCAGGGTCTGTTCCCCGGGGAGCGCTCTGTGCTCTGTGCTGTAAGGCCACTGGTACATCAAGTTTAGCATTGTCGCTTTTGTCCAGGGAACAGCACACTCTTTGCAACACAAGCCTTCAGGCAAGTTGAGAATGCTACATCATAACGTGTTTAGGTCTGTAGAAAACTGGTTTCTTTCCCACCTTCTGCACTGGCCAGCCCTTATCTCAGTCATGGTTTTACACTGCTGAAGAATGAGCTCTCTCATGGGATCCCTTCAGCTCAGTTTGGGCTGCTTGGTTGATGTGAGCGGTGGTGATTGAATGATTTGTTCTGGTGTAGTCACTCCGAGATGAAGTATGTTGGACAAGCAATGCTGTGAAGTCTCGCGGGAAATGCATGAATGTTCATGCTCACCCTGGGTGAAGAATGTGTGTTTAAAGTGTGGGTGAAGTTGGGAGTGTGAAGTATGAAGGTCCAGTGAGAGTATGGCCAGAGAAAGCTCCAGTGAAAGCGTGCCCTTGCTGACAGATGAATTGCTCTAATTAGAAATACATAACATCCTGCCACATGGCCGCCTTATCCCCAGCACACTTCCTGCTCTGGACCAAGCTGACGACAGCCAGCTCCACTCCTTCCGTCACTCCAAGCGAGGGAACAAATCAACGAACGACTGTGGGTGTCTCTTCCAGCACATACCCCAAGCACCAGTCTTATCTGTCAGTCCCCCCCTCTCTTTTTTTGGACCTTAAGTCAGCACATGTATCTCTGTGTGTGTGTGCGTGTGTGTGTATTTGTCTGTTGCATGCATGCGCCTTCCCAGCCTTTTGTGTCTGGGGTCTTGCTCAGCTGGCTGGCTCCCTGTCTCTATCACTTCCTCTGTTTTTGCCACTCTCAATCACAGCACCGCTCTATCCCTCTGCCCTCTCCCCATTCCTTCCTCCCTCTTCATTCTCCTTCTCCCAGGTGTCTGGATGAGGGGTATGAGTTGAAGGAGTCCAGAAACCGGCACAGGGAATACAGATGATAATAAAGGTTGCAAACCTGGCTCATCTGTATGGGTGTTCTTGCTTTGGCAGGAGCACTTGGTGCCATCTCAGTGGGTACACAGCAGGCCAGGAGACAATCTGCTGTGCACATTAAGCAAGATATAACAGAGATCATTGACTCATCATAAACATTAAACAAAGATTAATGGTTCTGCCAAATCAAAGGAGCTTGCAAAGAAAAGCGTCTGGACTTCTTTAAGTTGCTTGAAGACGTTTCACCTCTCATCCGAGAAGCTTCTTCAGTTCTAAGGTCAAATGGTTGAGAGTCCCAGACATAAACCTAGTGGGAGTGACCCCCCACAGAGGGACAAAAGGACCCCCTGATGATCCTCTAATCGCCTGAGCCAAGGTGTGAAACTGGGTGTGGGTCCCAATCAGCCAGAGTTTCGGGTGTGTTCATTGTGAAACCTGGCCCCACCTTATCATGCGAATTCCTGAGGTCAGATTGCCCAGGATGTGAGTGGGCGTTAAGGCGTCTGGGAAGGGATCTCAAAACTGGATTATAGATGGCAGAGAGTTGGTGTCGTAAACCCCCGCCTCTGTTCAAAGATGGTCGCTCACAGTGGACATAGATGGCTTCTTTCACTCCTCTTTCAAACCATCTGTCCTCTCTGTCCAAAATGTGAACATTGGCATCCTCGAAAGAGTGTCCTTTATCCTTCAGATGCAGATGGACTGCTGAGTCTTGTCCTGTGGAGGTGGCTCTTCTGTGTTGTGCCATGCGCTTGTGAAGTGGCTGTTTGGTCTTTCCAATGTAGAGGTCTGGGCATTCCTCGCTGCACTGTACAGCATACACCACGTTGTTAAGTTTGTGTTTTGGCGTTTTGTCTTTCGGGTGAACCAGTTTCTGTCTGAGTGTGTTGCTGGGTCTGAAATACACTGGGATGTCATGCTTGGAGAAAACTCTCCTGAGTTTTTCTGATACACCGGCTACATAGGGGATGACAATGTTGTTGCGTCTGTCCTTCTTATCCTCCCTCGCTGGTGTCTGGTCTTCTTTTCTGTGCCTCTTTGCTGACTTTAAGAACGCCCATTTAGGATAGCTGCACGTTTTGAGTGCTTCCTTTACATGTGTGTGTTCTGCCAAATCCTTCTAAAGTAAGTCGAGACAAATGGTGTTCATGACATGATGCAAGTAGGTAAGCTCATACAGGCTCATTGGCAGCTGTAACCTGCCAAATCAAGTTTGCACATGCCTGTAACCTTAAGATTCATACATTATTCCTCCACCTCAATTCTATATTTTATTGATAGTGTAGTGAAAACCATGGTGGAGGTGTAACAGTTAAAGCTGATATTTTGCATCTAAAAGACACTCACTTGGAGACGGCATGTGTAGCCATGTTTGAACACATTTGAATGCAAATTTAGTATATGAAACATAATTTATTGGCTTTCAATCTACATTCAGAGAAGCAACAGATATAAAAGAGTTAAATAAGCATAAGTAATTCTGTTTAGTCAAACAACGTTTTATCTCCAAAACATCTTCTGCAAAAAAAAAAACAGGAAAAGAAAATAACAAACTACACATAAGCATGTGTAAGGAAATGCAAACTAAATACGTTTTCCAAATAAGTCATACTTGTTCAATGGTGTTTAGAGCTCAGTGCTCAGCTGGCTCTGGAGTAAGGTTTACATTGTTTATTAGGCTCATCAAACTGTTCAGCAAATTCTTGTGTCCTGTAAATATAGACTCAGTCATCTTAGAGGAAGAAAAGGCTAGTTTAAAAGTTTCCAAAGGATGGAAGTAATCACTGAGAATGGTATTGTATTTGTTGGCATTTGCTGTGCCCTCTGGGGGAAAGATTAGACCAAAACCAGAGAAGGAAAATGCACCCCACCTGTTTCCAATATACCTTTTATCCTTCATTTCAGGCTGGCACTTTGGATATTCCACAGTATAGCTGGCTTAGAATCTTTAAAAGTGTCATTATATATTATTTTGTTTTGATTGAACTGATCCAATTTCAAAATACACACAAACGCACACACACTGATGTAAAATACAGTGCCAGACATGCACATTTGCTAAGATGTTCAAGGCTCTGTGGTCAAACACTCACACAATGTTGTGGTGTACAATTCGCTATGGTCTAAGCAGGCTGGACCACTACTATGGTTTTTAATCCTTTTGTATTTTTAGTGACCCTACTTTCACACTGGCAAACACACAACAGTTCATGCATCTAAACACACACAAACACAACTTCAGTGCCTGTGGCCAAACACACGCACACACACACCAGCAGACGTGTACTTCTGGCTTCATGTTTAAAGTATGCATCTTTTTCTGTATGTGTGTGTGTGTGTTTGTGTGTGTCAAGGAAAGTAAGAGGAGGGGGGAAACAGGCAACAGAGAAGGGAGAATTGGGACAAGACAGAATCGGAGAAAGAGGGAGAGAGAGTTGAGCCACAGAACAACGCTGCTGCGAGCAGCTGTGGCACTCCCAGATTTCCCCCTGATTGCTTTCAGCTGGTACTTGAACCCTGGGCCTTTTGGGTTTTGGAGGCCAGCCCAGACCCCACAATCCCCCCAGCGCCCCATCCAGCTGCCTGACCCCTCCCTGACCCCGCATCGAGGATAGGAAAATACGAACCGTGCCAAGCCAGAGAGACTCTTTTATTTTGCCTGCTGGCATGCTGCCGGTGACCAGGGCTTACATAATGGGAAACATAGCAGGACCCAGGAGAAACAGCCCCTGCCCCCATTTTTCTTTTTCCTTACCAATCGATCCTCCCCTTTCTCCCCCATCTTCCTTCTCCTCTTCTTCATTTCTTTTCCCACTCTAGTCCCCTCTCACCCCCACTTTCTCCATCCTCTTCCTTCCCCTGTGCACTCTGCCTCCCCTCCTGTTTGTGATATATCTTTTTGGGCCCACTCGCCTGGGCACATTTATTACAGACAGCCTCGACACAATCCTGAAGCCGAGCCACCAGCAACACAACAGCACCGCGCGCACACACTGACACGCCGAAAAGCACAAGTGCACACACGTGTGGGCGTGTGTTTGCATACTCTGAAGCATTTACAGCTTGTGCTTGCTTATGTAGAAAACTTTAATGGAAGACTTTGCATGTGGCGATAAAAGGTTACTTCTGCACGACTATACCACTGATATGGTTTGCATATAAAAGGGGTTTTTCCGGCATTATGTGACGTCTTTCTTTTTTCTTGCACTTAAAAGCAAAATCTCATGAACTATGTTTAAATGGCAATAAAGCCTCGGAAATTAAATTATGAGTGAGTAGTTTTATTCTATTTTGGAAATTAACAAAATGTTCTCAAGGTTTTATTGCTAAAGGACAGGGAAACACATATCACATGTAGGAAGTCATAACTGAATGTTTACTATTCCTTGACTTTACACTTACATAGGTACAATTCCTATATAGCCATGCTTAAATCATAGAAAAGTAAATAAGTAAATAAGAGCATTTTGTATATTCCTGCTTGTTTGGAGGTTTTGTTTTTTTCTCTGTAAAAACCTTGTCAAACATCTGAACTGCCAACCTTTCCACTCATGTTAGCCTTTGAGTTTGATAGACTCCACTGGGAGCCAATTTAGAGGTGATCATAAGCCAATTAGTTGACTTCACCAAACCACAGTGCTCCAGTTTAGTGAGGTCTAGAATAACTCGCCACAGCTGAAGCAGACACCACAAAAATAGGTGGTCTGTGTCTGCGTTATAAAATCCCCAAAACAAGAGTATAGGGACTATTAGTTCTATTTCAGTTCTGATCACGGTTGATTGAGAACCATTACAGCACAGATGGTTGAAACTATGTAATGGCAAGTGTATTTGAAGGAGGAGAGCACTTTTACTAAAAGGATACATTTAAGATTTATTACTACAGGTATATTATTATCATTATGCAATGTTTTTCTAATTTCTTGTTGCCATTTTGTTTCACTGTGGTGTTCATGTTCAACTTATTTCTTGTTCTTGTTAAAAAGTCTTCATCTCAACAATATATAGTCAGCTATATATTTTTCCCACCAAGTCGACATATAGGTTGCAACATGTTTTCAACAACTGTAAAGTACTATACAAGGGAATGAATGGATCTGTTATCTTCCTACGTATACCTAGTTGACAAGTTACACTTTTACAACTTACATGTACTTGAAATGAATGTTGGTGCTGTTGGTCTTTCAAGAATTTCTTTTGACTGGTCTTTTCATGACGTTTATTGATACAGAACACATACTTTTATAAAATAAAAACAAGTCAAGAATAAACTCGAGATCAAAATGATGCATGCAGGGTCCAAAATGTAGATACGCCCACTTCATTATTAAATCATGCCTTCAGAAAGTTCCAAAATGTCTTTTAACTTGTCAGAGCCAATGACTCGTAACTACCTATTAGTGATCATTACTGACTGCATCTGGTAGTTTCTCTGTGCCAACATAAAAATGGTTTGTTTGGCAGCACTCTTTGGATTGACCAATACACTGTACAATGGAAAAATCCAAGTAGCTCAATGCAGATCTTTGAAAGAGATTGTACATTGCACAAGTTATTGAGGAGCTCAAGAGTTTACCAAGGTCTGGAGAGGACCTATACTCTCACCTGCATGGAGGTGGTCCTGACAGTCAGAAGCAAGCAAGAAACAAATACCTAAGGCAAAGGCTTGTCATGAACTGGATGCTGCTAGAACATCAGTGTTGCTGTGTATTTTCAAGCAAGTTTCACATTTCAGTGAACTAAGAAGCTCCCATCCAATAAAGGAGTACCTACTTTAAAATCGACATATTGGATTTTGAATATTTGCAGCCAACCGCAAAGAGAAGAGATAAAGATGGACGAGGCAGAATATCTTGTAATTCTTCAGCGTGGCCCAAAACAATCAGCTGCACACATGAAATATGGATACAACTGGGACCAATATTACCTGGACATTTGTGTCCATGATGAGTAGATTTAAAGTTTCAAGCTTAAATATAGCCAGCTACAGTTGGCTACAGCCAGAATCATAAACAATGGAACAACATCAGAATAACTCAATCAGTTAATGAATCACTTAATGTACAGTATCTGAGATGAAGTTTGCAAATTATCTAGAATCAAACTACCAAGACACACAAGCAGTCAGCTGAGCGTGTTTTAAAAGCTAAATATCTAACCAGATTAGCAGCAAATGTTTATTTGGAGGTCAGGTATCTTGTCTTTGCTTTATTCAGCAAAAATACTGCCATTTAAGTAATAATTATGTTATTTTAAACCAATGTTAATTACAAATAGTAAGTAAAACTTGTATGAGCATATGATTTGTATTTTTACCTACTGGACTTTTAAGTCATGTTGCAAGATCTAAAAGAATATTGTACATTTTTTACACGATTCTATATGAAAGAACATTTTTTTGCATTCACCAGCCAGCTGGAACTTTCTGCATTAAGCTTGCATGTTCGCCATATGCCCTGTTTCATCTGGGTTCTCTGTCTTCCTCCCACAATCCAGTCTAACATGCATGTTAGGGCAGTTGATAATTCTAAATGGCCCATAAGTCTGTCTCTCTGTGTCAGCTTGCTGATAGACTGGTAACCTGACCAGGCTGTACATGACATAGGATGGATTGATAGATGGATGGAGATGAAGAAGAACACAGCCAGGTGAAAAATGAACTGATCCTACTAAAAAGTGTCTATATTGCATATTAATATATATATATATATACATGTATATGAGACACTTTCATTACAGGAGGCTGTGAATGCTAATATAGTGTGATAATCCATATCCTCCTGCTGCAATAAATACATGTGCACAAAGAAAACAAATGCAAAATCAACTGTATCTGTTCCAAAAACAAACCTATTTTCTTTGTCATTGGCATTATATCCTGCATAGAAAACAACATCAGTAATACCATGAAATGTAATAAAAAAGGATTAATTTTAATAATAAGATTGTATTTTAATTCTCAGTAAATACATGATTATACTAACAAAAAGCCTTTCTTTCCATCACACTCCAGTTCTTCCTTTTGCTCCTTTTCTCCTTCACCTCCTTGTCACCCGCCTCACCCCGTTATTCCCTTTCACATCTTTTTCTCTCCTTATGTCTCTCACTTGTTACAACAATTCTTATTCCTAGGAAGGTCTCAAAAGAGCAGAATAAGATTAAGTCATGGACGGGTGTTGAGGGAAAACTCTGACCTCTTCTCCTCCCTTTTGCTCTTTCTTTCATTTTTCAGTCTCTCTTTCTTGGCTCTTTTCTCCCCTCAGCGCTCTTTTATTCTCACTCTCCCATGTACCCCCAGCCTTCCAGATTGTAATAATAGTAATAATGATAATAATGGTGATGGGCCTGGTGACGGTGATGTAAAGAAACATAATATAAGAATAACAAACACTCTCTAACCAGTGACCATCATTTGACCTCTGTGGATGTGTACCTACGTATGCACACAGTCTCTCTTGAGCTTCTGAAACAGATACAGATTTGTGTGTCTGTGTCTGTGTGAGAGAAATGTGAAAGGAAGAAGAGATACAGAAAGACAGTGAGAGAGAGTAAGTTTGCTGGCATGCTGTATATACGGTCACTTCCTCTCCAGTTTAAACAGAGCAGGCTGTGCTGGCAACCTCCGCTCCCGACTCCAAATGGTTTGCATCATGTTTAACCCCCCCCACCATCACCACCCCTCCTTCTCTCCCTCTTTCTTTTTCCCTCTCTTCCTTTCTCTATAAATCATGAAAATCTCAAACTTTATGTGTTCGAAAAAAAATGACACCCCTTTGCTTTCTCCCTGCAGAAGGGCATAAGAAAAAGCTATAAAATAGTTCTAGGATCTCTTTCCACATCAAACACCCCTCTTCTCCTCTTACTTCCCTCCAGCCCCCCGGCCCTCAACCAGCTTTTTGTCGCCCTGTAATAACCTTGGTCATAGTGCTCTTGTATCTGGCTGGGTAGACTTCCCTTCTCAAGAAGCAACATGTTTCCAGTGAAACGCTGCACAAGGCCTCAGGAGGCAGATAATCATCAAAAGTTCTACATTGTACCCTCCTTTTTGTGAAACATCTCATGTGGTGAATGGAATAGACTGTCCAGCTCTGCAACACCAAAAGGCCCGGGAGACCATGGAAGACTATAAAAGATGATGATCACAGAATTCTTTCCTTGGTTAAGAAACACCCTTTCACAGCATCTAGTGAATTTTATTATTTTCACATCTAGTGAAGAACACTCTCGAGGAGAAAGGGGCATTATTGTCAAAGTCTACAATCAAGAGGCAGCATGGTGGCACGGTGGTTAGCACTGTTGCCGCACAGCAAGAAGGTCCTGAGTTCAATTCTACCATCAGGCCGGGGTCTTTCTGTGTGGAGTTTGCATGTTCTCCCCGTGTTTGCGTGGGTTCCCTCCAGGTACTCCGGCTTCCTCCCACCGTCCAAAGACATGCAGCTTGTGGGGATAGGTTAATTGGATAATCCAAATTGCCACTAGGTGTGAATGTGCGAGTGAATGTGAGTGCAAATGGTTGTCTGTCTCTGTGTGTTGGCCCTGCGACAGACTGGCAACCTGTCCAGGGTGTACCCCGCCTCTCGCCCTAAGACAGCTGGGATAGGCTCCAGCGCTCCCCTCAACCCTGAAAAGGATAAGCGGAAGCAAATGGATGGATGGATACAATCAAGAGGCACATTCATGACCATGACTACTGTAACTGTGGGTTTACAGCATTGTGGAAAACACTGGTTACTCGTAAGAACTCGCTGGTCATATTAGACTTTGTCAGAACATATCCGAAGAAGCCTGCTCCATTCTGGAGAAAAAGCAAAGTCTTTTGCTAGATGAAAAATTGTGAAAATGAAATGAAAATTAATAGCTCACTACATTATCTCTCAAATAAGGTCTCAAATAAGGCAGTGTTGAGATCGACTGAAGCAACTGAAGATGGCTGCAGTAAAGGCTGGGTAGAGCATCTTACGGGAGGAAGCACAGTATTTGGTAATGTCCATGAACTCAGGACAAGCAGTCAGACAGACACATGGGGCAGTGACACCCTTAGGAATATGAATACGCAAAGAAGTTTGATGAACTTTTGTTGCTGAGAATATTCTCGCTGATGAGAACATAAATGAACATTGTTTATGTATTACAATGCATATACATAAGTGTTGTACTGCAGCAAACAATTGTGTCCAAATAAGGTAAGAACACAACTCGAACACAGCTGCTGCAGCCTGCATGTTTGCAGGATAGTATCTGGGATGTGCAATTAACCTGTTCAATTACTAACCATGCTGAAAATAAGTACATTTTTTACCATTTCTGCATTACTACAGCAAAGGGACCATCGGTAATGAGCTAAAAAAAAATAACCGAGAGAGATTTTCTGTAAGTGTTAAGGTGTTTTAAGGTGCAACTCCATAATATAGCTGTCATTTGCAGAGAGGATAAAAGGTCCTTATTTCCATTTATGTATAAATTCTTTGTAATAACCAAAGCTGAGAAAGCCAAAAACTTGTGGTTATGTATGTACGGGGCTATGTGTGGCAACAGGTGTTCCTCAGTGAAATAGTTCAGATTGTATCTATTGTGTGAATTGATGTGTTACTTCACTTTTAAATAATTCATCGTGTATTTACATTAAGTCATTTAGATATGACTAATGTTTTGTTTTGTATGCTGCACACATTTCTCCGCTTGAGCTGGCACCAGCGAGGTCATTAAGCTTGGCTGTCCCTGCGCAGACCCCGTTCTGTCTTTAGTCATAAAAGGGATCTCTCAAAGCCTGAGGACACTGTAAATCAGCCAAGATATTTTGAGTATTGCTCCAGCCTGCTGGCTGGCACACACACACATTAATGCAGAGACACACTCATAAGCAGAAAGATATATTCACAGAGTCAAAGCACATCAATACACAGAGAATTGTCTACATGGGTGGGCACACATTACTGTCAGCTCCAGTAGTGGAGCTTATAAAACAGGCCCTCAGTGCTGCAGATGAAGAGAAAGAGAGGCAATGTGGGGACAACCACCATTAAAGTAATAGACACACGCCTTAGGCTTTGGCTTTCTGCTCTGTCTGAGAAGATCATATTAAACATCTCACCTCTTGATAAGAATGTTTATCAAAAGCTTTAAGTGTTTCTACAGAGCCCACATTTATGCTCAGAACTCACTGTAACACCCTTTTGCAGCCCCTTTCAAACCATTGGAACATTACAAATACCTTGTTCTCAAAAAAAAAATTTATTCATTTGGAATTGATTCACATTGACAAATTAGTAGGGGATTTACCATTGCACCTTCTGCTATTTCTGAAGAGAGGAGGAAGCTGTGCTCATTTCCATTTCAAATAGGTGCATTGCCCTACAGCTGAATCTTCATTAATTGGACATGTTCCTCATGCAATAAACTGGACGCAGATCAAAACAAGTCTTTGATTAACGTTATCCAGGACCTCAGCTACTGAGGGCCAAAGAAACCACAGACCAAAAGTTGAGACCAGGTGTGAGAGATAAAAGATTTGTGTGTGTGTGTGTGTGTGTGTGTGTGTGTGTGTGTGTGTGTGTGTGTGTGTGTGTGTGTGTGTGTGTGTGTGTGTGTGTGTATGCGTGTAATCTCAACAACACAGATTGCTGTTGTGAAAGACTAATGTTACCAAAAAAAGGTCAGAAAGTAATGTCATTACTAATTGATGATATAACATGAGCACAAAAATGAAACCCTCAGATGTTTTCAGAATGACGTTTCACTGGGTTGTTTTTGCAATAAAAGATTGCAAACAAGTTGTTATGTTGAAATCCAGGAGAGACAAGCTTCCAATCAAGAGCAGCTGAGAGTTTGTGCACTTTTTATGAAGAAGCACGTGCCAATCATTCATCAAGAAGTGACTCCAAAAACATTTGCATGTGCTATCAGTTTTTTTGTTACTGCAACTTTAGATATGTCACCAAAGAAAAAGAGAAACACCCCTTCAGTAACACCAAGGAGCACCTTCAGTAAACGTGCTAATATATTAGCTTGGCTGTGTACACCTCCTGAAAGAACACAGTTAATGAACACAGATGCTTGTCATTGTTTAAAATAATTTTTACTATATTAAATTTTTTTATCATTTAACGAAGATTTCACTGGTGGAATGTGGAAGCATTTTCAGAAAAAGCAACTGACTGAAATTCGGAGCACAAAAATGAAACACAGAACATGCAAAACAGACACACACCTCTGCCTACGTCTTAGCACAGTCATAATGCAAACTGTGCTGCAGTCCGGGCCTGTTTTGTGTATCGCTTGTGGTAGCACTGCGGTGACAGCTGTCTTAGGACAATTATACCCTTGCTATATTCGAGTCAATTGACAGTCGTGCTTTAATTAGCCAAATTAAATAGGAGTCTGTGTTCACTTCGCTCATGGCTCCTTACTGATAATTAAAGATGATGTGTCCAGAAACCACATGCATAAGCCTACTGCATGGCTGACTAAAAATAATAGTACCATGTGCCATTATTTTACAGTGAGAGATTTAAGTAGCTTTCGTGGCAGTAAATACTGCAGTGGTGGCTGGGTGAAAGAGTTAGTCTGCTAAGTGTGTTTGGTGTTCAAACACACATACACTACCTCTCGTCTGAGGTTTTCTCTTAAGTGATTTAAACCAAAAGGCCATCAATAGTATCAATGTTTCTATCTAAACTTGTAACAAGCTTCAAGTTTACACCAAGCCACCTCCTTGAAGTAATAGAAAGCAGCTGACCTGAAACCTCAGAATGATGCAGGTTACAGCCGTGTGCTCTGACTAATGACCTCTTGTTTTCATAGCAAGCTTAGTGCCTGGGTGTTACATGTGGCCTCAATAGAACACGTCTGTACACACACAAACACCGAGTCAGATGAAAGAAATCTCACTTCCATTTAACACCAATCGGTGTTTGGAAAGTGCTAAATGTGACATAGTCACAGTCATTTGACGATGATGCACCATTTACGGTCATTGCCATTTTTAGGTGCAGCATCCTGTGCCTTGCTTAGCTGATATGCTCATGATAAAATCATGAAACATAGGTTTCTTTAAAAGCCATCCCACATCTATGTCATCAGTTATGAGTTTCACACTTTTCTCCCTTTTAAGTGGGTAGTTACTGCATGCTGAACATGCATTATCTTCTAAATCATTTTTTTCTACAGATGTATCAGTTGATCTGGGCTCACTGTTTTCGGTTTGATAATGTGTAGTTTCCAACCCCAAACAGTGTAATGAAATAAACTTTTTTTACTTTATCAGCAACATTAGCACTCATCTCATCACTCTAATCTTCAGAGTGAAAGAAACAGCTTGGTGGATAACCAAAAATATCAATGTCAAGGTAGCGCTAGAGGATGTCAGGTGATCATCCATATAGGTTTCATCTCCTTGCCAGTCTGCTAGATACTGAATCCTGAGTTGCTCCCTAAGTGTTTATCAGAGTGTGAATGATGCAAAAAAGTGCCTGTGTAAATGAGACAAACTACTCACTGCTTTGAGTATTAGTATAGTCAACTGCCCACCAGTTCAACAACAGACATTTCCAGTCATATAGTCATGCCTTTAGTATGACAAAAAAAACGAACTTGAGCGTATGTCTTGCTAGGCCAAAGTTGGGTCACAGACATTCTCGACTGGTCCCTCTGTGGCTACAGGTGTTTCAAATTACAGCTCGTAAAACTCACCAACAGGGAAAAATTACTGCCACAAATTTGTCGGAGAGGGAGG